>NC_044981.1:133530137-133837662 GCF_008728515.1 Papio anubis
TTTTGACTCACATAAATACAATGAAATTATAAATCTTAAATATTCCTGGAAAATCCTAACCTAAATTCTGGCTAGAAAAATATGGTATCAGTTGTGGAAAAACTTGAGCTGGAGATAAAATATGCCATTCATTACACTGCATATGCATGTTGCCATCTTCTGAATCAGATTAATACAGATTTTAGACAGGAAATCATGCTTTCTGTCAGGTATTTCGTTCCTTGGTGATTTTTGCTATTCAAATAGAATTCTCTGAAGAATACATGCAACCATCCTCACTTGCATTAAAGAAAGATGTGAGGTGCTGAGGGCAAGGATGGGAAAATGCATATATTTATATCCAATGTCTAGCCCTGTACCCAGCACATGGTAGTTGCTAAACAGATGTTTGTTAAGTAAAATGTGGGGTTTTAAATTATAGATGGTTCAGAAACTTGTCTAACATGTATAGGGAGTATAGTACATAAAGCAGAGCAATATAAATATATCAGAGATTATGCTCACCTAGATAAGTGGATTTAATAGCCTTGTATGACAGAGCAGCTGTCATTTTCCAGTTGCTAAAAAAAGGCTGCCTGTAGTGAACTGGGGGGTTTAAGCACTTGATGTAAATCTGTCTTGGCAATGATATGTTCTCCTATTATAGTAAGTAATATGCACATGCCTTTCTTTAAACACACACACAGACACACACACAATTAAAGATATCTAGTTTCTTGATTGCAAATAAATGCTGCTTGTTTCATTTTTTTTTCTTACATTCCTAATTTACAGATGCTTCCATACTCACAAATAGTACTTGTTGCTGCTAGGAACTGTCACTGGCAGTTTGTCCACAGACTGCTAGTCGCTAGCTAAGTTCTCTCTGGGTGATAGGCTCCTGCTTCATTAATTTTATGCATCCTGGTTGAAACAGGGGTGATAGCTGCCAAGATGACAGGAAAAGATAGGCAAAAACAGCCCTCTTCAGGGTTAGCCTCAGTGATGATGAGTGAAAGCAGGTCACTTCCTCTGCACCCTGCCCTCCCAGGAAGGGTAGCAGCGTGGACATTTCCAGTGCTGAAACCAGAGGGAGGTGTTTGTGTTTGGCAATGATGTCAAGGGGGAAGTTTGTATCATTTTTATGCTGAGGCTGAATATATAGAAGAACTATTTCTTCAAAAACATTTCAGGAGGAAATATAATCACACAAATCACATAAAATAATACTCTTGTTTCCACTGCAAAGTAACCCAGTAAAATAAACAGGAATTAAAATACTGGTTTAGGAGTAATTAGAAGAGGATACAAATCATGATAATAAATTACATTTTGTTTCTATTTTCAAGTATATTTAAAGTAAATTATGAACCACTTGGTGAACTATGAACTATGCATTCAAGCTACATTTTAAGGACAAAAAGCTAATTATGAAAAATAAATGGTGCCGACAGAGACAGCAAGATAAATTTTAAAGTGCATGACTTTCCACTTGAGCAATACTTTCTACAAAGATTGTAGGTTAATACTTAACCTTTAAGATTAAAACATTAATCAGATATTCTCTGAGTGAATGAAGATTTATGAAGCAATTTCTGAAAAATAAATAAATTACAAAAATATAATGCATTTGTTTGACAAGTGTGTTGAGAAACTTTATTTCACCTCATTGAGTGTGGCCATTTTTCTCCAAAGGATGATGCAAAGGATGATTGTATCTGTGGTTTTATAACTCCCAAGGTAGAAATCATTTTGTAAGACAGTGCAGCACACGCTTACCTCTCACAGCGTGGTCCTGTGTACCCGACAGGGCATCCATCACAGATCAATCCAAGACTCCGATCTAAATGGCACGTTGGGCTAAAGCTACGTTGATATTGTTGTGGAAAACAGGGACAAGGAAGAAACACATACACAAAGTCATTAGCAGCATTTTCTCATTTCTCCCTCCACTACTGCTCTGACAAAAGAGTACAGGCTGGTCATTCTCGCCCCAGAGATGGAGATTAGGGTCTGGCCAATGGAGGATGAAATGACATTGCTGTTTCTGCAGACGTGAATATAGCCCAGTGGAGAGCAGTATCCCTGTGACATGTTATTAACTGACTTCCGACTGCTCTGGGTCGTGATCATCAGTAACAAGTGGAAATGAAGAGCTGCTTTTTAGAAATTCCTCCAGGCCTGGCACATATGCAGCCTCACATACTTTCTTCTCTAGCCAAATCCCTCTGACTTTGAAGCAGCCTGAAGAAATTTGTTAGAGATTTTGGAAATCTCAGTATGTGGCAGTGGTGGTGGCAGTTCTTCCTTCTTCAGCTGCTGCCATAGCGGGGCATGCCTGTGTGCAGGCTGTGGCATGTGCTTCCTTGCAGGTATGCCCTCACACCTCAGGAAAGCTTTCAGAAGAGATCAAGTGTGCATATTCTACCTAAACTTATCATAAACCTCAACAAACAAAAGCAACCTTGCCATCTCATACCTTCTGGCATGTTTCAAAGTTCACTTCTTTCTTTGCACATATTTCTAATTTGGGTCTGAAGTAATAGAGCTGAACACCAGATGAAGAACCAGCAGAGAACTCAGGTGCTAGCTTTAGCCTTCAACAACATGTTTCACTCCAGTCATGCTTCTTTGCCTTGTGAGAGGCACCTCTCATACACGAACCCCTACCCCAAGATTGACACATGGTAATGCGGTTCTCGACTGGCTCTCTGAAGGGCCATCAACCATTTTGAATTCTGTAAGGTCTGCTGTGCTACCATTTCAAAGGGAAATGCCCTCAATTAATCTTTCTCTTATTATGTTTTCCCTAAGTAGATTTATTTTCTATTATATATGACAGGGCAATTCAATACAGGCTTGCTTGATGGCTAAATGAATTAAAGAAAGAACAACAAATTAAACATTGCAAGTCCTGATTTCATCCTGCTCCTGACACTTGAATTACTTTGAAATACTTTCTTAACTTCGGTGCAGATCAGATCATGAACATTATTTCTGAATGGTATTTCTCTGGCTTAACTCTGGGTAGTTCTGCAAAGATTTAATAGTTCTTCTCATTTTTGGGATACTAGCAAGATATTAGGACCAGGTAAGTTTATGTTTTAAACATTTCAGCTCAGTGGAAAGTCTAAATGAATCTGTTGGGTCAAAGAGATAAAACCTGGTCTGGGATGCTTTGAATTTATAAATATTATCTGGATCAAAGATTCCACATTAAGGAGTTATGGTAGCTGTCATGAACAGCAGACAAGACATACCCAGCGTGTGCACCGCGAGTAAATAACCTCCTTTTATAAAGCATCCTGTACTTTGCTACACATGATCCAAAGACAGTTTACTATGGGTGATTTTCTTGACAGGATTGTGATTGCACTGAAGATGCGCAGGTTAAAATACCCCCTCTATAGGACTACACTGATTGAAAGAAAACTGTACCAATTATTTTTTATAATCCTACATCAGTTTATCATAACTCGTGTCAATGGTTGTTGACAAGGCTTCCGAAAATTTTAAAAATATTTTATTTTATTTGAGACAGAGTCTTGCTCTGTTGCCCAGGCTGGAATGCAGTGGTGCGATCTTGACTCACTGAAACCTCTGCCTCCTGGGTTCAAGCGATTCTCCTGTCTTACCCTCCTGAGTAGCTGGTATTACATGCGGGTGCTACCACACCTGGCTAATTTTTGTATTTTTAGTAGAAATGGGGTCTCACCATATTGGCCAGGCTGGTCTTGAACTCCTGACCTCAAGTGATCCACCTGCCTTGGCCCCCCAAAGTGCTAGGATTACAGGCATGAGCCACTGCACCCTACACTTTAAATCTATTCATAAAATAGATTTCAAATTATTAAATGCATTCACATGTCAGTTAAAACCAACATAAGTAAAGTAAAAGGTGTTCACTGACAAAAATCAACACTTTTTCAAGAAAAAAATTAAGCAATAAGAATATGTTAGATTTGACTAGCTCCTTACCGTTCAGAATACATTTACAATTTTACCACATTTTCACAAAATCCTATGAGTTGGTTGGGGCAGGCACAGTTTTTCTTAACCAAAGTCATATACAAAATTTCCAGGAGAATTTAGTATGGGATCTAGGACTTCAGATTCTTAAGGTGATATTCTCTTCTTCCTATAACCAACTGTCATTGAAACCTACTGGTAAGAATTAAGTAAGTTTAGGTTTCTAGTAATGTAGATACTTGACATAATGCATCCAAATAAAACTTTCTCATAAAATATATCTGTATTTGTGCTTTGATATTCTTTCAACAACATAAACTGAAGATTCACTCTCTTATTGCTGTAATTGCAGTTACAGCTATGGCAGAAGATGGCATTCAACAACAAAAATAAAATTAGAATGAGAAATAAACATGCACAGTAAAAAACGTCTACAGAATTTGCATTGGCAAATGCAGTGACTTAGCACTGATTTTGGCCAAGATATGAAGCTAATTGTTCCGTGACACAAAGAGGAAATTTTGAGATCATCACTGAGTTCAAGTGATTCCAAGATTATGTCATTTATCTCTATTTGGCTAGCTCCACACCAGCAGAGAATGTTCTTCATCCTGGATTATCCAAACCACGCCACAGGAAACACAAGAAAGCCAAGAGCAGCAGGCATTTTCCACAAATAGGGGAGGAAGAGAAGCTGTTATTGGGATAACCAATAAGAAGCTGGACATGAAAATAATCCCTCTTAATGGTTGAATATACACTTTTATTTTTATAACGATCTACTTATAAGTATGTATACATGTATGCATATATGTATGTGTACATGTATGCATATATGTATGTGTACATACACGTGTATACATGTGACTATGTATGTCAACATATGCATGTATGTTTATGCATGTACATGCATACATACAGAAACAATCAATCTTGTTCTAAAAATAATTTAATTCTATCTGTCAAAATATGTGCATTAAGAATAAAGCAAGGTTAAAGATAAAAAAATACTAAAAAAAAGATAAATTCAAGGGTGTATTTAGAATTCAAACTGCATGTTATAAGGTATGTCCATTTGATAATGGTGGATCAGCATTTGGCCTTGAGGTTTTTCACAGCTAATGCAAAAGTGAACAATCAACAGGTAAACAATTCAGAGCAGCCAGAAGCCAAAACCAAAACAGTTGCTCAATAGAAGCTCAACAATTCCTGATTATCAGACATCAGGGAAACTTCTCCTGTGGGTCCTGAAATTCAGTTCTAACATAAAATGCTCCCACAGAGAGTTAATCCAATACTCTAAAATACAATTAAACACATATTAAGTAAATGTGTGAGAATATTTTGTGTGTCTTTAACTGTCATGCATTTAAAATAAAATACAAGGGATTGCTTCTTGGGACTGTGATGTCATATAAAACAATCACTCCTTTAATCACGAGCATAAAATTAAAACTTCCATCATGAGGGTTAGAGAATCAGGGCATGTTCTGTATTTGCATATATAGGGGATCAGGACCCTTTCAACTAATTATCATCTTGAACAGTTGGGTAGGAAAAGAAACCATTCTGAGTGGCTACGCAATGTCAGTGGAGAAGCTGCAGATGAGGGTAATGAGACTATCCACACATAACTGAGAAGGGGCAGAGGACTGAGAGGAAGAGGAGAAAAAGAAAAAAATCATTTACTTCATGATTTTGGTGTTAGCTTCATACATTTCTGAAGTTTCTCTCTAAGTTTTTTCTTCTTCAGTTCAATGATCTCTCCTACTTATTCTCAGAAGAATCATTAAGCAAACACTTATTTCTTTAATTACCTTTAAGTACTATGAAATCTGACTTAATCTCCACAATTGGATTTTTTAATTAGACTTGATTTATTTTCTAAGTATGTCTTTGAATGATATATTTCTCTAAACCCGTTTCCTATTCTGCAAAATGGAATAATATGATTGATTTGATAAACCCTTTTATACTGAAAAAGTATGAAAGCATAGTGCCATAATAAATTATAGATACAATTTACTAATTTTTCAAAAACTTTGCCTTTTTTTTTTACAAATTTTTAAACAAATTAAGGTATGTTGATTTAACGTTTAAGATATTTAGTTAATAGTTTAAGAATTAA
Organism: Papio anubis; assembly: GCF_008728515.1. Lineage (NCBI taxonomy): Eukaryota > Metazoa > Chordata > Mammalia > Primates > Cercopithecidae > Papio > Papio anubis. Next base: position 133,536,214 of record NC_044981.1, read on the forward strand.
ATCTGCAGTTTTCGCATCCCTTATATTAGTTGTAGTCCCTCATATTAACATACCTGTTAATATAACTGTAACTTTGTAGCATAGTTAACATAACTCTTGCCAAACAGTGAAGATTTACTGATTTTTACAGTGAACATTTACAGTTTGTCTGACATTAAATTCTATTGATTTTTTTTTTTCTTTTTTGCTTCTTTTCAATGTTTCTGTAATTGTTTCTATTACTGTAGCCCCACTGGAAGAAGCACAGAGAGGTGAGTCAAAATATATGAGTTCCAATATTGGTTCTGCCACAAGCAAGCTGTATAATCACTATCAAGGCATTTAATTTCTCTGAACTTTAGTTTTTTCCTTTGGTATATGGAACCAGGAAGACCCATCATAATCTCCCATGTGGACATAAAACAATGTGTAGGAAAGAGTACTAAAGCATCTAGAGCATTCTCAATTTTCTAGAGAATATGGTTGAATTGGATGTTTCCTTAAATTTACCTCTTGTCTTGGAATATATTTCTCTATATTAATTTTAACAATGTGCATTCAATATGATCTCTTGAGTGAGCCTAAAGGTCAACTTAAATTTGAGTTTCATTCTTTCAAAAACTTAAATTTCAGCATTCCTGACCCACACAAGGCAGTAGTATTTACAACGATATTAGTAGACAGAACTTATTGAGGGCCTACCTCTGCCCAGCCTTGTGCCAATACTGTCTTTTATTATATAACTGATGAAAATCTATAACAACTTCAATAATATTATATATTCAAACACATCCTAAGTATTCAAAGGCAGAGATTCACATGTCACTTTCATATTTTATTTAACCTATAAGCTATGTGATACCAGAAATTAATGAATACAAACATTTGGAATACTTACATTTTTATTTGTTTCTCTCCAGATAAATGTTACTGCCTAGTTACAATCTACAGCTAGAATAGATACATCAACAAGATGAGAAGGCCAAGCACAGTGACCACCGTAAATAGTTGATGAAGTTGATATATATGTATAATTTAAATATTATATGCTTGTCTGTATTCATACATCATAATAATTACACCAATCTATCTCTATCTTCTTACACATTTGATTTATTTAGCAATATTATCTAAGAAATTTGGAGCCAAAATGCTTGTGATCTATAAGATTTATGACCAGGGATTAAATAGATAAATCACCAAGGTAAAACTATCACTAAGCTTTAGACTTCCCATGAAGGTTGCAGCAACCTTTAGCTCTTTTTTTTTTTTTTTTTTCCTCTGAATAACCCATGGAAATTAAAATCCCATCTTCAGGATTATGTGCACATATTCAATTCATATCTCAGAGTTTCTAGCTCACATTATAACAGTAATGTTTTTTACAAAACCTTTTTAAAAAGGATAGTTTCCCTAGGTCAGTAAGTGTCTTGTTTACTGATTTTTTTTAAACATTTCAGGTTGTTAGACGAAAATGGATTTTTCTCATTACAGTTGTGCAGTTAAACTATGATAATTTTCTAGTTGTTTTAAATGTAAAATTGTTTTAAATTGTTTTAAATGTAAAAGACATTATAATCCTATCACAAAACTTCTAGGATTTATAAACTAAGTGAATTATCACTGCCCTCCCTTTCTGCTTGTTAAAATACCACATTGAAAGCTGGAATTTGAAATAGATTGCTACTCTAGTCCCAATTCTATTCCTAAAAATAAAATTATTATATAGTAATTTGCTAGTTTTAATATTTTATAATATTAATATTTGATAATTTGCTAATTATAATATTTACTAATAATTGCTAATTACTTACTCTAAGTGAAAGCACTTTGAAAATGGAAGAATCCTTAAATACTTGGTGTTACTGGTATTGCTATCACTGTGTTATCTGCATTTTTAAAAATCAGGATCAACATAATTATACCAAATTGGAATACACATCTTTTAGGAAATAACATTATTGGACACTGGAACCCCAATCCCTTTGGCACTGATAGACTGTGTTTTAATGCTTGCAGACTTTCTTTCTTTTTCAGAAACAACAATTAGAACCCATTATCCAAGTAAATGCACAGCAAATAAAGAGACAACAATGGGTCATGAATGCCTATAATTATCCAAGCAAAATTATCTCCCTAATGTTTCTTCTGCATTTGTAGTAAATGTTGGTCAGACTTGAGGGTAAATCCATAGGGTTTATATACTCAACCAATTATATAATTCTAATATGTATTCAGCTGGAATTCACATGGTGCAATGAGCAGCCAGCTCTACTGGATTGATAGTGGTGCTAATGCTCTTGATATCTTGGCTGAGACGAAGATGCAATACAAGTGGCCAGATGAAATCCTTCTGCTTTCCTCAAATGCATGTTAGTCATGAACAATGAGTTTCATGTAAATGAGGATGGTTAAGAGAATGCCATTCAGCCATGGCAAACGAGTAGGTCTTCCATTGGGTGATCTAACTCTTCACTTACATACCAGAGTGCAGGTTTTTATGTGATGTTGTGACTATCATAGACTTGAGTAGCCATTAATTATGAAGGAATATATTTCATTTGTTCTCCTATATTCATTATTTTCCAGTAGGTTTCTCTCTTGCCTTCTTCCTCTTCTCTAACATCCTTGGTTGTTAAAGAATCTTCAGCTTTGTGCTCATTCAGGCTCATGCCTTAAGCCCTGGAAATGTTCTGATCACTAATATACACTAACTAGTGGTCCCCAACATTTTTGGCACCAGGTACTCGTTTTGGAGACAATTTTGTCCACAGACGCAGGGGAGGAGTTTTGGGATAAAACTGTTCCACGTCAGATCATCAGGCATCAGTCAGACTCTCAAAAGGGGTATGCAACCTAGATCCCTCACAGGTGCAGTTCACAATAGGGTTCAAGCTTCTATGAGAATCTGATGCCTGCCTGATCTGATAGGAGGCAGAGCTCAGGTGGTAACGTCCACCACTCACCTCTTGCTGGGCAGCCCGGTTCCTAACAGGCCATAGATGGTTGAGGACCCCTGCATTAAACCAACGTCTTATTTTCTCAAAATCTTGCCAGATAAATTGACTTATCTAACGAATTAATTATTGCTTTTAGTGTTATCACTTAAAATGCACTGTGTATTGTTTTTAAAGTCTTCATTGTAGACTGTAGAGATTTGGAAAGCACATGGATTTTAAAACTAGAATTCCAACTCTGATACTTTAATGCTCGATGACTCTGAGCAGGTTAATAACAGTGAGCTCTTAGATTGGGTTCATCATATCCAGTCACAGTTTAGGTGGTTTACACATTTCAATTATGTCTTTCCCACATCAACCCTATGAGAGTCCTATTATTATAACTAATGATGACAGAACTGAGGCACGGAGAGTTTCAGTGACTTGCCTAAAGTTGCACGGCTGGAAAGAATGGAACCCAGCATTTAAACCAAAGATTCTGGTTCTAGAATTGGCACCATAATGCCATTTTTTCTACCAATAGTTTTCATTTCTTAATCTATAAAATGAGGATAATAATATCTACCTTACTGAGTTATAGCTGAAGGTGAAATAATACCAAATATAGTGTTTGGCCTAGAATATAGCAGTCTGCTTTTATTAAATAGTAGTGCTTTCTTTTCTTTTCCAAACAATGAGTAAGGTAAAACATTCTGAGTAAAGAAGGTCATTGGGAGGATAAGGATTTCATGCGGATTGAACAGTAGGAAGAACAGTTCCAAGTAGAACATTTAAACTTAATGTCAGAATTATCTGAAAGTCTTTAGCTTATAGTATTCATTGAATCTAACAAAAGACCATTTTAATTAGGCGCATTCTGGGTAAGAGTTTGAAGTATGACCTACTTGATCACATCTTCACATTAAAAGACTATAGCTGACAGATTTCCCTTAAAGATCATTGACAATTTTTGCTCTGTCAGTTATCACAGTGCGTAGAGATAGCTGGAAAGTGTACAATACGATATGAACTTCATTAAGCACTAAGCTCACCTTTAAGAGAGTTCTTCAGAAAAGAATCTCCTTTTATTTAAAAGTATAGTTATCTGTAATTGCTTTTGAGTAACAATTGTTGATGTTTTTTCAACATAGTATCCCAATTTAAAAACAAAACAGAACATTTTTGTTGGGGTGTGCTTAGCTGTTTACTTAGAGATGGCTGCCCTGAGGAAATGTGAATTCAAGCAGCTGGATATAACATTCCCCTAAAAGGTAAGGAAATGAGGAAGTCAAGTGCTCTTTCTTGTTGCTGTGTGCTTTTTAAAAATCTGCTCTAAGGTGGTTGTTCTAGGTAAACAACTGGAATTTCTTAAAAAAGAAGAGATAGGATGGCTGCTTAAAAGTCAGTTAAATCAGCCCCTTCAGTTTACATTTTAAGAGGTTTATGACTTGCCCAAGATTCACAAAAAAAAATAGTGTATGGGTAGAATCCAAATTAGCTGTATTTGTATCCTTTTATTAAGGCATGAAGATGGGTATGTGTCTGTGTGTAGGTGTGTACATGCATGCATATGTATGTGTTTGTATAAATGTTTATGTTCTTTGGAATTGGTGTCAAAATTCTTTTTGAGTTCTACTCTCAGATATTAAATCACCAAAACTAGAGCTAAAAAATTACAAATTCTTAGAAATCTTCATAGTTTTAAATACCTTAGGTTTGGAAAATTCATATTATTTTTCTGAAAAAAATTCATGTCTGTGTTTATTATTTATTTACATGGGATAAGAAAAAGGGTATATTTGCTATGAAAAGTGTACTTGCAGAAATGGATGCTGAATTTATTCACGGGGTAAGTTTGTTACTTACTTATTGGATGGGATATTGAGTGGACAGGCACAGGGTTGACAGTCTTCAGAGGTTCCTTTAGTAGGATCGCCATAGAAACCAGGAAGACATTTATCACAATATGGGCCGCCTGTGTGATCTTTACAGTTCTGAGAAAGAAATGCGCATCAGAGTTTATTATTTTGGTGTCAGGGATCAACATGCTGCCAAAAATAGGTCTACGAAGTCCTTAGTCTGCTCCCCACCAGCAAGAATATCTTTCCCATGTTAAATGGTCAATTTTACAGCAGGGAAATAGCATTGAAAGTTAATTTAATATCTAGCTTATAAACTACATACTAATTTCAGCATATGCATACTTACAAAAAGATGACTGAAATTCATTTTAATGTTTTTCATTATGCAAATCTTACTTCATTTTTTTCTTTAGTTTTTTTCCTTAAGAAAATACATGATTTTGTGTGTGTGTGTGTGTGTGTGTGTGTGTGTGTATAGTCATAGAGCACTAACAACATATGTTTAATGGAAATTGTAGCTGATTCTAGGTAAAAATCAATTGTTCAGCTTGAAATTGCTGACTTAATGGAGACTGTGGCTAGTCATATAAATCCTCTGGGGCTATGCCCTCTTAGCTCAGACATTAATTTTGGCCTCAGTGGACTCTGATGGCTTGGACAATGCACTACTGTATTACAGCTGTGAGAAGCTTGCTTGACTCATAATCAAACATTGAGAAATCTGAAAAATTTTACACATCATATGCCAGTTTCATCAACTAAATGTGAATATGTATTTCTGTAGTAACTGGTGATATTTGAAAATAGGCTTTTCTTTAAGTTATTTAAAATTCTTTCTGAAATTTATTTTTTACAAAACATTTTAAAAGATAGCATTAAGGTCAACCCCACTATGAATAGTTGCCTTAATAATGCAGCATATTGGGATTTAATGGGCAAAACATGGAGAAAGATTTTTCCCCTGATTTGATTTTTGTTTTACTTCCCTTCAATTTTTAGATTTAGCTAAACTAAACTATTACTAAAGAATTGTTTTGTTTTTTTGTAAAATTATTTGCATGTTATCTCACTGATACAACTAAAATTATGTCTTCAAAGACTTAAGGGTTTTCAAAAAATGGAATCAAAAAATTAATTATGCCTTAAACATGTTGAAAACGGTATTTCCAACTTTCAACTGAAAATCTTGCATAATTAAGAGGGTTTTTTCCCCCCAATTATTGATTTAAAAGAGAAATATTATGTAGTTCTTACATTTTCTAATGTCATGTTTCATTAAATAAAAATCATCTTAAAACTCAAGTATTTTTGTAGTGGAAACCAGAAAATAGCATCAGACAACCTATATAATGGAAATCAAAACAAAAAGATGGAAGTTTCACTCTGATGAACTGGTTATTTTTACAGGCGTCCTGTTACAAAAGCGCTTTACAAATTTTTGCTCACATTACATATCACAAGAACCATGAGAAGAAGCAAGCATGCAATCTTCCCATGTGACATTGAATATTTCCTGGCTTACTTCAAATGTCCTTTGAGTTAAAATGTCTTTTTAATATAGACCTACACTATTGCAGAAGTTTAGATTTTGTTCTGTTGTCAAAAATATATTTCAGATCATTTATAATCAAATTTTAAAGCAAGCTAAGCATTTGTTCATAAATTTATTTTTCATGGTAAAATCCATACTATTTAATGCTCATGAAAACTAAATAAGAAGCTAAAATGCAGGGTCAACTGAACAGTAAGAATGCCCTTGATGAGCAACATTAAAATATTCTTCTCTTTGTATATTATATCAGAACTCACATACTCAAAATGGAATATCAGCACTTAGTTTTCAGTACTATTTTGGAGAAAGGGCACTTGAAAGTCAGTATATCCTACATGATCACCTATTTACTAGCTATGATGGAAAATTCAGGAAACACCAGATTCTGTCTTTATCATTAAGATGTCCACTGTTGCCTCAAGATCGCTCTGTTATTTGAAAGAGACCTCCTATCTCTCTGTTCATGAAACAAAATCAGTAAAGTAGGTTTCATTAGTAGGGTCTGTTCTCTCCCTTCTTTCTCTCAAAATTATGCTGAATAACACTGTTTCGTTCGTTAAAAAAGGCTTCTCATTTTAGAAATATCACATCACCAAATGGACCAATTTGCTTTCATCCTAATGAATTCAGCATGAACATTTGATTTGATTTTATCCTAATGAATTCAACATGAAATATGACTATAGGGAACATTATGAGTTTGGTATTATGACATACTTATTTTTGTCTTCTTAGGGTAAATAAAACAATTCCATGTCAGTTTTGGGCTGAATATTATTTCCTATTGCATGTTAGTAAAGTGTTTAAAGGTAACCCAATATTTTTCCCAAAGTATATTTTAAAAGACTTATGGCATAATTAAAATGAAAATCACTTAGTCTTTCTATTCATAAAAATGTCATTTCAAAAATCTACTGATCCACAAATTAAGACTCTCAGGCTTTATAATGCAATGCAATTAAACAAAATCTTATATAGAGAAAAGAGAAAGAGCATCAATAAACCTAAATGCCAAATTATACTGAAACGAAAGCCCTGAATTTTCATTTTGGATTTTTCCCAGAAGCTTTTAAGTAGAAGAGAAATGGGGGAAAACGAGCAAGAGAAAGATAGAATATTAAGAATTACAGATAACAGAGTCCGCCTTAAATTCTTCAGGGAAATGAGAGTGTGATATCCTCCTAAATTGGCACCATTTTAAATTGTGTTTCTGCAAGACTAATGAAATGAGAAGTGTTGTTTCAAGCTTCATGCCATGTCAGACAATATAAAACTAACATGCCCTTGAGTTAATCAAAATGGTCTATTCAGTGTAATTCTCCAATCCTGAGACTTCTTAGCAGGATGGAAGTGCTTTGCACTTTGTAAAGCCTATTTTCTGGTTAAAGCTTAGACTTAATTGTAAAGGAGAAGCAGCTCTGGTGAATATGTATTACATATTGTTTTTATTTTTAATCTACAAATGACGCTATGCATTTAGTTAAATTCTGAACATTTTAAGTAAAAATATGCAGTATGTTTTCACTTTCAACATGAAGAAAACTTAATTATGTTTCCTGTAAAGGTTATATTTTATACTTTTCATGTTATGGGGATAAAACTTATTCTCTATTTTAAAAGTACACTGTACTTTCCATAGATTTATAGAAGGAAGTAAACCATATATATTCATGGTAGTTATATCTCCAATCATAAGTTATGCCTTAAAATAATATATGTGATTCTAATTTAATTCTTGGACTAATATGAATAAACACTTCTTCATATTCATTAGGGAGATCACATATGAAAGAGCATTCTCAGTTCCAATTCAGTTCAATACAAAGATCTTTGTCAAAGCACTTACTGACTCAAGTGTTTAAGGTCCCCAGGTAGTAACTGAATTGTAGCATCTGTTGAGATGATTTCAGACTTGTCAATCAGCACCCCCAGAGAAGAGAGCACTTACCAGGCATTCTCCAGTGACGTCATCACAGGACTCCGCATGACCAAAGCACTGACATGGCTCACAGATGCCACCAAAAATGGTGCCGTTAACTCGCCTGTGCCTAGGCCAACAAGACTGAAAGGAAGATAAGGCTTTAGTCGGTTTTGGAGATTAAAACAAAAAGTTGTTTTTGTTTGTTTTGTGATAATAGAAAATAACATGTAGGAAACTCATCAAATGTGCTTGTCAAAGCATTGCCATTATTGACACGTTGCGACAGAGGTATTCTTCCTGACACTGGGGCTTTGCACTGACCTTAGTGTTATTGGCAGGTATGAGATTAGAGGAAGCATTAGCTTGGTGTCGCTTCTGAAATGGTAAAATAAAGCAGAGATATAAAGAATTGAAATGTGACAGTCTCAAAGTAAAAAGCACAGACAGGAAAATAGAAGAAAAAGTACTGTAAAAAAGGCAGCTGATATAAAAGGACTCATCATATAATCTTAGCCTAAGAGAGTACCCAATGTCATCCCAAGCAATTTTGATTTTCTGGAATGTGTTCACTTTCCCACATACTAATTGCCCTTAACTTCATCATTTCCAGAAAATATTTGACATGATTTGGAAGAAAGGCAGCACCCACACTTATATTTGACCACGTACACAGCTCATTTCTACACATATATAATTCATGTATTTCATGCTAAATTTCCTCAATCCTATAATGCTTTGCTATGTATACAAAAAGTTTATGATTTATTTCCCACATACTTTCTTGTTAGTTTACTTTATGGCATTCTTCTATAACTTTGCCTGCATTTTTCATTCCTTGTTTAAAATGTGAAACACTTTATTATATAAAAACTGAATTCTGATTAAAACAGGATATTTGAGTCTTAGATTCCCTGTGTCAATGCCTGCTCTAAGTTCCCCGTCATCCTTAATTAAGTTTTTCGTCTGTGGGGATTACTACAAAGTGGATGAGATGCAAAATAAGCACGAGGCAAATACTGCTGCCCTCTAAGAGCTTATGATCCCCCTCCAGTGAAATTGCATCTTGTGGCTTATTTACTATATTTCTGGATGGTTGACTACAACATCATATATCATGAAAAGCCCATCTTTTCCAGTTGAAAAAGGAAACAAAAGAGAAATCACTGAAGTAATAAAGGATATAGAATTGTGTTATATGTCTGTGGAAATGTTCCTTCTGCCTCAGGATATGAAGACTCTCAAATCTGAGCATCAATAACAAACACATAAAAACATTATATACTGATACTTCATATCTGAAAATAAATAAAATAAACTTTCTCTTTAATTTGAGCCGTAGCAAAAAAGTGTCAAATTTATTTTTTTTAGTTATTATTATACTTTAAGTTCTGGGATACATGTGCAGAACGTGCAGGTTTGTTACATACGTATACACGTGCCATGGTAGTTTGCTGAATCCACCAACCCATCATCTACATTAGGTATTTCTGCTAATGCTATCCCTCCCCTAGCCCCCCACCCCCCAACAAGCCCCAGTGTGTAATGTTCCCCCACTGTGTCCATGTGCTCTCGTTGTTCAACTCCCACAACCAACCCAAAATTGTCAAATTTCTATCCCTTTCCATTTCCATTTCTCCCAATTAAATCCCTTCCCATACCTCCCCATTTAATTGTTTGCATCCCTAGATTTATTATAGAAGTGATTTCCTTCTGTAATATACTTTTTTAAAAGCCGGTGAAGCTACATGTTCATAAGGGGGTAAAAATTAAGGATATTGAGAAAAGGGAGAGAACTAATCTGTTTTCAGACAGATATCCATGAAGTTTTCCTTAATAAGTTTTTTGTTTTAATACTCTGCAAATGCACTACTCATACCACGTCTTCTTTTTTCAATCTTCCCAACTCCTTACACCTCTCTTTTAGCCAGTGATTTTATCTTATTACTCACAGAAAAAATTAAAGCCATCTTTGCACTAACAAGTCCAGAGATCTAAGCATATATCTCCAAACCTTGTTGCCATATTCTCATTCCAAACAAGAGATGTGGGGGATGTGGGGTCTTTCTTCCTAAAGGAACATTGCTCCACTTGTCATCTGATTCCAGCACCTGTTTTCTTCTCAATATTCACTTTCTCTGATGCATTAGTAATAACTTTCTTTTCTACTGGGTCATTATTATCAGCACAAAAAAAATACGATCTAGTGTCTCCATCAAAAATAAACAAAACACAAATGACAAAACTGTCCTCAACCTCATATAACTTTTCTAGTCATCTATGTTTTTCTTTTCAGTAACACTACTCTTAACAAGTATTATATTCCTCACTTCTTTTTCACACTTCATTCCATTCTAATCTGTTTTGTGTCACCACCTCTCAATTAAAACTGCTCTGGTCCTTGTCACCAAATTCCATGCAGCCAAATTTGAGGGACGATTCTGCAATTGCATTTTATCTGACCTTTCATCAGCCTGGGGCCTAGCTGACTCTTTTTCCTCTCACAATTTCTTTTCTCAACTTCTATGACATCACACTTCTCAAATTTCTACCATATTTCTTTGCCGTGTCCTCTGCTTTGACCCTGCTTCTTAATGTCAGGAGCTCCTCGGGGTTTGAGTTGGGTTATTTTTCTCTTTTTTTAATCAATCGCACTTTCTCCTGGGTAATTTTATTCAGTTCCATAGTTTATGATGCCTTCCAAAAACATATCTCTAGACCAGACAGACATGCTGAATTTAAGACCTGAATATTATAAATACACATTGACATTTACACTTCACAGCCTTTTCAAACCTAAAATGTCTAAACTGGACTATGGATTCCATACCCCCCCACCCCTACCAACTATTCCTCTCTCTGTCTTCCTCAGCTCAGTAAATGACAACACATGCAACTGATCAATCGTTCATACTGGTCATCCATGACTCATTCTTAAACTCTTTATTTCTTTAATCTCTCCCCAGACATACAGTCTTGAATCAGTGAGTCCTACTGGTTCTACTATCAAAATATATATAGAATATGATAAGTCTTTTTATATCCCCTGCCATGATCCTAACAGCAACCACTATTATTGCTGTGTTCCACTGCAACTACATATTAACCCTTCTCCTTCCTATCATTCATGCCCTCCTAAGACATGTTCTTCCTACTGTAGCCATAATGCCTTCTTCAAAAAAATGTAACTCAGGCTGTGTGCATTGGCTCATGCCTGTAACCTCAGAACTTTGGGAGGCTGAGGTGGGAGGATTGCTTGAGCTCAGGAGTTCGAGACCAGCCTGTGCAACATAGTGAGGTCTTGTCTCTATTAAAACAAACAAACAAACAAACAAAAATAGCTGGGCATAGTGGTATATACCTGTAGTCCCAGCTACTCAGGAGGCTGAGGCAGGAGGATCACTTAAGCTCAGGAGTTTGAGGCTGCAGTAAGCTTTGACAGCATCACTGCACTCCAGCCTGGGTGACAGAGCAAGACTCTGTCTCAAAAAACAAGAAACACCCCAAACCCAAAAATGTAAATGAGATCACTACACTACTTCACTACTCTACTAAAAGGTTTGCAATGATGTTCCATGCCATGAGAATAAAATGCTTAATTCTTATCATATGTGCAAAACTCCTAATGGCCTGGCTTTTCCATTCACATCTTGTCCCACTTTTCCCCTTGCTTACAAAGCTCCAGCCATGCTCCTTCTTTGCAGTCCTTACATACTCCACAATCTACACTGCTTCCTTAGCAGCTCTTTTTACATCGTTGTCCCTCTCATTCTTCAACATTCCATTTGCTGTCACCACCTCAGGAAGCCTTTCCTGACAAACTTTTACAAAACAGACTTTCTAACCTTCATATAACCACTTGCAGTAACTTTATCATAGAACCCTATTTATTTCACCCTGTTTATTTCCTTCATAGAATTTGTCACATTTATTTATATTTGCTTTCTGGCATATTGTTAATGCCACCACTCAATGCAACATCTTTGAGGACAGGTACAATATCTGCATTGTTAATTGTACTATTTTCCATGTGTAGGGTCTTGTTTGTCTCAAAATATATGCTCATCAAATACTAGTCAGCTAAATGAAAGTATGAACAAACAAGCAATTCTATGAGGTGGTTAATATTATTTCCATTACATAGAAGAAACTGAGATTGCCCAAAACTCTTTTTTTTAGTATCCCACGAGGTGGTTAATATTATTTCCATTACATAGAAGAAACTGAGATTGCCCAAAACTCTTTTTTTTAGTATCCCACCTGTCTCATCTGTCAGGTGAAATGAATGATGACAGTACTATGAAAGTAAGAAAATTTTTAAAAGATTTAACTGTAGAACACTTTATAAGAAGTCAAGTAGAAACGAGAAAAAGATTCTGAATCAACACTTTGGCCTCAAATGAAGTAAAAGAGAATATCTACAATGGAGTAATTTGATCTGTTTTTGGCTAGAGGTTCTCAGCAAGTTGGAATTAAGACATTAATGGTCTTTGGTGTTTACTCAGCTTTTAAGGGATCCCAGGATATTAGTGATAACAAGGTTAGAACGACTGGCCTTATGAACTACACTTAATTGAAAAGCAAATGAAATAATGAAAGGATAGGACTGAATAATAGAGAATTTAGGGCTAGAAAATTTTGATAAAGAAAAAAACGAATTTTAGAGAGTAGAAGAAATGAAGAAGTCAGAGAGAAAATTCAAAGTTCCAAAATTCATTGTCTCTTGATTCAGTTAAGTTCTTTTATGGATTACAAAGTAACTTTATTTATCAAACAATTCTTGTGTGACAGATACAGGAAGCTTTTATTATCTCTCTCTTCTTTGTTTTTGTTTTTTTGTTTTTTTTTTTTTTCTTCACACTCAAATGCTTCTATCTGTTACCATTATTTAGCATCCAATTTAAGATTTCTCCACTTCAGGACACTTTACATCTCTCTCCACTGCAGTAGCTCGTCCCTCTGAATGATTATTGCATGTATGTTCTGTAGCACATACTGGTCCCTTAATTACATAGCACTGAGATCCCATTTTTCCTAGGTATTTATTGTCTCCCTAAACAGACTGCTAGCTCCATAAGGACAGGGATTATGTTGTATGTATTTACTGATAATTTATGCAGGTAAATTTACAGAATTTGTCAGACATATCTAGAATGTATCAAAAATATTTTTTACGGAGAGAAGGAAGAGACTAAAAGCATAGCCAATTAAGCAATTGTAATATTCAAGTAATTTTATATTCAATGGGCATTTAGAACTTGTATAAAAGATAATGCAAAGGATGAGAGTAACGTATGTGGAAACAAGCATTAAAACAAGAGTAGAATTAAGTTATGTATTATGCCAATTGAGAGAGGATCTTTAAAGTTCCAATAGAGCAGTCAGGTTGGAATCAAGAGCAAAAGGCTCTTGTTTCATCAAATACAGTGTATGTTTTATATGTAAAATCAAATTTGGGTTGGCATAGCTAATTGATATCCATAATTATTTTTATCTTATCTACATGAATTTTGGAAAAGCAAGTACTTCTATAAGTTATATCTAGTTTTATTTCTAGAAAGGTGAATCTGAGCTCAGTTAAAGGAAACACAGCTGTCATGAATATGACTGTGTATCTCTAGATGTATGCATTATTTTTAAAGTACGAGAGAACCGACAAAGCAATGCCTAGAGTATTTCTATAAATGGCATAATGAGGTAGTGTTCTGAAGTGAAATATCTCAGTACACTCAAATGATTCCTTAAAGGCACCATTTTAAAGAAACTAAGCTCCTATTTATCTGCAAGCCATGCCCTCTGTCAAGGAAATAGTGCTCACATTTTTTGACCGGGTTTCAAATAAAACTAATTTTCAGACAATCTAAAAGAAAATATATAGAAGTAAATAAAAAATAAAAAGTGTTACCTTAAGATGACACACTGTGGTATTAAGTAAGAACCATTAATCTTATTATAAATCTAGGATACGGAGACAACAATACATATCTCAAACATCAGGTGCTAAACAAATGAAAGACCTGTAGGCAATTTTCTCTATCAAGGTATTTTTTCCATATGTTATGTTCTTGACATTCTGAAGATTGTAATGCTTCAGATGATTGTGATTTGGTTGTATTCTTAGAAATGAAGTAGAGGAAAAGTGTGATACATAGAATTAAAACATGAGAGAAAAGTAAAAAAATATATAGTGCTAAATTTTGGATAACCATTATGATGAAAATGAAGAGAAAATATTTTGAAGTCTTATTCTGCTACCATCCAATAGATCAAATAGGTAACAAAGACAGAAACATCAGATTTTCAGTCATAGGCAAAATAGCTCAGAGAGACACAGTTACAAGATGAAATTATGTGGTTAATACTCTAACTGAAAGCCACAGCTTTTGGTAGACATTCAAGTTTCTTTTTTAAGTGATACCCATTATTTGTGTAATTATTGATAGAAAAAAACAGCTCTTATTAGAACAGGTTATTGAAAGCAATGTTGAGGAAACTTTGAATGCACTGAGGATGCATTCTTGCAAACGTACTTCACAAGAGGAGCCGGTATACCCTGGTGGGCACTGACATACTTCTACAGCTGCTGCAACACTTCCATCAGTAGGATAGGAGACAGCGGATTCAAGGTTAACAGAGCTCAACCTATGGCAGAGGAAAAAAGAGATGGTGAATAAGTAAAGTTCTTAGGTATTATACAGCTGTAGGAATCATACAGCAACAATGACATAAATATAAGCCAATTATGTATGCTGAGAAAGGAAGTTGATTAATACCATAACCAAAAGCTCTGGTCGTCTGTCACATTAGGTCAAGTTGGCTCTTTCTAAAGTGCTGACAATCACCACCAACCCCAAATGCTGAAGAGACATGAGAATGTTCTTCCTCGTCTCTTGGCTCTTGGCTATGTGTTTTGATTTTCATTTTTTGAAGATAGATAGACATTTTTAAAATCATATAGTTAAAGGGATTTTTAAAATGGAAAACATTCCAATGACTGCTTGATTTCTTTTAGTGCTTAAACAAGGAAAGCAGAAGTAGACAATATTAACATTCCATCTCAGCTTTTACATTGAAATAAAGATGAAACAATTGTGTTTTCTTTTCCTTTGAGATAAACCTGCATGTTTGTCATTGGTATAAGCTAAAGTTTCTCAAAATGCTCAGTTGACTGACTTAGAATGATCTCTGGGATTTGTTTTTGTCCTAAATTAAATCCATTGTTCTCTGTATCTATGGCCTTCATTTTATTGGTACTTTTTTACAATCTGGTGATGTTGGTTGAGTGAATTGGCATAACTCATTGTTTTAGAGAAAAGCTGGTTTGGCCAAATGGAAAATTGGAAAAAATGCTGTCACACACACATTTCTTTTCTTATTATGCATTCACGATTTAAATAAATGTTACTGGTATCTTACTTGCTTTTCCTATTTTTCTGTAAAAAGACATTTTAAAAGCTTAATTATTAAGAATACAGTGGCCTAGAAGAAAATAACTTATTCTTTCTAGACCTCAATTTTTTCTTCTATACAATGGAGATAATATAATAGTCCATACACCTTGAGCTTGATTTAAAAGGAAAATGAATATAAAGTTCTTGTTTAATATGCAACACACGGTAGGTTATTATGAAATACTAGACATTTTATTAACCTATTTTCATTGACTGTTGAAACCAAATAAAAATGACTACATGAACATTACAAGAAATATACTTTTTACTATTTGTATCTCCAAATCATATTAGTGTATGAAAATACATTTTAAATAAACTCTAAGAGCACATAATTAAATGACTACTATTGACTCGTAATAATTACAGTTTTAAAAATTACTGATAGACGTTTTATAGCATATGATATGCCATCTTGTAACCATAAGAAAGAAGCAACTGATTCTTGCTATGGCCTGCATTTTCAGTTCCATTCTCAGGAGTGATGGTAGATTTTTATTGATCAGTGATTCACACTTACCAAATAACTTGTTAGATTTGGGAATCAATGTTGGGAATTTGGGAATCAAGTCAGAGAGCAAAGCTAAAAGGCTCATTATAAGGTGTAAACGTATCTTCAAAAATGATGATCTTTATCCAAATTGTAAGCTTTTCGGCAATAGATTTCTAAAATTTTCATTGCTTTTACCCCCACTTTGCTAAGCCTAGACACTTGAGAGTACTTTTGAATATGTATGAGTTCATATATGATCAGGAAGCAGGAAAGGAAATTAACCCTGAAATCACCAAATACAGGCAGTTGGATGGAATCATCCTAGCTGCTGAGTGCTAGGAGGCACCCTCTAAAGACAAGCAAATTATCTTTACCTGTAAATAAACTCATCCAACACTATTAATTGAGTGCTATCTTCTCTAGAGGCACATTTTGGACAACCTGGTAGAAGGTCCTAGATTAGGCAAATATCACTGTTCTACAGTGTTTAGGTTACTTGTGTCATCTGAAAATCATTAAATGCTTTTTTCCCCCTTCACCAAGGAACCCTGTCAATGAAAAATGCAGTGTCACAGGCATTTCTTTTTCTTGTCATTAGTTCAGGTGTAATTCCCATCACATAAAATTAAGCATTTTAAATTATACATAGAGAGGAAGTTTGATGTTTGGGGTAGGATGGACATTTTCAAACCTATTTAAAATGTAAAAAATAAATCGTACAATTCTGACATTTAGTACATTTACAATGTTGTGCAGCTACTACATACATCTAATTCTAAGACATTTTGTCAGCCCAAAAGAAAACCCAGAATCCATTAGGCAGTCATTCTCTATTCCCCTCTTCCTCTAACCCCTGTAAGCTAACAATCTGCTTTTGTCGCTATGAAGTTACCTATTCTAGATAACTTCACTGTAGCATGTATCAGTATTTCATTTCTTTTTATGACTAATATTCACTGCATGTACATGCTACATTTTGTTTATTCATTCATCAGTTGATGAATATTTGGATTGTTTCTACCTTTGAGCTATCATAAATAGCATTGCTATTCATATTCGTGAACACATAATACCTATTTTCAATTCTTTTGGATATATATCTAGAAAGAGAATTTCTGGGCCTCATAAGTCTCCTTAACACAACAGGGTTTGGAAGAGTTACTAAACTAAAGACAGTACTTATGTTGGTATGAGCTTATGGGCTACTCCTTGAGAACTGAAACCTGTCCTGCCATCTATATAAGCAACATGATCATCTTCACACATGTTCAGTAGTTCAGTAGACTTTTGTTGAATGGGTGAATTGATGAATGGATGGATGAGTGGGTAGACAGATGGATAGATGTATACAAAAGTAATTGACTAAATACTTAAATAAGAAATGAATAGATGAATGGAAAACAGTTCTATTACAATCAATGACTAACACACTCCATGACAAAGGATACAAGAAAGCCTACTAACCCCATTTCAGACAAATAAAATCAGATAAGTAAAAGACAAATTACTTGTTTGATTTGACATAGAAAATGAACGGAAACTGTTATCATTAGAACTTGAGGCCAGAGACCAGAACTCACCTGAATGTATTGTGAAATCTAACTGCCTGGAATTAATGGACTGTCACTTGATAAGCCTATAATTCCGATCATTTTAATTTCAGAATTAGATGATTTCATGGTTGATATACTAGTTGATTATCATACAATAGATCACTATAATTTACTAAACAGCAGATTGATCAACTGTATCTAGATACAGCCCAAGAATTTCTGATATAAAATTGACATGCAACACTTAAAGAAAGATTTCTGGAAATTTCAAAATAGAAGAATGAGCAATTGACTACTTTAAGAAACGGTTTTAAAAAAGATACAAAAACAAAAATATTTTCAGTGAACTGACAAATTTCATTTGTCTTTTGAACAACAGATGTTCCTCTCCTTAATCTGTGTAACCATTTTGAGCTATGAGAAACTTCAACACTCAAACATCCTTCCCAGTAATATTCCACATTAGTATTCACCGAGCAATCCCAATGTTCATTAGGTTCTGCTATTTGTTAAATGGGATTTTAATGTGTTTAACAGTTTCAAGTGTTACTCATGAAGAAGGCTGCAGTTTATTTTTTTTTCCTTCAATATGGTCATTTTCTTGATATCAAACTGCATTCATTTAAATACATAATGTTGGAAGTAATAAAGCACTGAATTTTGGAGATGCATGAGCTATCAAAGAATTGTCAACTAAGTCAAATGCTTTAGCTGACTTTCCCTTCTTATTTTTATGCCTTGAAAATACAGAAAAGATGATGGATGAAGAGAGAGGACATAATTCTACAAGTTACTATGGAAAATATTGGAACTGTTTCAGAGACATTGTCCTGGTGCTGCTTAAAGATTGTTCTCAATATTTTTGTTTTACTACATTTCCCACCAGAATAAGACATGCTATATTATACTAAAACAACCAGCTCAAAACATTATACTTTAAAACAACAAAAAACCCTTGATGTTACAATTGTCTTTTTTCTATATATAGAGAGAGCAAGATATTTTATCTAAACATTTTCAATCTCACACCAAGTAAGAGCAGTAACTGACAGAATCTGATACTTTTGCAGCAATTTATTAAAAGTGTATTAAATGCTAACACAAGAATTCATCTCTTCCTTCTTAGTTCTACCAGGATGCACTGTGCACACTTCTTCTGCACTATTTATATTATCATAAATGTACAGCATGTATATATATATCTGTCTTCTCTGCTGTACAATGCCTTCTTTGAGTTGAATGATCATTTGTCCACCTTTGTATCCTTATAGCCTAGCCTAGAATGACTGCTTCTTAATAGTTACTACTTACTGTCTACTATCTTCTGTGCACTATGATACAGGTTGGAAAGACATTTCATTTAAGTATCAATAAACAATGTAACAACCCATGTCTAGTCACATTTACAAATGAAGAATCTGAGGCTCAGAGGAGTAAAGAGCCTTGTCCAACATAATACCATTAGCAAAAGGTGCAGCATAGATTCAAACTCAAGCACGACTCCAAAACCAGAGATCTCCTTGTTACCCTGCATTGCCTCCCAACATATGCTAGATACTATTTCAGGTGCTTAACATACATTGTGAGGCGGATCATTAAGAAACAGAGATCATATTCACGTGAAACTCGCCTCTACTAAACAGCAAAAATTAGCCGGGCGCGTTGTGGGCCTGCAGTCCAGCCACTCGGGAGGCTGAGGCAGGAGAATGGCGGGAACCCGGGAGGCGGAGCTTGCAGCAGAGCTGAGATCCGCCACTGCACTACAGCCTGGGCGACAGAGCTGGTGACTGGCCTCAAAAAAATAAAAAACATACACAAGCTTGGCCTTAATTGCCAATCTTGAAATTTAGACATTGTTTCTGCCATTGTATAGAAGAGGAACTAAGATTTAGAGAGAGAATCATGGAAGGTGCTCAGTAAATATTTGCAGACTGAACGAATCGAATACTTACAGAATAGCATTGGGAGGTAGTCAAAGATAATGGGAAGGAAACGTAGGGTAAAATTTTGACTGCACCTCTTACCAATAGCCGGATGCCAAGGGAGCTGCAAAAATCTTTTTAAGTCCTAGTATAAATCAGCAAAATGTCTTCAAAATGTAGTTACCCAAATCATTAACTTCAGAAGGCAGAGGTACACTGTGTACCTATCAACACTATTTCTATGATTATCAAAGACTCCTTTGCTTACAAGAATTTTTCTAGATTATTATATAAATTCTGTATAATCTTTTTTGATCCCAAACCCCAAAATTTACACTAAAAGTTGTGTAAAAATATCTTGCCTTGAAAATATTTTGTATTTATTTTCAAGCAATACTCATGAGTTGTATCAATGATAAAGTCATGATGGACTTGGTTATGCTGTGGTAACAACTCCAAAATCCCAGTGGCTTCACAGAAAACAAAGACTTACTCATGTAAAATCCTCTACAGGCCTGGGTGACTGTTAGGGCAGCTGATCTCTGTGTGCTAAATCTGTATTCCAGGCTGGTGTGTTTTTTTTTCTTTTTTTTTTTTGACAGAGTGTCCCTCTGTTGCCCAGACTGGAGTGCAATGGCGAGATCTCGGCTCACTGCAACCTCTGCCTCCCAGGATCAAGCCATTCTACTGCCTCAGCCTTCTGAGTAGCTGGGATTACAGGCATGCGCCACTACGCCCGGCTAATTTTGGTATTTTTAGTAGAGACAGGGTTTCACCATGTTGGTCAGGCTGGTCTCGAACTCCTGATCTCATGATCTGCCCGCCTCGGCCTCCCAAATTGCTGGGATTATAGGCACAAGCCACCGCGCCTGGCCCCAAGCTGTTTTTTAATCTGTTTGCTGAGTAAGCTGCAGAGAGTCTCACATTGGAAATTCAACGTTAAACCAGGTGGAAAAAAAATACATTTCCGACACAGTTCATTGGCTAAACCAAGTCATATGACACATCTACCCTCCAGGGTTAGAGAAATGCAATATCCCTTATGGATGAGATTGGAAATTTGGTGAACTCTACTAATGTCTACTGTAAAGTAAGAGGAAAACACATTTTGTGCAAAGTTCTGTATCTAATGTAGGTGCTTCATAAAAGCCTTTCTTAATTTAAAGACCAAGGATGTTACTAAATCCAAGGCTTGGAGAATTTAAAGGAGAAAGATGGACAGTTCAGTTAGGTTGATTTCTCTTATACTCTTAAAAGAAGAAGGAAAAGTGTTCTACTTGTGCCTTCATCTTCCTAGTGAGGACAGTGAGAAGAAAATAAATTATTTTATCTAATGGGTATCAGGATTCTGGAAAAAAAATGACAGTAAGAACTGTCATATGTATGGAAATACCAGTATGTGCCTTTCTCTAGAGGTCTCTAAGTCTTAATGGTATTTGGAGAAAACGTGATCCTTTGGGATGAAGTAGATAAGATAGAAATGCTTCATATTTGTATGCTGGGTTATCACTAGCCAAGTGCTTTTGCAGCTCTGTAATTCAATTCTTGCGGCGACCTTTTGAAGTTGGCAGGGCAATTGTCGTCCTCCTTATTTTACAGATGAAGTGATTGAAGTCCAAAGAGGTCAAAACCATACTTATGTTTACAACTATTAAATAGCTGACTTGAAGACAAAAGTCAAAATCCTTGACCCGCAGTCCAGTTCTCCTTCCGTTATACAATTCCATCTAATCATATAACTGGAGGAACCTAAGCCCATTTGCTGAAAGAACTGCCACGGAAGTAAATCCACTGTAAATAAGTCTAAATATGAATTTTTGTTGAGCTTCAATTTACTCGTGCTTGCACACAAACAGTATACCAAGTCAGAAGCCTACTGTGGAAGACAAGTTGAAATCAATTCAAGTGATGTTTTGCAAATATGACTCAATCTACTAGTAGATCAAAGATAATATATAACAAGCTTACTGACTGACTCCAGATTCATGCTCACTTTCAGCTCACCTGAGTGGGTAGGAGTTTCAAATCTGACACTGGCTTTTACTTACTGAACCACAGTGCTTTAGGTAATATAGGTGACAGAAAGTAGCCACCTACTTGGATTAGCTCTTTTGTCATTTCACAGAGTCGCACTGTGAATGCATTCTTCCTATATGGCGAAACCTCAGAAGACTGCAAATGAAACCAGTGATTTTAAGATGGGTAGACACTGAAACTGTCTGACATAAATCAAGGGAAAATGTCTCTGTATTAACTAGCCTGAAAAGCAATGCTGACAAAAATAAATAAGCCCCCCTAGCCACTTTTTTTTTTCAATTTGGTTGTCATTCATTTTGAAAGCTGGAGGACTCATCTCTTTGTACTGTTTAAACATCACGACAATCTCTATTTACTAAATGGGAAAAACATAATTAATTCCTAAGTGCTGCTTCTCATCTCCATGGCATTTTAACCCAGCTTCTAGAAGAATTGCCTATGCAAAAGAGGTACATTGTTTGGCAATGGTTCTGTTTATGATTCTGCAGTTCTCTCCTTTGGGAAATGGTAATGATGATTAGACTAAGTTGAAATATTACCAGTGAAAGGCAAACTAGGCAGCACAGGGAAATGATGGGGAACAGGGAGGTGAGAGGTGGTGGCATCAGCAATAAAAACTCCAATACTGGAGACATTGCTTTCATTAAAGGTATACTGGGTTGTCAGACTGGGGTCACATTTGAACATCTAACTTAATCTGATTTAGAAGCAAGTTCCTATGACACCTTGTGTTACTTATTATTAGAGTAGAAAAGGAGAAGGGTAAAGAGCCCATTCAGACACAGTTGAAGTTAAAATTCTGTCAGATAAAAATGTCGTTGTTTTAAAAATAAAAAAACATAGCAGCCTACAGCAGTTAATCAGACACAAGCAGATTTGGTTCAAGTCAGGGAGTTTGTTCTTTAGAAAACAAGGGAGTGTGGGGGAGAACAAGAAAAACCTGAAAGTTTTTAGGTGATGAGTACTTTCCTAATTATCACATATCATGTTAACAAAGACCCTGAAAAGTAGGCATTAGTATACTCACTTTACACCGGAAAGAAACGTTCCTCAAGGCCTAATCACTTGCCCAAGGTCACACATACAGTAAGCAATAAAGCTTATTGAATTTCTACTCAGTTTGGTTCCAAAGTTCATATTCTTTCCTTTATACCATGTGGCTGTTATAGTCTTAAAGTGTTTTATAGTGAGATCGGTGGTTACTTAAATGAAAAGACTTACGTTTCTTATTACAATGTATATACTATTAAGCCAGAAACTAGTTAACAACCACTGGAAGGAAATATTTTAGAAACTGCTTTCCAAATAAGGGTGCCCTGGAAAGTATATCTTTTAGTTTCCCACTCTGAACCATCATAAAGGAGACTTTATTTTCCAATATAACATTTCTCAATATAGGAATCATTATTGATCACACGTTCTGACACAATTGTGAGCGAATCATCAATAATAATAAAAACCGAGACGAATTTATTCTGGGCATTTAAAACTGCAAAGGTTTAAAAGGAAAACCTTTGAGAAAACTAGGGCTCCGTTCTTATCTGCTCTTTGAAGACAGCAAGTCCTAGGTGCCTTAAAAAATTCACTCCGGGGCGGCTCCTGCACCTTTGCCCCAAAGCAAATGAGTGAACGTTGGAGCTGCAGTTCTTGATTTTACCTGAAGATGGC
This sequence comes from Papio anubis, assembly GCF_008728515.1. Lineage (NCBI taxonomy): Eukaryota > Metazoa > Chordata > Mammalia > Primates > Cercopithecidae > Papio > Papio anubis. The sequence continues at coordinate 133,559,588 of NC_044981.1, forward strand.
ATCCATCCCAAAGCTGTATGTGATTTGTAGGAGGACTCTCTTCAAATTCGCAAGCACTGTCATAAATTCCTTTCTACTGATTGGAAAATGTGTGCCATGTATGGTAAATGATTCTTCTTTAAGCAACAATACATTAACATGTTCTTCAGATGGGTGCAGGTACACCTCATCTTGGGCTGTGCTGATTCTCAAGTCATTACCCTAAAGGGAGGAAAAAAAAAGAAAGCACAAAGGGTAAAACTGAAAAGAGGGTACAAAAGTGTCAAACATATCTCTATTTGGATCCTCCACCCTCAATAGACTTTTAACTTTTTAAATTTATGTTTATTTTTTATTTATTTATGTGTTTTGGAGACAGAGTCTCTGTCTATCCCCTGGAGTGCAATGGCGTGATCTCCGCTCGCTGCCACCTGCCTCCCAGCTTCAAGCAATTCTCATGCCTCAGCCTCCCTAGTAGCTGGGATTACAGGTGCCTGCCACCAAGCCCGGCTAATTTTTTGTGTTTGTAGAAGAGGTGAGGGTTTTGCCATGTTGGCCAGTCTGGTCTCAACTCTGACATCAGGTGATCCACCTGCCTCAGCCTCCCAAAGTGCTGGGATTACAGGTGTGAGCCACCATGCCTGCCTTTAGTAGACTTTTATTTTCGGGTTGGCTTTCCCTATCATTCAGGCAATATATTTGTGGGATACATGAAGGGAAGGCAATGCAATTTCAATATTAACCTTAGCCAAATGCATTATGAAGCATATGCTTCTTGCTTCTTGGTTTGGCATGATGTTAGTTCCCCATTAACTAAAATAATAGCTACCTGACAACTCACAAACATATATGTGATTACAAACACCTCAAATTGACAAAAGTGCACAAAAGTTACATATTTCAAATATTTTATGATGGATGTGGGTTGTGTAGAACAACAGGGAAAGAAACTTAAAACTGAATTAAGCTATTACTTTAAAGGAACTTTCTACATGGGAAAAAACAAACAATAAGAAAGACTGCAGTCTAATTCTCAAAATAGGATAATGGCATCTAAGGAGTATATTGAATGACCTATGACATTTAGGTAATCCTTCTTGTCTTAGTTCATTCACATGAATGCTACGTAATTTCACTCAACACTTTGCATTTAGAGAACTCCTTTCATCTTAAAGGAATTCCAAAGTATACATCTAGTTGCCATATATATATATATATATACACACACACACAGAGAGAGAGAGAGAGACACACACACAGAGAGAGAGAGAGAAAGAGAGTAAGAGCAGACCACTTCATCCCATACTGGAAAATGTCCATTTTGAGGAAAGAATTTTTTATTTTGTCATAGATTCACATGCATGAAAGTTTCAAGACAGAAGAACAACAGAGCCTGGTGCTAAATTAACATCTACCCATTTGGAATCATGAACATGCATGCATGTGTGTGCCTCTGAATATGTATCAGTGTCGAGGGGAGGGGATACATTATTGGAAAGAATGGATATGATAAGAAAGGGTGGCAGAGAGCCTCTAAGGAAACTTCAGGCTTCGAGCATTTTGAAATTGCCTATGGCCCTTCAAATCTTGAAAGCAGTTTCTCCTGTACCTTTCTTACCTAAAACAGGATTTTGAAGTCGAGATTAAACTATCGCTAAATAAACAAGTTTCCTGTTTCATTTTATTTTATCTAATGTAATCAAAGAAGTAGACAATAAAATCTACCTGGAAGCAAGCGAAAATGAGAAAAACACAACTATGTAAATTAGCGTGTACCTAAACACTTTCATAATATTTATATTTTGGAAACATGATTCTTATGTTTGAAATTTCATTTCAAGTCTGGTCTAGAGTTCTCCTTTATCATTCAAACCCAACAAATATACTCAATCTTCTAGATATGTCTCAGAGTGAAACATAAGAGTGGCATTAAAAACTCCTAAGGTATATATTTTTAGTAGTCACGTAAGTCAATGTCAAACGAGGCAGGTAAAAAATACAGTACTGGTAACCTCAAGTAACATAAGGAAGTAACATGGGTGAACATCAATGATGCTCTCAGTACTCTACCTCTAAGATAATCATAAACTGGAGAACATGTTCTGTATCTTCTTCCTCTTCTTCCAGGTCATATGATATGGTAAATGTCAACTGTCCTCCTACTGCTGGGAGCTACAAGACAGAAGATGCATAATCATTACAGGATAGGAGATGGGCTATTAAATCATATTTTACTTATTGTTGTATAAGAATTTTATTGTTCTAGAGGGCAGTATTTGCAAGAAGCAGAAATCACTGGAGTATGGAGTGGGAACGATAGGCATTTATTTAGGAGTAACCTTTTACAAACCTTACTCATCAACTGCAAGCCTGACATAAACATAAATTTATGTATTGTTTTCCCCAGTATTGCAGGCTTGCTGAAATAGGTTAAGGTCCATGAAGCCAAACACCAGACTCTCCTGTCAACTTCTTAGTCTATAGTTTGAGCTTTACAAATCCCAAACAGAGAATGATCTTTGTCAAAATTGGGAGATTTCTACCCATCCCTGAGGGTCACTCACTTTCTGTGAGTCTGGATTCTTTCAACAAAGACATCCCTCCATTTGACAGGTACTTTACATAACCCGTACACTAAGCTGAGAAATGTTATTGGTTAAAGAAAAACAAAAGGTTAGCAGCAAGTTTTATTTTATATTAAAATTCAATCAAAACAGCCAAAGAAGGTATACTTTCCTCTGTGTAATTTAATAGGCTTAGTTTGAATAAATATTATCCTCTTTTCATTAAGTGAACTTCTTTCCTTCTAACATACATGCCAAGCACCATGTATATACACTTGAGGTTTACGTTTTTTGACATTGACAGTCACCTTGTAGAAATTAAGAAAAAAATGGGAAAGCAAGATCATTTATAGGACAGGAATCAAAATTGAAGTTGTGAGTGACAGATTCAATGCAAATACTGCAATCCTTTTTTAAAAATTCCACTCCAGTACTGTAAATAGAGACATTCATAAAACAAAGCTGATGATCTGTATTCTGCTGCTTGCTCTGTGCTGACATGCGGAGACCTGGCTTCGCAGGGTTGGCTCTCTATGGCCTGTCATGGCCGACCCTGACCAGAAAGCAATTCCGGGCTGGGAGTGCACTGGATGGAGGAGGAGGAACCCTGATTCCTCTTAGTGTTCCACAGAGAGTGGCACATAGCTCGCTATGGCTGATTAAACAGGATTTTATATTACAGCTCTGCAACGTCTTCTAAGAGCTCATTACGTGGGGCTCTATAAGGAACTTAAATTCAGAAAACTCTGATTCCCCTAATCCACTGAGAAATGGCCTTATTCTAATGTCTTTTCACATATAAAATAATAAACATCTGCCTGGACTACAGCACTTGGCATTATTGTGAGTAATGAGGGGTGAACCTATGTGGAAGATTTTAGGTGCTATTAAGATAAACATTCAAAATTTTGCATAGCATGCTTCTTTAGATCAGCTACACATTTTCTCAATAAGAGGATTCTAGAAAGGCAGGAGAAAAAAAAAGTTTTACATTGTATATATTTCAAAAAAAGGAATGAACTATTTAGAATTTTCTAAATTAATAAATATATTTGAAAATAGATTTCGGAAGAATATTGGGATATAGGCCTATAATGTTCTAAAACTTTTGAGCTTCCGAATCTATTTTGATTATTTAAAATTTGAAGTACATGCTATTTTTCTTGAATATGGCTTCTCTAAAAAGGAAAGAAAAATATCAACCTAATATATGAAATCACCATATATGCTCAAATAAAATACATTTTGAATTAAGGATAATTTTCCATTTTGTCAACAAAAAGAGTCAAATTGTGTATAATTTGAATGTCAAAACTGTTAGGACTATAGATGAAGTAGAAAAAGATCACCTATGATATCTGATTTGCTAATGTGTTTTTCATATCTATCTATAATAAAGTCACATATAATGTAAACTTGCAGCAGTCCTCAACCTTTTTGGCATCAGGGACAGGTTTCGTGGAAGACAATTTTCCCACAGACGCAGAGGAGGGGTTTTGGGATAAAACTGTTCCACGTAGGATCATCAGGCATTAGATTCTCATAAGGAGCATGCAACCTAGATCCCTTGCATGTGCAGTTCACAATGAGGCACATGCTCCTATGAGAATCTAATGCCTGATGATCGGACAGGGGTGGAGCTCAGGCAGTAATGCTCACTTGCCTGATGCTCACCTCCTGCTGTGCGGCCCAATTCTTAACAGGCTATGGACCTGTATAGCCCCAGGGGGTTGGGGATTCCTGACATAAAGTAAAATACTAAGAGAGAGAAATTAGAGGTGGAGAAAGGGGGAAAGATGAACAAATAAATATGCAGAAAAATAGCAGTGCCTTACATATGTCAGAGATAATATAAAACACGAACTAAGGAATAGAAATAATTTACCTTATTCTGCTGAGGGCTAATAAAAATAGCAACAACAGTAAAACATTGTTTTAGCTCATATTCCATAAAATGATTTTTTTTCTAAACTCTCTTGTGTGTCTCTGATACTCATGTTTGTCATTATTACAACATATTTTGAATCACCTGGAAACTGTCATGGGTGAAGCTGTTCCAGTTAAGTTGTGTGAAATACAGACCATTTAAAAAATTTTCAGGATACTGTTACTAGATGTTTTTTCCCAAGCCACGAGTACTCATTTACAATATTAGAATCAATATCTTTGTCAGTCACCCTAAAGGTATGTGTTTATGATCACATTTATATAACCAGTTAGTCAAGTACTCACTTAAGTAATTCTTTCTTTCTTCACTTTTTGAGATAGAGTCTTACTCTGCCAACAAGGCTGGAGTAGAGTGGCACAATCTCAGCTCACTGCAACCTCCTCCTCCCAGGCTTAAGTAGTTCTCGTGCCTCAACCTCCCCCATATCTGGGACTACAGGTGTGTGCCACCATGCCTGGCTAATTTTTTGTATTTTTTGTGGAGATGGGATTTTGCCATGTTGGCCAGGATGGTCTCAAAATCCTAACCCAAGCAATCTACTCACCTCCGTCTCCCAAAGTGCTGGGATTATAGGTGTGAGCTACCACGCTCAGGCACTTAACTAATTCTTAAAAGGATTGCTTAAGATATCACTCTGCAATTTAGAGGTTGTACCCCTAGGAATATTAACTTATTATTTTTAAAATTCATTTCTTTCTATTTTTTCTTCAACTCCACAATCTTCCCATAAGCTCTAAAATCAAGCTTTTCCTGGTGTTGTCTCCAGCTAATGTGTCTTCCCCAAAGAGTACATACCATTGTATAAGAGACAAGACAATACTTTCTTTTTCTGAAGGATGCTTTTATTCAGAGAAAAAGCTTCGAGAATATTCCGAGTATATATCATACTTTCCTCTTGCTTTAGATGAAGAATTCTCTACCTCTTCTCCATCTGTCCACTCCTCCATGTTCCAGGTGCCACCTTTGTTTGGTGCCTCCTTGCCCTCGCTTCTGCACTCTCTTAGAAACCCTTCAGTATCCTAACGTTTACTCTCTCCTTCAAATCCCATGTGCACAGGGTTGCCAGTGTCTATTGTCTCCTCCAGCTCTTACCTATGGTTATTTATTAGTTTCACTATCAAACTTAGAGATATGGGGCATCACATTCAGTTTCTGTCTTCCCATACATCCATGTTTTCTAATTTTTATCTTCTGTATCCTGTTGACTGCCTTTGGTACTCCATTAGAAGTGAGTCTTGAAAGGTCATTTATAAATTCTGTGTAGCAACCACTAATGGCCCTTTGGTTGAGTTTCATTCTTAATCTTTATGATTAAGAGTCAAGATTCTTATGATTCTTGACTCCCTTGTCTTTCATTACATTGAATTTTCCTGGTACTCCTTCCCCTGCCCTGGTCATACCTCTGTCTCACTTATAGACACTTTTTTTTTCTTATTCTCCACTCAGTGATTGATAGCTCTAAGACCTTTCTCACTCTTTTTTGATTATCATTTCTTACGGATTCCATTCTTATAGATTAACTACTATGTTTATATCCGGTCCACCAATCTATATCTTCTGGCCTGTCCTGTGTTTCTCTGTTAATTTTCTCTTGCCTTTATAAAAAAGTACCAGACATGAAGTGACTTAAACAACAGAAACTTATTATCTCACAGTACTAGAAGCTAGAAGTCCAAGATCAAGGTGTCAACAGAGTTGGTTTCTTTTGAGACTTCCCACCTTAGCTCATGGATGGCTGCCTTCTCTCTGTTTCTTCACAGGGACTTCCCTGTGTATCTGTGCTCTAATTGTGTCTTGCTATAAGAACACCAGCCATATTGGATCAGGGTCCACCCTAATGACATCATTTTAACTTAATTACCTCTTAAAAGATCCTATCTCTGAACAGAATCATATTCGGAGGTACTGAAGATTAACACTTCAACATATGACTTTTGAGGGAATGCAATGTAGCCCAAAACAGTATTTTACTGAATTACTTTCCAATAATGTCTTAAACACTCAACATATCCTAAGTTAATCTCATTATCTAGATCTTTCTGGGAGCTAAACTTGATCATTTTCTCAACCTCCATGATTGCGTCAAGCCAAATGCTTTATTTTTCTATTTTAAATTAGAAAACTCATAAGTGCATCAGATTTTTTAACTTTATTATTTATATCAGATTAGTCCTTCAATCTATTCTCTTGAAATATTTCTAGTCTAATTTTCCATTCCCAATGCCATATCACACCAAGTAGGTCCTCATCAAGAATCTGAATTCATCTCTCTGACTTCAGTCTTTTTTATGGGGAAAGTTTAATCAGCTATTACACATGTTGTTGCACTTCCCTAATGAAGATTCTCCAGTGGCTCCAGGATCCCTAATGTCATTCAAGTTTCTGTGTAGTTTCAATGCCTCTAGGATGTATCTACTCCCATGTTCACAAACTGTGTGTAGAGGTGCCCCAGGGTGCTGCAGTGAACTCATAAAGGCACAGTGGAATATTCTAAACATTTGAAGGAAACACAGCGATACTAAATATCTGTTGGGCACTGCAACAACTAACTCAAGGTGGTTCACAAATTGAAACCTTAGAACATGCTATATTCCATTTAAGGATGTTCTCAACATTTTCAGCCATGTTTTTGCTTACTTGTACTTTAGGCCATCTTATATCTTATTAAGAAAGGTTTTCAGGGGAGACTGTAATTAAAAGCAAGAACTGCACAAAAGTCAATGTGGAAAAGGAAATAAGGATAGCATTATCCAATCTGATACTCAAGTTTGAGAAGGCATATATTGCCCCAAAGGTACCACATCCCATCAGTAAGTAATTCTGGTTATTTATGAAAAAAATTATTATTTTCAGTCCATTTTCTTTCTAAACAATTGCTAGGTTGTTAGAACATGAATATTTATTAAGTTGTTTGGCACTAACTACTTAAGAAATAGAACGGTGGCTTATTTCTGTTGGCCAAAGAGGCACTATGAAAAAATCATGAATACACTATGAACATTCTGAACTGAGAATGTTTGGGTATGTCTGATCTAGTCTCTTTTTATATTTATCCATTCTGTTACTTAGATTTTTAAAAACAAATTTTCCTGTCAGAATTCTCATTCTTATAGCTCTCTGATCATTCAAATGCTTTTCTTTGTTTGCTTAGCTGATGTTTCACTAGTAAGAAGACTAAGGAAAAGGTTTTTAGTTATATTTTCAGTCTGATGAGGAGTCAGTGGCAACCACAGTAAATAAGGGAGCTAAAAGATTCCAAACAGGAGAACTCTGTATAAAAAAATTCATCCGTTAACATTCGTTGAAAATTTCTAACAAAATATAAGTGGTCTTGGTAAGTTATATATACTAAATATAACTGTAATTTTCCACATTTTTGGACTTTGCAGACTCATTTATTAATTTCATGAGTCTTTCATAAAATTGAGCATCTTCGAGACTTTCAAATTAGTTCATTTTGGGGAAAAAATGGTTTCTCTGATTTTACAGAGCACTGTGTGTTCAGCCAATTGAACGTTTCATTTTTTCCTGCTATTTAGGAACTAAGCTGTCATTGTTCTATTGACTAGAGAAATATGGTTTTCCACAGGTAGAAGTAAGTGCAATTTTAGTTCACTTTGAGGTAATTCTTATATTTGCTGGATGGATTAGACTATATTTACTAGAGATGAAAATTATATCTCTTTTCAATACAAAGAGAAAGTGAATTTAGTGAGAGCAGTTCATTCCATTTCATAAGGGTCTCCAAAGGCTTGGCCTCTTCCCTCTTTCTCCATATCTACTAAGGGAAATTCTCTTCAGGGAGATTCAGATATCAAATTGAGAAGGCACTGCAGGAAAAATGTACCACCATTCCTGGAGATGGTTCTGGGCTAAGCCATTCACTTTCCTGTTCTTCAGCTTCACCCCATTAAGAAAAGAACAACACAAGTAGCTGTTTCCCATGAGTACCTGTTTTAATTCTACCTTCAGGGGGAAAAAACCAGCTTGTTTGCAAGTAATATTATCGTTACTATGCAATATATAACCTAATGTCACAAATAACAATATAGTGTGCATGGTGCACATTGCATTAAAGATTTAATGAGGCAGGAAAGTTTTCCCACATGACTGAAAAAGGCTAAAAGATAATTTATAAAACTAAGCTTCATAAAAGAATTTAGCAGTAGGCTACTAGTGGTCTGGCCTCTTTTTTTTCCCTCTCAATCTCAAGAAATATGAATTGAGGAATGAAGGATGGGATAGCCTATTGAGGACTATCTGGAGAGGAAATCCTTTTCATGAAATAAGCCTGGAACATTTGGTTCTCTGATGTCAGATTATCATCACTGTTATTTCACTAAATGGGGTGTAAAACCTAATATTTGCTTTTGCTTACCAGAGCAAATATTTCAGGAGGGATACACAAAAATCAAATGAGAAAAAGGCTTTGTAATAGCAAGCAGGATAAATTAAACATATCTGTCAATTTCCATTCAGGATCACAAACAGGGCAAGCGATTCATCTTCTTAGATTCCAAAGCCCCTGAGTCTTAAACTCTGAAAAGGTATCCCTCCCATAAAAGTGTTTATTCATGCATCTATTTGTAGAGCTCTCTTTTATCACAGAAACAGTGTTTCACTTCAAGGTTTTGTTATTTCCTTCAGTGTATTTATAAATTTGAGATAAGAACAGATTTCTCTTCTTTAAAAGCTCAATAATTATTAGAATAGAACATAAACAAGAGGATTGTAGAATTAGAGAACAGGCAGAATTGACATGAGAGGTTTTAAAGTTACATCATCATCCTTAATGCATAGAAAATGGACCAGAGTTGTAGGTGTCAAACGGAGACAATATATTCTAGAAAATTTGGTTTAGAAGGGAAGAAACTGAGTTATGCAGTCCAGGGGAGACACATAAAACACCTGAAGGAAACATCCTGCCTGCCTGCATTCATTTCTCTCTTCCTCCTTTTTTTTTTCCTTCCTATTTGCTTTTCTTGCCCTCTTTTTTATCTCCTGTTACCCATCTTCTCCTTAGCTTTTTTCTTCGTCTCCTTCTCCTCTTCCTCCTTTTTCTTCTTTTCTTTTTCTTCTTGTAGTCATTAGACTGTTTTGATAGCATTTCTTTTCACAATAACTATGTCCTTTTACACGTGCAGTAATTAGAAATGGCTGGGAAAAGGCCTGAATTTGGGATTTTTTTTTTCCTTTTCAATGTGACCACTACAATCAGTTTAACCTGATAATATAATCTCTGTTGGGTGACCTAAATTGCAGAAGATAAAAGGTAGTGATGAAAACTATGAATGTGACAGGGTCAAGGATATAGTTCTGGGACAGACCACCAGAGATACTTACTGCCTCAGGTGTAACTAACACTGATTGTTTATCAGTGTCCCAGAAGCTCAGCCCTTCCACTGCCCACAGGACTACTCACTCATATTATTTCTTCCCAATTTCATATAACTCCACATTCTCATAAACTACAGCCTAGTCAATATACAATAAACAAAACCCAATTCAATGTTTCTTATTGTTAAGGCCAAGAGATATTCATTACAGTGTTTTGATTGTCAGGGGGAAAAAGAATAACTATGAAAGACATATAGAGAGGAATGAGAGGCCAACAGGAATTTCTCATACAAATTTTTGTCAAAATATTTATTCACTTGAATAGCACTAACCTATCTTGAGCATGTATTTTGTCTGCTGCATTCAAAGACCCAATTCAAGGACTTCACGTCTAAAACATCAAAAGCAATGGCAACAAAAGCCAAAGTTGACAAATGGGATCAATTAAACTAAAGAGCTTCTGCACAGCAAAAGAAACTACCATCAGAGTGAACAGGCAACCTACAGAATGGGAGAAAATCTTTGAAATCTACTCATCTGACAAAGGGCTAATATCCAGAATCTACAAAGAACTCAAACAAATACACAAGAAAAAAACAACCCCATCAAAAAGTGGGTGAAGGATATGAACAGACACTTCTCAAAAGAGACATTTCTGCAGCCAACAGACACATGAAAAAATGCTCATCATGACTCGCCATCAAAGAAATGCAAATCAAAACCACAATGAGATACTATCTCACACCAGTTAGAATGGCAATCATTAAAAAGTCAGGAAACAACAGGTGCTGGAGAGGATGTGGAGAAATAGGAACACTTTTACACTGTTGGTGGGACTGTAAACTAGTTCAACCATTGTGGAAGACAGTGTGGTGATTCCTCAAGGATCTAGAACTAGAAATACCATTTGACCCAGCCATCCCATTACTGGGTATATACCCAAAGGATTATAAATCATGCTTATAAAGACACATGCACACGTATGTTTATTGCAGCACTATTCACAATAGCAAAGACTTGGAATCAATCCAAATGTCCATCAGTGACAGACTGGATTAAAAAAATGTGGCACATATACACCATGGAATACTATGCAGCCATAAAAAAGGATGAGTTCATGTCCTTTGTACAGACATAGATGAAGCTGGAAATCATCACTCTCAGCAAACTATCGCAAGGACAAAAAACCAAAAACCGCATGTTCTCACTCATAGGTGGGAATTGAACAATGAAATCACTTGGACACAGGAAGGGGAACATCACACACTGGAGCCTGTCGTGGGGTGGGGGATGGGGGAGGGATAGCATTAGGAGATATACCTAATGTAAATGACGAGTTAATGGGTGCAGCACACCAACATGGCACATGTATACATAGGTAACAAATCTGCACGTTGTGCACATGTACCCTAGAACTTAATGGAAAAAAAAAAAAGTAAGGCCCAATTATACTTTCCATGTACTCAGTTATAATTCAAAGTAAGTAGAATTTGAAGAGTTTGATCAGGTAAGAATGCTTTTGGTTGCAATCGAAAACCAGACAGTTAGGAGTTCTCATATAACAAGAAGTCCAACAAAATGTGGTAGGCAGACAAAATTTTAAAACAAATGGATTAGCTTTTTTTCTTTTCTTATTTCACATATCTTTCCCCAACACTTAGATCCATTTGGGCACACTTGAAAATATAAATCTCCTATGAATAGATTTGCAAAACGTCACGTAGAAGAAGATAATGTGCTTAGAAAGGCAACATTCCATATAGGAAATGAGTATTTAATGTTTCCTTTAAGTTTTCTGGCTTAGAGTACTACTTGTTACTTTGTGATATATACTGATCAAATCTTGAGTTGAAATAGTACAATCTCAACAGATGTGAGTAAATGGTAGTGGCGAAATTCTCTGAATTTGTGCTATGAGGCCCAGACCCAAAAACAGGGTCTTTGCAACAGCTGTTTGTTTTCCATTTACTAACTTAAGTTTGGATGAAACATTCCATTAGCACTCTTACTATGGGCTAGATTAATTTATGTGTAAATATTCAGTGCAAAAAATACATGTTATCCATAATTAAACATTGACCTAATCAAATAAACCTTAAGTTATGGTTTTATATTAAAACAGAGATTTCTTATTGACTAGAGTTCAAAAGTTTTTCAAAGTCTCTGCCAAGAAAATGAAAAGTCACACGTTCATAATATACAACATCAATGCTGATTGTAATAACAGAAAAGGCCGCGTGCGGTGGCTCACGCCTGTAATCCCAGCACTTTGGGAGGCCTAGGCGGGCGGATCACGAGGTCAGGAGAGCGAGACCATCCTGGCTAACACGGTGAAACCCCGTCTCTACTAAAAATACAAACAATTAGCCAGGCGTGGTGGCGGGCGCCTGTAGTCCCAACTACTCTGGAGGCTGAGGCAGCAGAATGGCGTGAACCCGGGAGGCGGAGCTTGCAGTGAGCCGAGATTGCGCCACCGCACTCCAGCCTGGGCGACAGAGCGAGACTCCGTCTCAAAAAAAAAACAAAACAAAACAAAACAAACAAACAAACAAACAAACAAACAAATTTAATCCAAGTTCCTTTAAGCTAAAGACAAACAGGTTTACCATTGTCATATAAATGACAAATGAATAAAAAGAAAATGTATAATCGTTGTGGAAAATTTATGGGAATGCTGTAAAAAAGAGATATGAGCAATGCAATTTTCTTTTTAAATGAGAATTGTAGTTAACCTTTCACTTACTGCTTAAGGATTTTGTCTTTAAGGATATTCATCACGTTGGACAGTAGATGGCTATGGTATGGCCCTTTCTACTTCTGTTGCAAAGGGAGGAACAATAGAAAGCATAGAAAACAGAGTTCTCATCTTGCCTTGTAGCCAATCCTCATTGTTTACTTACACTGTCCACAACCCTGAATATGGCCTAAAGTGCTAAATATGAGTTGAATAAATTTCAGGTTACATTATTCAGACGGAGGGCATTTTGAAATAGCAGACAACTTATTTCCCACAAAAGCAGAAGCCAGAACACCAACCTTGGAATACTATTTTGATGTGATGCTAAGTATTATTGATCTGCCACTATTCCCTTTTCACTCTTCCCTCATTCGTGAACTCTGCAGGTGATTCTTTACTACAGCAGTAGAAACTGTTTGTGAATTTTAGAAGATAAGAATCCCAAAGGTGCAATAGATACTAAGTCACACTCCAGAGGAGAATCAACAGGTTAATAAAATACATTTTATGCCTCTTCTTCCAAAATAAACAGGTAAAGGGTTGTGTTAGTTGTTTGACGTGTCTATTAATATTGGAGTCATATATAAATAACATAAAAAATTAAGCTCATTTCTGGAGATTTTCCAGAGCTGGTTGTGGATTCTGATTCTGCCTTTAAGCACTACAAGGCCCTTGGGAAAGTTAATTTTGCTTTCAGAGCATCAGTGAATTTTCGCTAAAATGAGACGAATCACACCTACCTCAGAAGTTTGTTCTCAGGATGAAATGAGAAAATAAACATAAAACTCCTCACTTGGTACCTAGCACATAACATGTACTTAACAAATGTTGTCAGTCATACTGTTTTAATAAGTATAGTTTTCAAAATTAAAATACTATAAACATTTCACACTAAAAACCTAGTGGTTTATTTCATAATTCTAAATGCACTTTAAAATCCCAGGTTTTGGGGAAAGATCATAGTGATGGCCCAATTCAGATTTTATTCACGTCTTAATGTTTCCCTATGGAACTCTGCATAAGCATCTTATAGATAGTAGATCTTGCATAAGTATCTGCTGAATTTTAATCACATTCAACACCATATATCACTTCAACGTGTTACACATAGAGAAGGAATAAAAAAACTGGGATAAATTTGTACTACCCCATGAGATACCTTGCCATCATTAAAATATGTCTTTATTGGTTTCTCTGTTCTTAGCTTTATCAGTCCTAAAAATAGGCTAAAGAAGATGTGTCTATTTGAGCTTTTCAGTGATTTGAGCTTACTTATAAAAAGCTTACTGTACTGTAGACTGGTGAACCATAAATGCATTTGTTTTAAAATAAGGAAGCTTTAGCATTTGGGAAGTTTGATCTGCAGTTGAAGGAGAAAAATCAATATTTAAGTCACTTAGGTATTTACACACATAAATCAACTATATGGCATTACTTTTCTCAGCTTCGGTATATTAGAATAATAGTGTAAATTCTAGCACCTAATAATATATACTTTATAAGTTGTAAATGCATTTTCAATATGTTATGATACATAGGCAAACAACATAGTCTCTGTATTAGGAAAACAAGTAGTGTACAGATTAAAGGAAGCGGCGATCCAGCAGTAGTCATAGCTAGTCAGAGCACATCCAGAGCACTGTGATCAAGTCATGACACCACCATTTAAGAGAGTAGTTGACAAATTAGAGTTCATCCATAGAGGTGTGACCAGGATGTTGATGGTCCCAATAGCTGAACAAAAGGTTTGGAAAGGTAATGGGAGTGTTTAAAAAGAGAAGACTTAGGAAAAGCATGATGATTGTTTTCTTGGAACATCTGAAGTTCTATCAAGTATACTAGAGAAAAACCTCACTGTTCATAGTGTAGAAATAGAACCTATATAAGAATGTGTTGGAGAATGTGATGGTTAATATTGAATATCTACTTGATTGCATTGAAGGATGCAAAGTATTGATCCTGGGTGTGTCTGTGAGGGTGTTGCCAAAGGAGATTAACATTTGAGTCAGTGGGCTGGGAAAGACAGAACCACCCTCATTCTGGGTGGGCACCATCTAATTAGCTGCCAGTTTGGCTAGGATAAAGCAGGCAGAAGAACATGGAAGGTCTAGAATTGCGCAGTCTTCCAGTTTTCATCTTTCTCCTGTGCAGGATGCTTCCTGCCCTCAAATATCAGTTCCCAAGTTTTTCAGCTTTTGGATCTTTGCACTTACACCAGTAATTTGCCAGGGGCTCTCGGGCCTTCAGCCACAGACTGAAGGCTGCACTGCTGGCTTCCCTACTTCTGAGGTTCCGGGACTCGCACTGGCTTCCTTGCTCCTCAGCTTGTAGATGGCCTATTGTGGGACTTCACCTTGTGACCATGTGAGTCAACTCTGCTAACAAACTTCCCTTTATATATACATCAATCCTATTAGTTCTGTCCCTCCAGAGAACCCTGTGTAAGAATTAACTTCTAAAATCTGGAACTAGAGCTAGGTGCAGTGACACACAACTATAATTCCAGTTACTTGGGAGGCTGAGGCAGGAGGATTGCTTGAGCCCAGGGGTTTGAGACCAGGTTGGAAAACACAGCAAAACTTCATCTAACATAAATAAATAAAATAATATCTAGAGCTGTTGAAAATGGAATGTGCTGCTTTGTATGGTATCCATTTCTCTGAAGATTCATGAGTAGAGGTCCACCTGTCTGAGGTGATAGAAAAGGAATTCCTATATCTGCTGAGACGTTGGACTAGATCTGATCTAACTGGGAAACATGCAATTCCACCATGCCAGTTTATTAACAGTGGGTTATTTAAATATTAGAGTTAGTCCATTGCAATTTCTATTGTAGGGTACTAGAATAGCAATTGGCTTTATCCACCTGCTCCCTGCTCTGCAATTTTAGAGCTAAAGCTTATATAGGGTACAGCAACACATTTCATTAGGAGAAAATTCCTTGTACAGATAGTATTAGGAAGATAGTATAGCATAGTGGAAAAGAGTACAGCTCTAGAACTGGACCACCTGGGGTAAAACACTGAGCTCTGCCACCTTTTAGCTGTGTGTGACAGGAGTGAATTACTTAGTCTCTCTTTGTGTCAAGTCTCCATCAGGGAAATCAAAACAATATAACAGTAAGTACTTCATAGGGTTTTTGTGATGATTCAATTGAATATTCTAGAATAGTGTTTGACATTTTGTAAATGTAAACAAGTTAGCAGTTATCATTGTTCTTGTTATTGTTGCTATTATGTAAAACAATCTCCAAAATATTGTAACTGCCCAGAGCAAGATTCTCTGAATACTATACCATTGTAACTAATCAGTATGATCTGGATTTTTAAAATTTGAAAACAAAAACATCTGGCACGTTATTTTAGCAAGTTACAGATAATACAAAAAAAAAGGTAGATCTCAAAAAATAAGGAGACCCAACTGCTGAACCATATGTAATCAAAGCTAACATTTTCACAGAACTTTAGAATTTCAAAAGTACTCTTCATCCTCATTTAATTTCCAGAAATTGTATAATGTAGGTTTATTATTATTATTCTATTGTATAGATGGAGCTATCATGGCTCTGAAAGGTTAAATTGTTCAAGTTCACACCGTTACTTTGGTGATACTGTGATGCATCCTTGATTTATGTTTACCTTTTAAACACTTCTCCTCAAGACAAATTCTCACTCTTGGGCTCTCTCTCTCTCTCTGTCTCTCTGTCTCTCTCTCTCTCTCTCTCTCTCTCACACACACACACACACACACACACTCAGTGGTATCATGTGACTATAATGCAAAGGTATGTGTTTAAGAATGAGACCTACCCACCCTCTAATTGTAGTCTATATATTTACTGTGTGATTTTGGGAAAATTAATTCAACTCTGAATTATAAGTTGTATGATGTCTAAAAGGGTATGAAAATATCTACTTTGAAGGGTTTTAAAAAGAAATTCCTAAGAGGAACACAGAACCCATTCTTCATGTTCTATAGTACCAGGCAGAAAGAATTTATTTAAACATTATCTCTTTTCCTCTCCTAATTATTCTTGGGATTCGGTAAGTTCAAAATAGAATTTTGAATTAGATTGTAAAGCTTGTGTGGAAAAAAGTATAATTGTCTCTCTCTCTCTTTTTTTTTTTTTGAGATGGAGTCTCGTTCTGTTGCCCAGGTTGGAGTGCAATGGCACTATCTTGGCTCACTGCAACCTCTGTCTCCCAGGTTCAAGCAATTAATTGATTCTCATGCCTCAGACTCCCAAGTAGCTGGAATTACAGGTGTGCACCACCATGCCTGGCTTTTTTTTTTTTTTTTTTTTTAATGTATTTTTAGTAAACACAGGGTTTTACCATGTTGGCCAGCCTGGTCTCGAACTCATGGCCTCAGGGATTTGCTTGCCTCAGCCTCCTAAGTGCTGGGATTACAGGCATGAGCCACCACCCCAAGCCCAAAATGTCATTTTTCACCCATTGGATTGCCAAAGACCCAAAAGTTTGATAATATACTCTATTAGAGAGGGGTTTAGGGAAACAAGTACTCTCATGCACTGGTGGTAGCATGCCTAAAACATATGGGTTCAATTTGGCAATATCTGTTAAAATTATAAAAGGATATATATACTTTGACATAGCAGTTTCATCTTCAGAGATTTATCCCATAGTTATAAGGGTGCATGTGAGAAATAGCTGTGCACATGGCTATTCATTGAAAAATGCTTGTAATCCCAGCACTTTGGGAGGCTGAAAAGGGTGAATCATGAGTTCAGGAGTTCAAGACCAGCCTGGCCAAGATGGCGAAACCCTGTCTCTACTAAAAATACAAAGATTAGCAGGGCTGGTGGCGGGCGCCTGTAATCCCAGCTACTCGGGAGGCTGAGGCAGAGAATCACTTGAACCCGGGAGGTGGAGGTTGCAGTGAGCCGAGATCGCACCACTGCACTCCAGCCTGGGTGACAGAGCGAGACACCATCTCAAACAACAACAACAACAACAGAAAAACAATGTTGAACAATGTTTGTAGTAAAAAATATTGAAAATATCCTTATGTCCATCAATAGGGGTTGCAATTAAACATGTTAAAAATGACGATGGAAATGACAGCTAACACTGACATTATGCTTTGTAAGTGCTAAGCACTCTACAATGTGGCTTTGGATACATGCATTCATTAAATTCTCAAAACAACACACACAACCTTATGTGGTAAGAATCTTATAACTGTTACATTGATTTTAAAGATGAGGGAATTGAAGCATTGAGTACTTACATAACTTGTTCAAGGTTACAAAGATGACAGGTGGTAAAAGCAGGATTTGAACCTTCACAGTCTAGTACTAGAGTCAATGTTTAACCTCTATAACCTCTATGCTGATTGCTGAACACATTTGAGTGCATTCATTCAATGAAATACACAATCATAGATACATATGATATATTACATATACTTACACATATAATGAAGAAACTATCCAATATGGAATTAACTTCAAATTATATTACACAAAAATTATACTGCGCTCTTATAATGTGTATAGCACATTTCCACCTATATAAAATGATGAAAAAGAAATATATATATATACTTATATGTGTGTGTATATGAATGTGCATGTACATACATACATATGAGTGTATATTAATCTATTAAAACATGGAAGGATAGAAATAGAGAAAATAAGAGTTAAGTCCAAAATGCATGCTACTTACTATTTCAGTGTTATTTATTCTTAAATTAATTTTGTCAGATAAAATGACTCATAAAAATACCAGCATTACTACCTGGAATATCTGCCTGCGGTGAAATATTTGTGACTTTGGCACCTGCAAAATGAAACTTATAACCAAGCAAGAAGTGTGTTTTATAAAGGGTGCTCTTAAAATGTATTCAGATGTTCAGAGGTTTTTATAGAAGGGTGACATTGAAGAAAATAAGGGAAGGGAGTTCTCAGTGTTAGCCAGCACTGCTGAAACCAGATGTTTCATTTTAAAAATACTTGTTTCTTAAGAGCAAAATGAAAACCAAAATACAGAATATGGAAGGGAAAAAAGCTGAGATTATGTCTCAGTTGAGTATCTCACAGAAATATAACTTTGGACAAATTATTTTCCTCAGTGAACATTAAAAGTGTCATCTGTACTGTGCAAATTTCAATAATTTTCTTGCTCATTTTATGGTGTTATAGTATTTTGAGATTCATATGAAGTAAAGTTTAACACATTTTGGAGGCTATACATATGTACAGTTTTATAATCGACACTTTTAATTCTAAAATTCCCTGACTTAAATGATAATAAAAATCAGATCATACAATTTCAATGAAGTGTTCAAGATTTCTTGTTTAATAGGGAAGTCCTCTAACATGCGAACTTACTGCTTTCAAGTAAGTACATTACACAGTATTTTAGATTTGTCTTCACTTTATTTCTTTTTATCTTGAGTAGATAAATCATTAGAATAAATAGTCTTGGTAGAGACTACACATTTCATCACACATATAAGTAGGTCAGACTTTGGCCTTTTTAACTCAAAAGAAGAAGGAGGAGAAGAAAGAAGAAAAAGAAAACAATGGCCAAAGTTTCCAAATAAAGGTGAGCATTTTTTACAAGAAATATGAGAAAGTTGTTGATGTTTCTACTAAGTTCCCCAATTCCCATAAACTATAGGCACCCTTTTAGAACAAAGGAGTACAAACTGTTCTTTACTATTTTCTAAGAAAACAGAGTTCCTGCCATACAAAGGCAGACAGACCCTCAGGACATTCCAAAGTTCCTGCTAAGAGTTCAAAGTGGGCCATGAAAGCCGTCCTATCAATCACAACATAAAACACACACTTTCTCACACTCTCACAGGGGTGCAAATATTTATGCAGCTTTGGACACTTATTTTCTTCATATGCTTTCACATCAGAGGAGCAATTGTATACTTCTTGCAGGGGACAACCTTTATGTATTTTGTGAACTTTAACATATTGCGTTGGATTTTGTAGTATTTATTTTATATAGTATTTTTTGAAGAACTTAAAATTTCTGTTGTTTCTCTCTTTTTGCTCAATCTTAACTGAACATCCCTCCCACACAGACCAGCTGTTTCTGTATTTAAAACAAGGCAAGTAATTTAGCATCATAAATACCAAATTGCATCTTAAGGTCATAGTCAAAAGCTTTTATGTATCATTAATTTTCAGGCTCCTCATCAATTTTTCTCTTTGAGCTACCATTTAGATCTTGGTATGTGAAAATACACGGGACTTGTGTTATCAGTTAAAACAGAATGCTATCTCTGGCTACTAACGACTATTATAAACCATTTCCAATTAAATGTATAATGTCCCGTGTACTTGCGTGGAAATGGCAACAGCAAAGGTTTTCCTAATCCAAAACTCCATAAGCTCTCTGGTTCATTTAACAAAAATGTCGCCTCCCACAGAGGAAGAAGGAAAACACCTCCTTCCGTTAACCCATACCCTAACTGCTGAGACAGAAAAATACTGAGCTTTAACTGTCTCCTAAACTTAGGCCACTTGTCATTCTTTGAAGTAATCATTTTATATTTTAAAATATCAGAAATTTCTTTGAAATTCACTAAAAGTGAATTATAAAGAAAACCTATATGTATGACCATCTGATCTTTGGTAGACATGTATTCAATGATGAATAAGCAGTAGCTTGATAAACGAATGACTTTTTATCACTTCAAAATCTACAACTTAAATTCTGAAAGTAATCATGTATTAAAAAGCTACCTGAAAATCTTATTGATTACATTTATTTCCTCAGCTGTCAAAGCATTTTATATATTTTAAAACCCCAAACCACTTACTTTATTTTATCATTAAGAAAAAAATGGTCCTAGGAAAGATATACAATATGCTCAAAGTCAAATTGCAAATAATGGCAGAGGGTGTTGGTCTTGGCTTTCAGTTCTGTGTCTCCACATGTGTTCATAAACACTATTTGCTTGGGACAACATATTTTCTGTTACATTTTATTTCGTTATCGTGGTTTTAAAATATGGTCCCAAATTCCTTGATGATCTTTCCAGTGAGTGTCACTGAAGTCTTTGCCCTGTGTCTTGAATCTGAATGGGTTTGTGATTGCTTTGACCAATGGAACACTGTGGAAGTAGTCTGTAGCTTCTGAGGTAAGATTATAAAAGACTGCTGAGCTTTTGCCTTGTGTTCTGATTACCTATTCTTTTGGAACCCTAAAGGAAGCTGCCTCAGGCCACCATGTTTTGAGGAAGCCCAAGCTACATATCTAGGTCATGCGTGGGATGCCTGGTTATCTATCTAGCTGAGCTCAGCCTTTGAGTTTTTGTAGCCCAGGCACCAGATATATCAGTGAAGAAGCCTCCAGCCATTCAATTCACCCCTACCATTTAAGTTTGCCTGGCTGAGACCTCAGATATTATGGAGTAAAGACAAGCCATCTCTACAATGCATTGTCCAAATTCTTTACCTGCAAAATCTGTGAACATATTAAAATAGCTGTTTTACACTGCTAATTCTGATGTTGTTTGTTAATCAGGTTGGCAATAGGTAACGGGTACATTTTTAGGTCTGATGTAGTGTACTTGGCTAGTTTAATAAATTCATCCACCACGGGTCAAAAGTTAGGCTGTTCTACAGCTTTATTTCTTAATCTTTCTTTGGGGCCTATAATTATTCCATCTATTCATATACTATTTTTGTGATCCCAGAATAGATTGACGTCGCCTTTACTTTTTTAGTCAAATTTCTTTAAAAAATTTCCCTGTATAATTGTGTAATTTTTTAATTTAAAATAATTAAGAATCAAATAATTAAGACAAAAACAAGGAATTTCACTCTCTCTAAAAAAGTGATAAAATCTAGCAATATACTTTAAATTAATTAATAAAAGTTCAAAAAGAAAGAGAAAATAACATCCAGGCAAAATATTCTTCAGGCAAGGTAAGTTGCATAATAAATTTTCAGCAAATTAATGTGATAATAGACATTTTTAGAGTTACATTATATTTAGCTAATGAGAACTGAAGAAATGTTAATGTGTATAATAATCATTAGGCAAGCACATATATCATATTATTAAATTTTCTAATATCTTACTTTACATATCTGACATTCAAGAAAATTTGATCATCTTTCTGGACAAAATAAAATTCCATTATAATTTTAGTGATTATTAGGTAATTCAATAGGCATATTTTTATATATGGCTTGGTGTTAAGCTTGGTCCTATCCAAAGCATGTATAAATCTAAGAATACAGCAAAGAGAATGAATACATTTCTATTTTGGTACAATTCATGAAAATATAAATCTCTATTTTATATCATGGTAGAAAGATAGAAAAGCCCGGTAGCTCTATCAACAAATGGAAAATGTTGGGGTGAAGCAAAGTTTGGTCTTTTGAAGAGGTGCTGACCATGCAGAATAAGTGAAGGGAAACACAGGAGCACCAGGGTCTTTGAATCTTCTTGTTAGAATTCATTCACTTCTCACTAAGACTTGGTAAAAGCAAAACTGGATATTTTGGTAGCATAGTAATTGGTAAGAGCCTATTCTTTTTGTCCACAAACTCTATGTACTGAAATACCTAAGGTTTATGGTGTATTTTGTTCCAGTTCAGTCGGTTCTAAGTCCCTTGGCCCCTGGAAGTTTCCTGCTTGTCTTTCACATGAGCATTCAATAAGGAATGTACAATTTGCTCAGATAGGCAGACTAAGTTCTTGTACGGGTTTGAATTATGAAATTATCTTCTTAACATTTCAGAAATATGTGTAAGATTTTACTCCTAGTTTTAAAAATCATACATTTATATCTAAAATAAACTAGAATAAGACCTGATGAACTTAATTTACTAGATTTCATTCACTCAAAAACATAGACCTCAATTTACAGTACAATACTAAGATGAAACTGGCTGAGTAATTGACAGACTTTTCTTTCCTTTATTTGGTTTCATAAAGACACAGAGTCAATGATATGTTTTATGCCCCCTATTATATTCCTAGGTGGTTTATCTATTGAATACTTAAAACATTGTACATGTAATTAAATTTTCTAAATAACATAAAAGTACATACACAATTAATAATGAGCATATTGACTTACTTGCATCAATATGGCTTATATTTAAAAAGTACAGTTTTGATTTTGCAACTATTTATAAAATGCACCCCAAAGAAATATTTTGTTTTTAATGAAATTTACTTATTCAATTTAAACTGTATTTATCCTAATAGATTTCTTATTACAAAAAAATTCCAAGATAACATGTATATGGTAGACGAAATATCACTACTAATTCTTTTTTCAACTTACCTCTCATCTTTGTTATACTTTGAACATCCTGATTCTGTGGTGTAAGTAAAATACTCAAGAAAGTCAGCAAAACAGGGTGCCCTCTGAGGGGTTTCTACATAATAACAACTAGATTGGAAGAATTATTATAATGAATGTTTGACTTTTTGGATTTTCATCTATATGTGGTATTATGTGGACATCATTTAAATTGGTTGCATATTTGGACATTAATTATTGGAGGCTTTTCTAATTATAAATACAGTATTTTTATATAATGCATATATCTCCAGGCTTTGCAAACCAATGGATAGAAATAAAGTCTCACATTGGAGTCCAGTAAGAATAGTTCTTAGGCCCTTATAAATCTCCAAAGCAAATTTGTTCTGGCCTCCCATCAAGATAACTCTTCATTACGTGGCTGCTACTTCACATAGTGAGAACTTTGCTTCAAGCAAAGCTGGCCTTAACCCTCAGGATATCAAGCCTGCTCTTGGTCAGATGTGGAAAAAAAAAAAAAAAGAGTTCTTCAACCCTGTGTCAAAATTTGTCTCATAACATTTTTCACAAAAATATCTTCTTAACTTTCAGTCCTTCTTTTTGCTCTACTGGAGTGGAGTTTCAAACCTGTTTTTCAAGACCCTTAGTGAAGGGGAGAGGGAAAAAAAGGACAAATACCATGAAATCGCCATGATTTTTTTTATCCCATTGTTTTCTTCAAATCTTGTGCACAAAATACTTCCTTTCTGTTTAAAGAAGAAGGCCTTCACATGCAGTTGACACCTGAACAACACAGGTGTGAACTGTGCAGGTCCGGTCCACTTATGCGTGGATTTTCTTCTGTCTCTGCCGCCCCTGAGATGGCAAGATCAACTCCTCCTCTTCTTCCTCTTCCTTAGCCTACTGAACATGAAGATGATGCAGATGAAGACCTTTAAGATGATCCACTTTCACTTGATGAACAACAATATATTTTATCTTCCTTATGATTTTCTTAATAACATTTTCTTTTCTCTAACACTTTAGTGTAAGAATACAGTATATATACATATGAAATACAAAATATGTTAATAAATTGTTTATGTTATCAGTAAGACTTCTGTTCAACAGTAGACTATTAGTAGTTATGCTTTTAGAGAGTTAAAAATTATAAACAAATTTTCAACTGTGTAGAGATCAGCATCCCTAACCCCTGCATTGTTCAACGGTCAACTGTACATTGTGTTAGTTTCCTATTGTTACCATAACAAACTTAGCAGTTGAAAGCAACACAAATATATTATCTCATGGTTCTGTAGGTGAATATTCCAACATATGCGTCCTTGTTGGAATATTGTTGTTCTGTAGGTGAATATTCCAACATGGGTCTCCTTTAGTTAAAAGGACTAAAATGATGGTGTTGGCGTGGATACATTCCTTTCTGGTGGCTCTAGAGGAGAATCTATTTCCTTGTTCACTCAGGTTGTTGGCAGAATTCAGTTCTTGTGGTTGTGGAACTGAGGTTCCCATTTTCTTGCTCTTTGTCAGCCAATGCTCTTTCCCAGGTTCTAGAGGTCATTCACATTCCTTGGTCTAAGGGACTCTCCATCTTTAAAGCCAGCAATGATGAATGAATTATTTTTCATGCTTCAAATTTCTCCTTCCTCTTCTTCCATTGTTTCATCACTCTGACCCCCTCTTCTACTTTTAAGGTCTCACGTGACTGGATTTGGTCCACCTGGATAATGCAGGATTATCTTCCCACCTTAAGGTTCTTAAATTTAGTCACATTTGCAAAGTCTCTTTTGCCATGTAACAGGGAACATATTTACAGGTTCTGGAAATTCAGCTATAGGTATCTTGGAGGAGGGCATTATTTAGCCTACAACATATAAATCAATCAATATAAAGAAATTCCTGAGGGATTCACTAGCCAGAATTTTAATTTGAAATCCATTGCTATTATTATTATTTTGAAATAATAAAATGTAAACATTTGGGGGAAGGTAAATATGGAGAAAAAATCAGGAACATACGTATCTAGATTTTGTGCTAAGACACAGGATGGCCGCACAGTCTTCAGAAACTAATAGGAGTTAGCAGATTAAATTGTAACACCTAGGAAAGGAAGGCTTACATTTAAAATTCTGACAGCCTTCTAACAACAGGACTGCAGCCCTGGCAGACACTGCTATAATAAGAATATATACCTTTCTATCTATGTAATGTCATTTAAGTAGAAAGAAGCTGAGATCTCCTTAGAATATAAATCATGTCAAAAGTAAGAGTTAAACTCCAAAATAAATTTGGTAAAACTTAAAGCGAGTTTTCTAAGCCTAGCACATATTGACACAAATTAGGACCATATTGTACATATGCTGTATGATGATAATATTCTGCCAAACAAGAAAATGTCTTCTTTAAATAGACAGCTATATTTTTCAGGTTATTGTGCTGAAAGGAAAGAACTTCATATAATGCAGTTTCAATCAAAGGGACATAAGAGATCACTACTGTATCTATATTACTTTTTGAAATGTATTTGGAACTCCATATATATTGCATGGCTATATTGATACTAACTACATAGAGGTTGAAGGCATTTATTTGTTTATAAATAAATGTCACTAACATCTAATGGCATGCCATTTCAGAAGCTGGACATTTTCTTCAAGCAGTTAAATCATTTTATGTTTAAAATGCACTAAATGATATTTTGTAGGGCGTATGTTCCACTCGGTTGGGTTTTATTAAAAAAAAATTTAGACTCACTATTTTAATCATCAATGTAAAAAGAAAGAGGAGAAAAGTGCATGGGTAATTTAAGGAACTAAAGGACAAAGGAATCATGTGTATGCCTAGAAAAAAAGTGGCTTCTGACGGTGCTGCCTTAGCAGCCTAGAACAATTCAATGTCAACATGAATGGAAGGAAAGTGAATAACCAGAATATAATATTGTAAAACATTTTTCCATTCTCCAAGTCATAGGTATATTTTTATACTGTTTACTATATAATAGAGATATTATGTAGTATAATTCATACTTCAGAGCACTGTGGGAAAATCAAATCAGATAATGCAGGCAAAACAATTAACACTGTGCTAGGTATACACATGAACACTTAATACATTCCAAATATACACATGAATGCTCCATACATTTCAGTTACTATTTGTCTAAGAAATAAGGCAACTATTTAAATGATTGGTAGTAATTCCTATGTGTTCAGTAAAGCATAATTTCCAAACATTAACCTATGCCTTCTTTGTTGCTATGTTTTGTGCTGAATATAATAAATAGATGAACAGATTAATTTTTGCATAAGTAATTTAATGTTATATAAATTAGCCTTGCTTTGGGGAACATATAGAAAAAAACTCCGTTCTAAAAAAGAAGGAAATGCAATGGAGTTAAAGCACTGTCAAGGACTATATACTGTTCCTTTAATTTGTGGCAGAGTGCTACTGATATTTAGTGTACAGCATAATAAATGTGTACTGTACCACTTTACCTTTATCCTTTAGGCCAAGGATACTAAATATCCTCTAAGGCATTGTGTAGTCCTATAAAACAAAGACTTGTCTTGAATACAGTACCAATAGCATTTAGGGAGATAATGGGAAATTGCTGTAGCTTGAGGGTTTCTCATCACTCTCTTAGATTCCATGGTCAATTATTTTAATCTCTAGTTTTACTGTATTCACTTGGCTAAACCACAACTTCAGTTAAATCTAATCTCTATCTTCTCTGTACCCGCAACTGTTGAGCTGGATACATCTGAAGAAACTCACAGTACCTGTTGACTGACCTTGCCTCAAATTCATGATTACTAAGCTCATGTAGATCCCTAATGCTGTCTGCTCCATGTTCTTTGCTATGTTCCTGGATACTGTTTCACACTTTCTCCTTTCTCCTTGAATCTTCAGCATTCTCCTCCCATATTCTCATACTCAATTATTTTCTATTTTCTAAGAATATAAAGACCAATAGAAGAGACTTCCACATGTCCCAGCACCATTCCACCCCCTACAAAAGTATCTATGCCCTTATTTTCTTTCTAGAAAAACACAAGTCTACACTTGCCGTCTCCATATTCTTTCTTCTCATTCTCTCTTAAATCCACTCCAGTTCCCATGTTGTCCTTCACTCCACTGAATTACTCTTCTCAAGGTCATTAGTCGAATGCATTGCTATATCCAATGGTCAATTCTCATTTCTTACCTTACTTGGCCCATCAACAGTATCAGACAAAGGTGATCACTTGATTCATTCAAATGACTTTCAATACAAAACTTCTGTGGTTTTTCTTCTACTTTTTTGGCCACTGATCCTTAGGCTCCTTTCTACTTCCTCCTCAGTATCCTAACTTCTAAATGTTGGGGTGCTGTAGGGTCCAATCCTTAGATCTCTTATTTTGTCTCTTATTATTCATTTCCTTGGTTATCACATCTAGTTTCCTGGTTTAAACGACATCTGTATTGATGATTCAAACATTTTTCATCTTCAGTTCAGATGCCCCTGACCCAATGAACTTCAGACTTCTATACTAGCTATCAATTTAACATTTCCACCTCGATATATAATAGGCATCTCTAACTTTATATAAATAGCTAAGCTTATGATCTTCCTTAAAAAAATTTGTTTTTACCACAGTCTTCCCTAGCTAAGTCAATGACAAGTCTCTTAGTTGCTCAGGTCATAATTGGGAAATAATTCTCAACTCTTCTCTTTCTTTCATGTTCCACAGCCAAACTATTAGCATATCTTTTTAGCATTACCTTCAAAATGTATCTGGACTCAAACCACACTTGACCATTTTCACCATCATCACTGTGGTCCAAGCCTTCATAGCTAATGACTGGATGAATGCCAAGTCTCTTACCTGGTCTATCTGTTTGTCCTCGCTCAATCAGTTCTCAAGGTAACAATCATACTAACCCTTTTAAAACATAACTCAGATCACTACATGTCTGTGCTTCACATTGCATTGCAAGAAAAATGTGAAGACATTAACTACAAAGTGCCAGAGGCCTACTGTATTTTCCCCTTCCCCACATCCTTCAACTCTCCCCTACTCTTACCCCATCCTTGAGGTTCTTTGAACATGCCAGGCACATTCATATCTTAGGGTCTTTGCACTTACTTTCTCTTTCTCTCAAGACCCTCTTGCTCCAGATACCCACATAATTTTTTCCTAGTCATTTTCAGTTCTCTGACCTAATATTCCATCTAAAATTAAAGCCTATTCAATCACTATCATCCTTCCTAGGCCCTCCATGCTCTACTTTTTTTCTTGTCATTTATCACTATCTAACATACTATATATTTTATGTGCTTATCTAATTAATACTTTCTCTTCTAACAAGAATGTAAGTTTCATGACGTCTAAGTTGTATTTGCTGTTTGGAAACTAGAAAGTTTCTGGCAAGTTAATATATCTAGAATCAAACCACCAATCAAATTATCAAATATATGCAGGATCAATGAATACATAAATTAGTCAATCAAATGCTCCTCTTAAAATTACTTTTTTAACAGTTATTCCTTACTTTTGTAATAGTTATTCCTTTCAGTATCTATCCTGAATGTCTAAAACCATATAATGGATTAGTTGAGAGCAGTAAAGAATCCATCAGGAGACTTAGAGCCACAGCTGGAGAAAGGTGCTATTGTGCATGAAAGATTAACGTCATCTATTTTATACATTTTTCTTATGTCTGCATTTACTGGACTAATCAATTAGCTAGAACAGGGGTCTCTAGAGTTTGGTTTTACAATATTATAATTAAAAATGCTTTCAGAGTATATGCTCTCTCTTTCCACCTGTACTACATACATGTGTTATGATAGTAATATATTATTAAAATGTAAATAAGTAATTTAAAATATGAGAAATGAAATAAACACTATTTTAAAATAATTTAATTGTTGACATAAAATTCCCTTTTACTCTCAACAATATATTACAATCTTTTTTAGAAACCAGTATAATCAACTATGCTTTTCTTATTTTTGAAAATCTTGGTTTAATAATTAAAAATATTACTAAATGTTGACATTTGAAGGTCCGTTTCTAGGTTCAGTTTTTTTTTTTTTTTTTTGAGATGGAGTCTTGCTCTGTTGCCCAGGCTGGAGTGCAGTGATACAATCTCAGCTCACTGCAACCTCTGTCTCCCAGGTTCAAATGATTCTCCCGCCTCAGCCTCCCAAGTAGGTGGGATTACAGGCATGTGCCACCATGCCCGGCTAATTTTTGTATTTTTAGCAGAGACAGGGTTTCACCGTGTTGGCCAGGCTGGTCTTGAACTCCTGACCTCAAGTGATCCACCCGCCTTGGCCTCCCAAAGTGCTGGAAATACGGGCATGAGCCACCGTGCCTTGCCCTCGGTTTGTTTTAATACTTAATAATAATGGTTTTCACAGCTGAAAAGAGGTACTGCACAGACAAAAAAATACACAGGTCCCATTATAAGAATTACATCAATAAGCTGAGCATACTAAATTATGATACTCATTTTTCAATTCTCTCACAAATTAGGTTCCTGATGAAATTTGGCTAATACATTTTCTGATGCTAATTGGTTATAATTGGAAACTATTTGGAAAGTGTAACATTTTAACATATTTAACAAAAAGCTTTAAAGCTCACTGAAACTTCATGTTTAGAAGACTTTAAAAATAGGTTAATTATATTTTCTAGTTTTATTATGCAGAAAATAGTATTTGTGATTGATAGACCAACAAAAATTTGAGCTACAAATCATATACTGATAGAATCTTTCTGAATAACTGCTTTCAAAATGGTTTCTGTATAATAAAAGCTGCTTTTGCAAGACAGTTGATTCCTTATTTGTTGACCAACTTTTCATCCAATTTTATGTTGTCATTACTTTTATCTTATTTTGGTCCTGAAGGAAAGCTCTTACCAGGAGCAGTGGTAAGCACTAGTGTTTTCTTGTTCATTGCTTATTGTTGTATAGTTAATATTATTTCACTATAAGTTTTTTGAAGGCATATACTAACTCATGTATTTATTCAGCAAAGCTTCATTTAGTTCAAACTATGGTCATATAATTTGAAAGCCAACTTAGTTGTGCAAAAAATATAATATTTTATATATCTAAATCAATGAACAAGTGAAATCACCACTACAAATCCTCCCACTTGGTAAATGCAATTTTTTTCCTCAAAACATCTTGAGCTGGTACTCTACCAGGGAACAGGCCAGTGTCAATTCATGCGATGAACTTTTAATGGTCTTATTTTTAAAGAAAATAAAATATGTACACT
This sequence comes from Papio anubis, assembly GCF_008728515.1. Taxonomy (NCBI): domain Eukaryota; kingdom Metazoa; phylum Chordata; class Mammalia; order Primates; family Cercopithecidae; genus Papio; species Papio anubis. Next base: position 133,589,689 of record NC_044981.1, read on the forward strand.
CCTATGGATCACATACTTCCTGGGTTCCTGGAGACTGCTATCTTAGAGTGTGTTTTTGACCCCATATATTTTGACATATATACTGCAGGACATTATCACAGTGTCTTAATTCAAACTTATGCAAACCAGCAAATTGTCAGATATTCTTTAAGGAATAAAAAGAATTGGCAAATCTTGCTGATACACAGGTAACTTTTATCACAATACCATCATTAAGGTAGATGAAAGTTTCAGGTTTTACATATAAATATTGAATAATAAATAATAGTAGCTGTTTGATCAAAATGATTACAGTATTAAACATGTATCTAAATTTAAGCATCTGCAAATGAAAACATTACATTTCTATATTACTTTTTTCAATATAACATATAGAAAATGAACAACACTGAAATGTTTTAGAAGCACAATTTCATCTGTTCTTCAATTTAAATGCTTTCTATATTTAGATCACCATAATTCTCTCATTTATTCTACCTATGACTGGATGACAATATAATGGCCAGGATTTCTTCATTATAGTCAATTTTCAGAAGTACAGAATTGTATCAGGCATTTAATGAATGTTACTGAAAAATGAGAGAAACCATTATTTTAACTTACAGCCTACTGCTACTTTATATTGTAGAGGTAGTTCACATCTAATTTACATTTTCCCCTCAGAATTTTAACAACTAAATATGTATTAGCTCATTTTCAGGAACAGCTTTATAATTTGCCCAAGTATGTTTTGTTGTATATCAAACTTTTTAAACCAAGATTTATATAATTTCACTGAATACTGTAAACCTTGCTGAATAGTTACTATGTCTCAGGCAACATGTATGGGAGGGTCACCACAAGATGAGTAAAATACTGTTCCTTCCTTCAAGAAATTGAAAGTCTAGAAGAGGAAAAACACTTTACAAATGAATCATTTTCACAATACACTAAGATGTTAATATTGGAATGTCATGATTAAATGACTGATAACATATGAATACACTCATATATTTGATATATTAAAAGTTAATTGTGATGTCATCTGTGATAATAGCAAAGCTGGTCTTAATGTCATCTGATTTAAGTTTTGATTCATTACAGATAGTTTCTGCACTTACATTAAAATATGTCATGACCCCTATGGCAAATAAAATCTGATGTTTCTGGATTTGATTTTTTTTTTTTTTAAAGCCTGGAATACAAACTATTGGCTACAGGCCCAAATTTGTTTTTCTCAAAGGACTTTGAGAAACATTTTTTGAAACTTCACAAGACCCACTTGTATTTGATCTTCAAAACGCTCTTCAAGTTGGAGAAGCTGAACTGTCCCAAGCCTATAAATAGGAGGTGTCTTTGTCTATGAATGACAATCTACAGTAGATTACATCCTGGGGTTCCCAGCAGCTCTGACATTTGTTTAATTTTTTTCATTTTTCTCTATGTAAAGTATTCAAAAAGGTCTTATGGTTTAAGATAGGATATCTTAACCAGATAAATCTAAATATCCTGTTTCAAAGAAGGAAACAGCTCTTGTTTTAATAGGAACAGAGTATTACAAAAGTGGAAATATTTGAATTTACTGACAACATGGTAACAGATTTTCTCTATTGAAAGCACTATGGGAACATTTATAGGAGAAATATCCTTGTACAGACTAATGCATAGCTCTCTGGTAGTCTTATAGAAGGTAGCCTGTTGACACTGATTTCTCTGAGTTGAAGGGAAAGCTCAATCTAACGCGGAGGAGAGTATATAATTGCTAAAAGAAACTCGAAGATTAACCAAAGAATTTGGTATTCATGTGCACTTACATAATTAATATAATTACACATCTAATAGACATAGACTGATTATAGAAAACAGATGTTGGGACATATATGGAAGAAAGTAACTCATGGGTTTGAGATTCTAAAAATAGATATTTTGCATTCAAAATACACTCCTTGTATTTACCTGTATTATTATTATTATTGTTTTTTTAGATGGAGACTTGCTCTGTCACCAGGCTGGAGTGCAGTGGCACGATCTCAGCTCACTGCAACCTCCGCCTCCTGGGTTCAAGCAATTCTCCTGCCTCAGCCTCCAGAGTAGCTGGGATTACAGGCACATGCCACCACACACAGCTAATTTTTGTATTTTTAGTAGAGACAGGGTTTCGTCATGTTGGCCAGGATAGTCTTGATCTCCTGACCTCATGATCTGCCCGCCTCGGCCTCCCATAGTTCTGGGATTACAGGCATGAGCCCCCGCACCTGACCCTGTATTCTAAGAACATAATTATACAGCTTACTTTCTTGCTTCAAGATCTAATTTTTAAAACAAGGTCCTAATACATGTTTAGGTATAATATGTGTTTCTGATAATTACAACCCCTTCCAACTATTCTCAAGAACTTAAGTATTTTCTAATTGTGCAACAAAAATCATGCATCATAAATAGAATATTACAAATTACACTTTATATTAGTTTTCTTTATTATTTACTGAGTTGATATTCACAGTATTAATAAAAAGATATAATAATTTTCTTTAAGAATGAAAATGGATCTCATATAGCCCTCTGTGATTCAACATTGACTAGCATTTATCATGATAAATTCCTTTCGCTGTGATGTAGATTCTCACATAATTCAAGGGAGATGTTTTTGTATTTCAACCATTAATTAATACTTGTAACATAGCATGATTCATTCATTACATATTCTAGAATAGTAAAATCTACTTACTGCAAAACTAGCTTAAGGCGATTCAGATAACTATGTGTCTCCATCCTCATTCCAAAGAACATCAGTTTAATTATAGGAATTATTTAATATTTATATAATGTGCCAGACTATGCTCTAGGCAGCTCTAATGTATGAAAGGCATGTTTTGCCCTCCAGGATTCTACTCTCAAACTGACATAAAAACAAAAGAGAACAGTTTTCATAAAATATAAACAATAAAGTTTCCATCTCTACAATGGTGTTTAATCTGCAGAATATAGCTATAGACTGTAGTTGTGTAATCAGAGATTATATGTCCTAGTTGTTTTGTAGTTATCCATCATTTGTAAAACAAAATTTTCTTTCTGATTCACGATTTTGATAATATCTTGAGTTCATTTTTACCTCACACAGTAAGGCACAGTCAACAATCATTGTCTCGTTAATATTGGATCAGTACACAGAAATTTGTTTATAGTTACTGATTCTATTTCTAATGGTACTTTTTAAAAACCAAAGAAGAGAAGAAAAGTGACAAATACTTCTTCCCCTTAGATTCACTTAGTCTAGTGGAATCTATCATATAATCTTAGATATTCAATCAAGTTTTATTTTCTGGAAATGTCAAGGGAAAGCAAGTGGGTTAATAACTATTCAGTTTCTATTACATATCCAGTGTCTCATGTGTTATTAGATTAAATAATCATGATAACTCTAAGAAGTAGTATTTACACTCTCCATTTTATAGATAAAGTGACAAAGGATACAAGGTGAAGAAATTTCTGTAAGGTCTCACAGTTACTAAATGTTAAGTTCTAAAAAATTAAATCAGATTTATTTGACTGATAAATAAATAAATAAATAAATAAACAAACATTTATCTATTTGACTCCATCATTCTTTCTATGATATCACACGCCTTGAGAAATAGATTGGAGCTGGGCTTAAGAGATACATATTGCTCTGTAGCATCCTTCAGAAATGCATTTTTGTGGCATGAAATGGCAAAGCAGTATCTATAGTTATTTTTTAACTGTTGAGGGAAACCTCCCTAGATATGGGGGAGTGGAAGTCAGAAGCTTTGATATTGGATTAGAGTTGCAGCTAATGTAACATAGCCCTTTATGAATCCAGTGGGAATCAACAACTCTGATTTTGAATAATCTCTTGAGGCTTTATTTAGTCTTTTAGATCATAAACATTACAAGGACTTTGTAGGCAGCATTTTATCTATAACTTTGAGATATGTAGGTTATGGTTTTCAGAAGGAAGATGAGAATTTTCAAGATAGACAAAGCAACAAAGCCAATTTCTAAGTCACTTGATTCCATCTGCCTGAAGAAAAAGGTGGTATAAAAGTCAATTGCTTCCTTATATATTAGCAAAGCAAATTGGAATGTGAAGTTAAAAACACAAAACCATTTACACTAGCATGCCCCGAAAAACACTTCAATATAAATCTAACAAATTATGTACAAAATCTATACGAGGAAAACTATAAAACTCCAATGAAAGTCATCAAAGGAAACACTAAATAAAGGGAGAGATATTCTATGTCTATAAATAGGAAGACTCAAGGTGGGATGCCAGTTCTTCCCAATTTGTGCATAGATTCAAAGCAATCCCAGTCAAAATCCCAGCAAGTTATTTTTTGGATATCAACACACTGATTCTAAAATTTATATGGAGAGGAAAGGCCAAGAATAGCCAACACAACTTCGAATAATATTGAACAAACTTGTAAAGCTAACACTACACAACTTCAAGACTTAGTATAAAACTATAGTAATCAAGACAATGTAGTACTGGTGAGAAAAAAAGACACTTAGGTCAATGGAACAGAATAGCAAGCCCAGAAATACACTCATATGAATATGGTCATCTGATCTTTCACAAAGGAGCAAAGGAAATTCAATGAAGAAAGAAAAGTGTTTTCAACAAATGGCACTAGAAAAACTGGACATCATTTGTGTTACGGTTTGAATACGGTGTGTCCCCATCAAAACTCATAGTGAGGCTTGGTTCCCAATGGGGTGATGAGAGGTGGTGCCTTGGAGAGGTGGTTAGGTTTTTAAAAAGGAATTAATACCTTTCTTAGCATGAGTTCTTGCTCTTGCAGGACTGTATTAGTTACCTCAAGGGTGGGTTGTTAAAAAGGAAGTTGCCCTCTTGTGTTTGGTCATTTTGGACATGCCTACTTTTTCTTTCAGTTCTCCACCATGTTAAGATGCAGCACAAGACTCTCACCAGAACTGGACCAAATGCAGCTGTCCTAACTTATATGTCCTAGTCAAGCTCCCAGGATCACAAGCTAAATAGAACTCTCTCCCTTATAAATTACCCAGTCTCAGGTATTCTGTTACAGCAACAGAAAATTGACTGAGACAACTTGTGAAAAAATACATAAATCCAGATACAGACCCTCACAAAAATTAACACAAAATGGATCATAGACCTCAAAATGGATCATATACAGTGCAAAACTGTGACTCTTGGAAAATAACATAGAAGAAAATCTAAATAACCCTGAGTTTGTAGCAACTCTTTATATATAACTCTTTATATATAAAGTCAAGATCCATGAAAGAAAAATTCATTTTAGATATTATTAAAATTAAAAATCATCTTCTCTATGAAAGACACTGTGAAGAGAATGAGAAGAGAAATCACCATTTGCAAGAAAATATTTGCAAAAGATGTACCTGATATGGTCCAAAACATACAAAGAACTCTTAAATGTCAACAATAAGAAAATAAATGACCCAATTTAAAAATTGGAAAAAATCTAAACAGATACCTCAGCAAAGCTTATATACAGATGGAAAATAAGCATATGAAAAGATGCTCATCATCTTACATCATTAGAGAATTTCAAATTAAAACCATAATGATGTACCACTACATACCTATTAGAATAGCTGATGTCTAAAGCACTGACAATATCAAACGCTGGTGAGAATGTGGAGAAACAGGAACTCTCATTCATTGCTGGTGAGAATGCAAAATTATACAACCATATTGGAAGATAGTTTGGCAGTTTCTTACAAAACTAGCATACTCTGACCATATGATCGAGCAATTGTACTCTTTGGTGTTTACCCAAATAAGTTGAATACTTATATCCACACAAGACTTATCACACGAGTGTTTATAGCAGCTTTATTCATATTGCCAGAACAAGCAAGCAAGAAGTTTTTCAGGAGGTAAATGGATAATTCAACTGTGGTTATATCCAGACAACAAAACAATATTCAGAGCTAAAAAGAAATGAACTCTCAAGGCAAGAAAAGACATGGAGGAACCTGACAGGTGTATTGCCAAGTGAAAGAAGCCAACATAAAAGACAACACACTATGAGTCTAACTACAGGACATCTGGAAAAAAGCAAAATCCTGAAGATAGTGAAGAAGAAAATGGCCCACCCCACTTTTGTAACTTGTGAAAAATTTTAGATTATGAGAGTAATATGTCTATCAGAAAATATGTGCTTCCAAAGCAATGTCAAGTCTGCTCAGGGTATGCGCAGCAACAGAAAGACAGCCACCTCTATGACATCGTAATAAACACTTGAAATGCTTTAGAATGTGTATGCTTCTCTTGCAGAGAATATTTTGGAATCCAGCAAACTAAACAACATTAAATTAAACATTTAGGGGGGCGGAGCAAGATGGCCGAATAGGAACAGCTCCAGTCTCCAACTCCCAGCGCCAGCGACACAGAAGACCGGTGATTTCTGCATTTTCAACTGAGGTACTGGGTTCATCTCACTGGGGAGTGCCGGACGATCAGTGCTGGTCAGCTGCTGCAGCCCGATCAGCGACAGCTGAAGCAGGGCGAGGCATCGCCTCACCTGGGAAGCGCAAGGGGGAAGGGAATCCCTTTTCCTAGCCAGGGGAACTGAGACACACAACACCTGGAAAATCGGGTAACTCCCACCCCAATATTGCGCTTTAAGCAAACAGGCACACCAGGAGATCATATCCCACACCTGGCCGGGAGGGTCCCACGCCCACGGAGCCTCCCTCATTGCTAGCACAGCAGTCTGTGATCTACCGGCAAGGCAGCAGCGAGGCTGGGGGAGGGGCGCCCGCCATTGCTGAGGCTTAAGTAGGTAAACAAAGCTGCTGGGAAGCTCCAACTGGGTGGAGCTCACAGCAGCTCAAGGAAACCTGCCTGTCTCTGTAGACTCCACCTCTGGGGACAGGGCACAGCTACACAACAACAACAACAACAACAACAAAGCAGCAGAAACCTCTGCAGACGCAAACGACTCTGTCTGACAGCTTTGAAGAGAGCAGTGGATCTCCCAACACGGAGGCTGAGATCCGAGAACGGACAGACTGCCTGCTCAAGTGGGTCCCTGACCCCTGAGTAGCCTAACTGGGAGACATCCCCCACTAGGGGCAGCCTGACACCGCACACCTCACAGGGTGGAGTACACCCCTGAGAGGAAGCTTCCAAAGCAAGAATCAGACAGGTACACTCGCTGTTCAGAAATATTCTATCTTCTGCAGCCTCTGCTGCTGATACCCAGGCAAACAGGGTCTGGAGTGGACCTCAAGCAATCTCCAACAGACCTACAGCTGAGGGTCCTGACTGTTAGAAGGAAAACTATCAAACAGGAAGGACACCTACACCAAAACCCCATCAGTACATCACCATCATCAAAGACCAGAGGCAGATAAAACCACAAAGATGGGGAAAAAGCAGGGCAGAAAAGCTGGAAATTCAAAAAATAAGAGCACATCTCCCCCGGCAAAGGAGCGCAGCTCATCGCCAGCAACGGATCAAAGCTGGACGGAGAATGACTTTGACGAGATGAGAGAAGAAGGCTTCAGTCCATCAAATTTCTCAGAGCTAAAGGAGGAATTACGTACCCAGCGCAAAGAAACTAAAAATCTTGAAAAAAAAGTGGAAGAATTGACGGCTAGACTAATTAATGCAGAGAAGGTCATAAACGAAATGAAAGAGATGAAAACCATGACACGAGAAATACGTGACAAATGCACAAGCTTCAGTAACCGACTCGATCAACTGGAAGAAAGAGTATCAGCGATTGAGGATCAAATGAATGAAATGAAGCGAGAAGAGAAACCAAAAGAACAAAGAAGAAAAAGAAATGAACAAAGCCTGCAAGAAGTATGGGATTATGTAAAAAGACCAAATCTACGTCTGATTGGGGTGCCTGAAAGTGAGGGGGAAAATGGAACCAAGTTGGAAAACACTCTTCAGGATATCATCCAGGAGAACTTCCCCAACCTAGTAGGGCAGGCCAACATTCAAATCCAGGAAATACAGAGAACGCCACAAAGATACTCCTCGAGAAGAGCAACTCCAAGACACATAATTGCCAGATTCACCAAAGTTGAAATGAAGGAAAAAATCTTAAGGGCAGCCAGAGAGAAAGGTCGGGTTACCCACAAAGGGAAGCCCATCAGACTCACAGCAGATCTCTCGGCAGAAACTCTCCAAGCCAGAAGAGAGTGGGGGCCAATATTCAACATTCTTAAAGAAAAGAATTTTAAACCCAGAATTTCATATCCAGCCAAACTAAGTTTCATAAGTGAAGGAGAAATAAAATCCTTTACAGATAAGCAAATGCTTAGAGATTTTGTCACCACTAGGCCTGCCTTACAAGAGACCCTGAAGGAAGTACTAAACATGGAAAGGAACAACCGGTACCAGCCATCTCAAAAACATGCCAAAATGTAAAGACCATCGAGGCTAGGAAGAAACTATATCAACTAATGAGCAAAATAACCAGTTAATATCATAATGGCAGGATCAAGTTCACACATAACAATCTTAACCTTAAATGTAAATGGACTAAATGCTCCAATTAAGAGACACAGACTGGCAAACTGGATAAAGAGTCAAGACCCATCAGTCTGCTGTATTCAGGAGACCCATCTCACACGCAGAGACATACATAGGCTCAAAATAAAGGGATGGAGGAAGATTTACCAAGCAAATGGAGAACAAAAAAAAGCGGGGGTTGCAATACTAGTCTCTGATAAAACAGACTTTAAACCATCAAAAATCAAAAGAGACAAAGAAGGCCATTACATAATGGTAAAGGGATCAATTCAACAGGAAGAGCTAACTATCCTAAATATATATGCACCCAATACAGGAGCACCCAGATTCATAAAGCAAGTCCTTAGAGACTTACAAAGAGACTTAGACTCCCATACAATAATAATGGGAGACTTCAACACTCCACTGTCAACATTAGACAGATCAACGAGACAGAAAGTTAACAAGGATATCCAGGAATCGAACTCATCTCTGCAGCAAGCAGACCTAATAGACATCTATAGAACTCTCCACCCCAAATCAACAGAATATACATTCTTCTCAGCACCACATCGTACTTACTCCAAAATTGACCATATAATTGGAAGTAAAGCACTCCTCAGCAAATGTACAAGAACAGAAATTATAACAAACTGTCTCTCAGACCACAGTGCAATCAAACTAGAACTCAGGACTAAGAAACTCAATCAAAACCGCTCAACTACATGGAAACTGAACAACCTGCTCCTGAATGACTACTGGGTACATAACGAAATGAAGGCAGAAATAAAGATGTTCTTTGAAACCAATGAGAACAAAGATACAACATACCAGAATCTCTGGGACACATTTAAAGCAGTGTGCAGAGGGAAATTTATAGCACTAAATGCCCACAAGAGAAAGCAGGAAAGATCAAAAATTGACACTCTAACATCGCAATTAAAAGAACTAGAGAAGCAAGAGCAAACACATTCCAAAGCTAGCAGAAGGCAAGAAATAACTAAGATCAGAGCAGAACTGAAGGAGATAGAGACACAAAAAACCCTCCAAAAAATCAATGAATCCAGGAGTTGGTTTTTTGAAAAGATCAACAAAATTGATAGGCTGCTAGCAAGACTAATAAAGAAGAAAAGAGAGAAGAATCAAATCGACGCAATTAAAAATGATAAAGGGGATATCACCACCGACCCCACAGAAATACAAACTACCATCAGAGAATACTATAAACACCTCTACGCGAATAAACTGGAAAACCTAGAAGAAATGGATAATTTCCTGGACACTTACACTCTTCCAAGACTAAACCAGGAAGAAGTTGAATCCCTGAATAGACCAATAGCAGGCTCTGAAATTGAGGCAACAATTAATAGCCTACCAACCAAAAAAAGTCCAGGACCAGATGGATTCACAGCTGAATTCTACCAGAGGTACAAGGAGGAGTTGGTACCATTCCTTCTGAAACTATTCCAATCAATAGAAAAAGAGGGAATCCTCCCTAACTCATTTTATGAGGCCAACATCATCCTGATACCAAAGCCTGGCAGAGATACAACAAAAAAAGAGAATTTTAGACCAATATCCCTGATGAACATCGATGCAAAAATCCTCAATAAAATACTGGCAAACCGGATTCAGCAACACATCAAAAAGCTTATCCACCATGATCAAGTGGGCTTCATCCCTGGGATGCAAGGCTGGTTCAACATTCGCAAATCAATCAACATAATCCAGCATATAAACAGAACCAAAGACAAGAACCACATGATTATCTCAATAGATGCAGAAAAGGCTTTTGACAAAATTCAACAGCCCTTCATGCTAAAAACGCTCAATAAATTCGGTATTGATGGAACGTACCTCAAAATAATAAGAGCTATTTATGACAAACCCACAGCCAATATCATACTGAATGGGCAAAAACTGGAAAAATTCCCTTTGAAAACTGGCACAAGACAGGGATGCCCTCTCTCACCACTCCTATTCAACATAGTGTTGGAAGTTCTGGCTAGGGCAATTAGGCAAGAGAAAGAAATCAGGGGTATTCAGTTAGGAAAAGAAGAAGTCAAATTGTCCCTGTTTGCAGATGACATGATTGTATATTTAGAAAACCCCATTGTCTCAGCCCAAAATCTCCTTAAGCTGATAAGCAACTTCAGCAAAGTCTCAGGATACAAAATTAATGTGCAAAAATCACAAGCATTCTTATACACCAGTAACAGACAAACAGAGAGCCAAATCATGAATGAACTTCCATTCACAATTGCTTCAAAGAGAATCAAATACCTAGGAATCCAACTTACAAGGGATGTAAAGGACCTCTTCAAGGAGAACTACAAACCACTGCTCACTGAAATAAAAGAGGACACAAACAAATGGAAGAACATACCATGCTCATGGATAGGAAGAATCAATATCGTGAAAATGGCCATACTGCCCAAGGTAATTTATAGATTCAATGCCATCCCCATCAAGCTACCAATGAGTTTCTTCACAGAATTGGAAAAAACTGCTTTAAAGTTCATATGGAACCAAAAAAGAGCCCGCATCTCCAAGACAATCCTAAGTCAAAAGAACAAAGCTGGAGGCATCACGCTACCTGACTTCAAACTATACTACAAGGCTACAGTAACCAAAACAGCATGGTACTGGTACCAAAACAGAGATATAGACCAATGGAACAGAACAGAGTCCTCAGAAATAATACCACACATCTACAGCCATCTGATCTTTGACAAACCTGAGAAAAACAAGAAATGGGGAAAGGATTCCCTATTTAATAAATGGTGCTGGGAAAATTGGCTAGCCATAAGTAGAAAGCTGAAACTGGATCCTTTCCTTACTCCTTATACGAAAATTAATTCAAGATGGATTAGAGACTTAAATGTTAGACCTAATACCATAAAAATCCTAGAGGAAAACCTAGGTAGTACCATTCAGGACATAGGCATGGGCAAAGACTTCATGTCTAAAACACCAAAAGCAACGGCAGCAAAAGCTAAAATTGACAAATGGGATCTAATTAAACTAAAGAGCTTCTGCACAGCAAAAGAAACTACCATCAGAGTGAACAGGCAACCTACAGAATGGGAGAAAATTTTTGCAATCTACTCATCTGACAAAGGGCTAATATCCAGAACCTACAAAGAACTCAAACAAATTTACAAGAAAAAAACAAACAACCCCATCAAAAAGTGGGCAAAGGATATGAACAGACATTTCTCAAAAGAAGACATTCATACAGCCAACAGACATATGAAAAAATGCTCATCATCACTGGCCATCAGAGAAATGCAAATCAAAACCACAATGAGATACCATCTCACACCAGTTAGAATGGCAATCATTAAAAAGTCAGGAAACAACAGGTGCTGGAGAGGACGTGGAGAAATAGGAACACTTTTAGACTGTTGGTGGGATTGTAAACTAGTTCAACCATTATGGAAAACAGTATGGCGATTCCTCAAGGATCTAGAACTAGATGTACCATATGACCCAGCCATCCCATTACTGGGGATATACCCAAAGGATTATAAATTATGCTGCTATAAAGACACATGCACACGTATGTTTATTGCAGCACTATTCACAATAGCAAAGACTTGGAATCAACCCAAATGTCCATCAGTGACAGATTGGATTAAGAAAATGTGGCACATATACACCATGGAATACTATGCAGCCATAAAAAAGGATGAGTTTGCGTCCTTTGTAGGGACATGGATGCAGCTGGAAACCATCATTCTTAGCAAACTATCACAAGAACAGAAAACCAAACACTGCATGTTCTCACTCATAGGTGGGAACTGAACAATGAGATCACTTGGACTCAGGAAGGGGAACATCACACGCCGGGGCCTATCATGGGCAGGGGGGAGGGGGGAGGGATTGCATTGGGAGATATACCTGATGTAAATGATGAGTTGATGGGTGCAGCAGACCAACATGGCACAAGTATACATATGTAACAAACCTGCATGTTATGCACATGTACCCTACAACTTAAAGTATATTAATAATAAATAAATTAAAAAAAAAAATTAAACATTTAAATTAAAAGCCACAGCTGACCAAATATTATTGTATCTGTTTATTTTATTATCTTGAAAGGCAGCTGCTTCCTAAGTGAACTCAACTTAAACTCAGTTAAGCGAATTTTTAAATTTGATGGCATGAACCCTAAATCGATGTTTGAAAACAAGTGGCTTGATTTTAACCTACCTTGACTAGAAAGTAAATAGCTGACTCTTTTTTTACGTCTTGCATAGAAAAATGGTGAGAGATCTGCAGTGGAAGTCAGGAAATCATAAATCTGATGTCTGCCTGGCCTCTGGAGAAGCTGTATATCTTTTTTCAAGTGACTTAATCTTTCAGGGTCTCAGTTTCCACATTCCATTCCATGGACTCTCAACATACAAAATTGATTTTAAAAAAACATCCTGGTTTAAGAGGGAAAGAGACTTCCTATCTGCTTCATCCTACCTCCTGCCCCTAGCATGGAGGAACCACAAGAACATAGGGTGAAAACCATCTCACACAAAACATTTAATAGAGTCCTGCTCAAGTTCTTTCCAGTCTTCAAATTCTTTGTTTCTATGTAAACATCCAAAACATCTAACTTCCTCCTGATCCACAGAGCACAAGACTTTTACCACACAATGCAACTCAGGCTCATAAAATTTGAGGGCTGGAAAAGAATTTGGCAGAATATTTTGGTCTTCCCCTCGGTTTTGAATAGATGTGGCCTTAAATGATCCCAGAAAAAATCTTAAAAATGTTTGAGAAATCCAGACAAAGGAACTTAAATCCAACACCTTTTCTAAGTTCCAAATTTTTTAAAATTTAGGATAATTTTACCTGTATTTCTCCAGTTCATCTTCTGTGGAAACAGAAATAACTACTGTCCACACAAAGCATCCCTTTATTCACTCAACAAAGAATTAAGTTCCTAAGCTCTCCAAAGCAATCTGCTAGGTTCTAGAGGTCGGAAGAAGAACAGAATCCAGTTCTTACTCACTAGGAACTCACAGTTTAGTGAGAAAGTCAAAGAGGGATATTTCTGCCTGCTGGGTGGTAGGTGGTCTCATGGGAATTGTGTAGAGAAGGCCTAACTTAGCCAGAGCTGGGAGATACGGTGATCAGAAACATTTCATATAGAAGTCAATGCTTAAATGCATTTTGAATGATGACTAGGAAAATGGGAGAAAGAAATCCTGTACTGAAGGGACATTGTGAGAAGAAAAGCATGAGAGAGCACTGAACACTTACGGGCATTTTAATTACTGGACCACAGGTCCCTTACGAGCTGCAAGGGAGTTACAAGTCCAGAATGGTCTCTGAGCTTTCATTGAAAGACACTGAAATTTTAAACAGAGGACTAAGGTAATCAAATTTGAGTTTTTTAAAGATTCTTCTCAACCAGGTATGTGAATAACATTTCAGAGGAGGGAGGTTGGAGGTAGAAAAAAAGTCAGATGTTTTTTTCCTGCAATATAGGTAAGAAATTACATAGCTTGAACACTGTTAGTGCCTTGAATCATTTTAGTTGCTTTGCTTTGACACATTCCACATTTTCTGTGGCTGGGTTTCTGTATCTTCAGTGCATCTAGATATGGACAACAGCTCAGCTGAGTGCAATTATTTTCTTTTCAATTGTCATGGATTCATTTTACCATATTTTGTAGGGTTATTTTTTCCTTATACTAATAAGTCAACTGAGTGTAAGATTATATCTGGCATTATATTCATAAAATTTTAAATCTGCAGGAGACCTTTTAATTCATCTGATCTGTTTGTATTCATAACTTGTTTTCCCAAAAGGTAGTTTTCTTATGGGGAAACCACAGATGAGGCCATGGGGACATAATGTAGGTAGAACTCCTAACTCTATCGCATGTTATAACCAGAAACCAGCCCTACCTTCTGCTTGAAAAAATGAACTCTGTCAACCACTGTAGCCAGCATCTGTTCTGTTGCCCACTGTAACCGGCATCTGTCTCATATTGTAACCAGGACTGGCCATGTCACCCATTTGAATCCTTTATTTTGTTTGTTTTTGAGTGTTCTAATCAGGATTTTGTTTGAAAAACAGGTTCTGTGCTAAAAAAGTATAACCTCTTCCCAACAGGCCCTGTGAAGTTAAGGGTCTTGCCTGTGTTTACACCTGGCTAGTGGGTAGCAGAGCTCAAACAGCAAAACTGTTAACGCATATTCAGGAAGAGCTAGAAACTGCTAGAATCTGAAGCTATCTCCAATCTTCACGCAATATTCTGGTTCTGCCAAGTTTCCTTTCTCTGTCATTCCAAATGTTAATGGCGGTACATGTTAGACTTCCTGTTTAAAAAAAAATAGCTGCTTTCTAAGATTCATTTTATTCCAATGTAAATGTGTGGTTGGTGTGGTGTGTGTGTGTGTGTGCGCGCGCGCACACATGCGTGGTTCGGTTTCTAATGAGATTGATAAATAAATTTGTTTTGCATAGATTTTGGTGGTGGCTAAGAAGGCGTTATTTTAGGGTTCCCTTGTACAGGATAGACTATTGAATAAGAAAATCAATCCCTGAATTCAGACTAAAAGCATATGCAGGGTTTTTTGTTTATTTGTTTGCTTTTTTAAAGTCTTGGAAAGTCATAGTCTAGGGAAATATCTGCAGATAATTAATCATCAGTAATTTTAAAAAGTAGTCATAAAAGAGTGGCCCCCAAATTCTTATGGGTGAAGAATCACTTGGGGAGCTGATTAAAAACGTAGGTTTCCCCAGATCTCCTGAGTAAGTGAATCCAGAGTAACGGTCAATAATAAACTTTTTAAAAAATTTATTTATTTATTTATTTATTTATTTATTTATTTATTTATTTATTTTTGAGACGGAGTCTCGCTCTGTCACCCAGGCTGGAGCGCAGTGGTGCGATCTCTGCTCACTGCAAGTTCCTCCTCCCGGGTTCATGCCATTCTGCTGCCTCAGCCTCCCGAGTAGCTGCGATTACAAGTGCCCGCCACCATGCCCGGCTATTTGTGTGTGTGTGTGTGTGTGTGTGTGTGTGTGTGTGTGTGTTTTTAGTAGAGACGGAGTTTCACCGCGTTAGCCAGGATGGTCTCCATCTCCTGACCTCGTGATCTGCCCACCTCGGCCTCCCAAAGTGCTGGGATTACAGGAGTGAGCCACCACGCCCAGCTAATAATAAACAGTTTAAATAAAGACTCCAGATGACAGATGCAAAAAGCCTGAGCACCGCACTTGAGAGACTTTCATAGCAATAACTAGTTTTTTAAAGGAGTTAATTTAACAGTTTTGCTGAATCCTTCAACCTGGCTTATCTCCTTTAAATAAAAATACCGCACTATATAAGTCAGGGATGCAGAGTCAAACCTTATCCTTGCTGAGTCTTATGAGATCAAGCTGTCACGAGTTTCATTCCCTGCATAGTTAACATTTTCTTTAGCCTAAATATCTTTCACCATGCATAAAGCTCACGAGCTTGGTACAACAGAAATTATTTCTCGTGTTAAGCCCTTATTCTATCCATCACCATCCAAATCTCTGCTAGATTCTGAGACACATTAAATTGCTCTATCATTTTCTAGGTAAAGTTTCAAAAGAGTTTCGGATCAAGAGCAGACTTAAGATTAGATATTAACATATTTACATTTCATCTCTGTACTTGTCTTGAAGAAAAAGCAAAATCAAGCATTTTCACTTTTATATAAAACCATCACATCTTAATTTAAAATTATGTGATATAAGAACACCACCTCCATACTCATTCTTTTTTTCCTGCAGTAGAAGTAAAAACAAGCTTAAGGCAGTAAATGGCCTAGGGGAACTTCAATGGCTTGCTAAGCTTTTGGTCTGTGGGTTATTTCCAATTCCATTCCATTATAAATGACTTACTTCCAGAACACTGAGGCTGATGATCACTTCAAACCCAGCCCGAGATGAAAACTGGAAAGAAAAGCCATTTACTGTCATACCAGATCATCTCTAAGAGAGGTCTTGATAGTCAGTTACTTCGTAAATCAAAATACCCTAAAAATTAAACATATTTGAGCAAATTCTTCCTATTATTTTTCCTTTCCTGCAGTATTTACTTCTTTATTCTTTCCATTTTTTTCCTTTCCTTTCCCTCCCTGCTTCCTCTCCCTTCCTTTCTTCCTTCCTTCCTTCCTTCATTTTCCTTCCTTCCTTCCTCCCTTTTCCTTCCTTCCTCCCCTTTCCTTCCTTCCTTCTTTCCTTCCTTCCTTCTTTCCTTCCTTCCTTCCTTCCCCTCCTCCTCCTCCTTCTTCTTCTTTTCTTTCTCTCTCCCTCTTTTCTTTCCTTCCTTCTCTTTCTCTCTCTCTTTTTCTTTCTCTCTCTCCCTTTCTTCTTTCCTTCTTTTCTTTCTCTTTCTTTCTTTTCCTTCCTCCCTCCCTCCCTCCCTTCCTTCCTTCCTTCTTTCCTTCCTTCCTTTTCTTTCTCTCTCTCTTTCTTTTTCTCTCTTTCTGCCTCTCTCTATCTCTCTCTCGTTCTCTCTCTTTTCTTCTTTCTTCCTCTCTCTCTTTCTGTCTGTTTATGTGTGAGGGAAGTCTTTATAAAGTTTCAACAAGTCCCAGCTACTCGGGAGGCTGAGGCAGGAGAATGGCGTGAACCCGGGAGGCGGAGCTTGCAGTGAGCCCAGATGGCGCCACTGCACTCCAGCCTGGGTGAGAGAGCAAGACTCCGTCTCAAAAATAAAATAAAATAAAATAAAGTTTCAACAAAATAATGCCTGACCTCAAATTAAGCCCAGTTGGAGTTAATAATAATAGCTAATACTAAATGCTTATCATTTTCCGACACCATCTTGAGTACTGCATATGTGTTAATTCATTTAACCCTCAAAATAACACTATAAAGTAGGTATTCATATTATTTTCATTTTATATATTAGGAAACAGTGGCACAGAAGATTCAGTAAACATATGTCTGTAAGAACTAAAGCAGACACAATCTCTTGTAAGATTAACACAATTTCCTGTTCCTGTACTAAATAATGCTGGGAGCAAGCAAAATTTCCACTCCCTATTTTAAGAATGCTGTGAACAATCTCCAAGAAAATCTTGTCTGCTCTGTGATCCATCTAAACTAACTTCCTTATAGACTCATAACATGTTCTTCCATGTTTGATTCAAGACCCTTGCTTCACTCTGGTGACAAATCCAAAACTATTATATAATAAACCCTGCAGAATCCCAACCAGTTCCCTCTCATGCAAGATTTGCCTTGAAATCACCCAGTCTTTTCCCTAAAACCTATAAATATCTTCCCCTGACCCTCACCTTCTGAGAATTACTATGAATATCAAGGCGATGTTCTTCTTTACTGTAATAACTTCATAAACTTTCTTGACCAACAGGTTTTTTTTTTTTTCAGGGGTATTTTTTGGGAAGTTGGCAGCTAACAGGTGTCTAATACTTTTTAGGAACTAGAAGATTGTATTTCATTATAAAAATAGCCCTTTTGCTCCTAATTCTCCTAAAACAAAATATATCAATATAACAGCACATGGAACTTACCAAATTTCAGTAACTACTTAAATAATTTTCAATTTTTTTAAAAATTAAAACGAAACAGAACTATTTACACTTGTATGATTCTTACACTATTGATCTCTACAAAACTTCTCTAAAAGAAAAAAGAAGCTCTAAGGGGTTCCTCTAACCCACATCAAATATAAAATGTGAAATGTAATAGGATGAAATTAATTTTTTTAAAAAACACTTGTTTTGATATTACAAGCATGTTTACTATAAAACAATATTTTTATTCTGAAATTTTACTCAACAAGGAGTTATTACTCACAAGAATGAGAAATTAAAACATTGTAAACAATAAACAAAAAGTGAAGGAAAAAAAGACCCTCAAAATCCAGTTATCTCAGAATGCTACAGCAGGGAGGGATTGTCTTCCTAATGAAGGAAACGTCATATGGTAACTATTTCAGATATGAATACACAATGCAAAAGAAGGGCCCGTTTCTTTGGAAATAGCTGTAAATATATTCATCTGAGTAAAACAATCATCTGTGTCTAGTCATGCATGCTCTCTGCTCCTGTGGCTGTCACTGCTGTCGATCTGAAGTTGAGAGGTAATGGCCTCATGATTCAAGGAAACTGCTGAAGTGTGTACTCAGGCTTCAGTTTGAGAGATGGGTTCATTTATCATCATAATAAGCTATTACCAATGATAGGTCACAACTCATTGAAGAGACAGTCAGTCTAATTGGCTCAATTCCGTTAGCTTTCGATGTGCCTCAAGGAGATAAGCACTCTTTCGCAGGTAATTTTCAATCACCCAACAAACTACCTGTTTAATAATTCATCACATTTCAGTTTGGGGCCCTATCACATAGCCCCTTTTTCAGTGTGCCAAATGTTGGATTTTAACTGCCTGCAATCTCAGACGTAGCTAATAGACAGGGAGAGCTTTAGAAAAAGTGAGGAAAGAGAGCACTGGCTTTGACTCAGTGGCTACTGTTGGAAGTGATGAGAAGACATCAGGAATAAAAATGTAAGCTTTATGTTTCCTCAACATACCCTGCTGAAAATAAGAATTTCTTGAAGATACTTGGAAAGATAAGAGTGCTATTCGAATCCTTGTGATCAATTAAACATGCCAAACAATTTTTAGCAGATAGAATTGGGGCGTTTAATACTTATTAAGTGATCATATTAAAGCAATAATTTTTATAACAGCTTAGAATAGAAAAGTAATAGTTTGTAATAGATTAAATCAGCAATAAAAATAAAGTCTATTCTAGTTAAAATACCTATTTTACAAATTTGACAATACCTGTTCTGAGGTAGAATGAGCTTTTGAGACAACCACCTTTGATACAAATGCCAATGAGCCATCTTCTTTATAATTACAAAGATATTCGTTTCACCCTTTAAAGGATTGATAAACCATTGTTCCGGTTTAATTCTTCCTTCTTCCTTCTTCTTCCTTCCTCTTCCTTCCTTCCTTCCTTCCTTCTTCCTTCTTCCTTCCTTTTCCCTTCCTTCTTCCCTTCCTCTTCCTCCCTTTTTTCCTTTTTTTTGAAATGGAGTCTTGCTCTGTCACCCAGACTGGAGTGCAGTGGCACAATCTCGGCTATCTCCGCCTCCTGGGTTCAGGTGATTCTCATGTCTCAGCCTCCCTGATAGCAGGGACTACAGGTACGTGCCACCATGCCCACTAAGTTTTGTATTTTTAGTAGAGAAGGGGTTTCACCATGTTGGCCAGGCTGGTCTTGAACTCCTGGCCTCCAGTGATCCGCCTGCCTCAACCACCAAAAGTGTTGGGATTACAGGCATGAGCTAGTGCACCTGGCCTCCTAGGTTTAATTTATTTAAAATACACCTTGGATCATTCCATACTATTATACAAAAATCTTCCTTCCTTTTTTTTTTTTTTTTTTTTTTTTTTTTACAGTTTTATAGTGTTTGATTGCACGAGTGTACCAAAACTCATTTAATCAGTCTCTCAGTGATTGACAGCTTTGTGGTGACTATCACAAACATTTCTGGAAGGAATCACTTTGCATATATGTCATTTTACATATATATATATACACACACACACACACACATATATACACTTACAGTATAAATTCCCAGAAGAGAAGTATGTAGGACTAAGTGCATTTATAACTTTGCATTTTTTTTTTTTTTTTGAGACAGACTTTCTTGCTCTGTCACCCAGGCTGGAGTGCAGTAGCATGATCTCAGCTCACTGCAACCTCTGCCTCCTGGATTAAAGCGACACTCCTGCCTCAGCCTCTCGAGTAGCTGGGACTACAGGTGCATGCCACCAGGCCCAGCTAACTTTTTGTATTTTTTTCAGTAGAGACGGGGTTTCACCGTGTTAGCCAAGATGGTGCCCATCTCCTGACCTCATGATCCGTCCACCTCAGCCTCCCAAAGTGCTGGGATTACAGGCATGAGCCACCCTGCCCAGTTATAACTTTGAATTTTTTTTTTTTTGGATTGCATCTATGTATGTTCCCACTACCAATTTATGAGGACCTTTGTTCCTGAAGAAACCACAGTAATAGCATGTGTTATTCATTTGGTTGACTTTCCTATATGTTAGAAGGCAATGATTTCTCAGTGTTGTTCGCATATTATGAGTCAGGTTGAGTACTGTTTCATACATTTAAGAGTCATTTAAATTTTCTTCTCTATAAACTGCTCATTCATTTCTGTTGGACTGTTGGCCTTTCTGTTATCAATTCCTTTAACTTCTTTATACATTAAAGAGATTCACCTTTTGTTTTATATATATAACAAGAATGAAAATTGTGAGATTTTAAAAATAATTGATGTTTTATGATTTGTATTGGTTGGCTAGGGCAGCCATAATAAAATACCACAGACTAGGTGGCTTATACAACAGGAATGTATTGTTTCACAGTTCTAGAGGCTGTAAGTCTGAAATCAAGGTATTGGCAGGGTTAGTTCCCTCTGAGGGCTAAGAGAAATCTGTTCCAGGCCTCTTTCTGTGGCTTGTGAATGGCCATCGGGATGCTCACCTGATGTTCATCCTGTCTGTGTGTTTATCTCCAAATTGTCCTTTCTTGTCATAAGGCTACAAGTCATATTGGGTTAGCGCCCACCTTAAGGATCTTATTTTAACTTGTCACATTGTAGCCACAGAATACTGACTAGTTATAAAACTTGCTTCTCTAATTAGTTATTGATGGGCACAAACCTCAAATCCCTTTCACTGCTAGGTCGTCAGTGAAGCAGAGATAGTTAGATATTTATCATGTAATTTTCTTGGGAAGACATGAAGCGATGCATGTTAGCTCTAATTTGGCACCTTCAAAATAAAGTCTAAAACACTCTGTGGGTATTTCACAAAGCTGGTTGACTGATTTATGTTTTGCACTTTGCTACAAAGCTGCCATTTAAGGCACATAATCTACTTACTTGCTAAAATTAACTCTCTCTGATTGTCCATTTTTATTTTTAATGATATCTTATCCTTACTACCACCAGATACTGTGTCAGACAGGTGACAAAGTATTTTTAACAAATGTCTTTTACTGATATAAGGATGATCTCCAAAATAAATTATGGCAGCATACAACTACAGAAATGCATAAAGCAATTGGCATTTATCAGACAACTTCGGTGTGCTAAGGATATTTTTGAGAGCTTTGTACAATTCTGAGGGGTGCTAGAACCCTCATTTTGCAGATAATGAGAGTCTGGCTCAACTAGATTAAGGGATATGTCCGAAATCACAAAGCTAATAAAGCAGAGATCCAGCATTTGAATCAGGTCTGTGAAACACATAAAGACCAAAACACTAATGAAAAGTAACCACAATAAGAGAATCAGGTCATCCGCTTATATGAATAATAGCTTTCACCCAATTCTCATGCAAATGAAGGAGGAAAAAAAGTCATGTATTATTTTGCTAGTCTGAGATCAAGCTGTCAGCAGGATTGGTTCTTTATGAACGCTACAAGGAATTAAGCTGTTGCAGCCCTCTCTCCTTAGCTTGTAGATGGCTGTCACCTCCTTGTGTCTTCACACTGTCTGTGACCCATTTTCTTCTCCCACTACCAACAACACTCAACAACAATAAACAGAAAGCTAGGTTTAGAATTGGCATAATACTGCCTCACTCAACCACAATGGGTGGGTCTGACCTATTGCAAGTGGCAGGATCCAGCATGTTGGGGGTTGCCCCACATGCACGTAGGCTAGTGTGTCAGAACCAACAATCCACTGGATCCGAATACCAAATAGTTCTCCACTGAGCTGCACACAGAAACTGAGTGTAAGAAGTTACTGAAAAGCTACAGATAACGACATGAAGTTTTACATTGAGAGTTGATTGAAACACTTTACAATTGGTGCTGGTTTTTTCTTTAGGTTTGAAATGAGAAATGAGAGCTGGAGAAGAAAGACTTTTTTATACTTATTTTACAACCCAGTTTTTCTTTTTAAAACTTCAGAGAGAAAATTTTATACAGGGAGTATTTGAAGTTCTACTTTAAGTTTGTGTATTTAGGTATTCATTCCTTAACCATGGTGTTAGGCCCTACAGCTAAAAACATGACTGGCTAGAGGTCTTGTGATAACTAGCACTGGTGACAAAACATTGCTATTCACCTTTTTGATACACTTTATTTCTATTTGTAGGAGCAAATTTCCATCTGGTATCATTTTTCTTTTGCCTGAAGAACTTTCTACATTTCTTCTTGTATACATCAGTCTGTGATACATTCAACTTCTATTTCTCTGAAACAATCTTTGTTTTTTCTTAATTTTTGGAAGATATTTTTGCCTGGTAAAGAATTATAAACTGATAGTATTTGTTTTGTTTGTTTGAGTGCTTGCATTGCTTTTTCCTAATACTTTAACATATCTTTGTATTGCATTCTGGCTTGCAAAGTGTCCTGGTCCATTCAGGCTGCTACAACAAAATAACACAGACTAGGTAGGTTTTAAGCATTAAAAATATATTGCTCACAGTGCTAGAGACTGAGAAGTCCAAGATCCACGCATCAGCAGATTTGATGTCTGGTGAGGGCTTGCTCTCTGTTTCCAAGGTGGTACCTCCCTGCTGCCCCTTCACGTAAAGGAAAGGGCAAGGCAGCATCCTCAACCTCTTTTATAAGGGCATTAATCCCATTCATGGAGATTAGAGCCCTCATGACTTAATCACTTCCCCAAAGCCCCACCTCTTAATACTATCACATTAGGCATTAGGTTCCAGCATATAAGTTTTAGGAGGACACCAACATTCAGACCATAGCATATCATGCCTCACAAGAGACTGCTCTTCCTTATCTTTGTTCCTCTGTACCTGTTATTTATTTATTTTCTCTTCGTTCTTTTTTTTTTTGACGGAGTCTCGCTCTTTTGCCTAGGCTGGAATATAGTGGCCTGATCTTGGCCTACTGCAACCACTGCCTCCCAGGTTCAAGTGATTCTCCTGCCTCAGCCTTCCGAGCAGCTGGGACTACAGGTGTGCACACCACGCCCAGCTAATTTTTGTATTTTTGGTAGAGATGGGGTTTCACCATATTGGCCAGGCTGGTCTTGAACTCCTGACCTCATGATCCACCCGCCGTGGCCTCCCAAAGTGGTGAGATTACAGGCATGAGCCACCATGTCTGGCAATGTTATTTTTTTCTCTGGCTGCTTTTACAAATTTTCCAGTTATCTGTCTTTTTAATAATTTGATTCTGATATATCTTGACATGATTTTCTTGCCATTTGGGATTCTGTTTCCATTGATTGATTTTCCTCCTGGTTGTGGTTTATATGCTGTGCTTGTTTATGTACCTGGTAATTTTTGATTTGATGCCAGACATCATGAAGTTTGCATTGTTGAGTGCTGGATTTTGTTGTAATTAAATACTATTGGACTTTGTTCTGGCATGTAGTTAATTTATTTGAAATAAGTCGACTTCTTTTAAGGCTTGTTTTTAAGATTTGTTGGGGTGAACCTAGAGTAGCTTACAGTTTGGAGCTAATTTAGTCCCTGTTATGAAGGCATTCCACGTTGGGTGGTAGGAAAGTAAACTATTACCAGCCCTGTATCAGCTCAGGAATTGTTTCTCTTACTACTTTTTAGTGATTCTTCCATTACCCTTAGGTAGTTTTCTCTCACATACTTACAACTCAGTACTCTAGATTCTCTTTACAGGTATCTGCAGCTCTCTCCTCCTCTCTCTCTGTATAGGTCAGGTCCCTCTTCCCTTGTATGCTGCCTCACAAATGCTAGCTGCCTGGGCCTCCATGAACCCTAATCTCTGTCTTTCCATTTCACAAGGCCAGGCTATGTTTGGCTTTTTTCTCAATACACCAATGCACTTCACCCTGGAGACAGTCCCCAGGCAATAATCTTGGGGCAATTGTAAACCTCACCTCATTTGTTTCTCTTTTTCAGAGATCACAGTTTTATGCTATCTGTGGAACAGTGTCTAAAAACTGTTGTTCCACATTTATTTCCCCCTCAGGTTTTCTTGTTGTTTAAGGCAGATAAGGAAATCTAGACACTATTATTCAGTTATGGTCAGGAGCAGAAATCCCAATGTGTTGTCTTTATAAACACTTGTTTTTAGCATAATTTTTGAACATTTATGATTTGTTTCAAGGGGAGTTTATTTTTATGTATAATGTGGAGTAAAGATGCAGAAATTTTAATTTTTTCTCTAGATAATCAGTGGTACCAGACCATTTACTGTATAGGGTCTATCCTATTGTCATTGATCTGCAATGCTTATTTCATTAAAAATTAAGTATTCATATATGTATGCAATGTCTATGGGCTATTTTTTCAGTTCCATTGGTTTATTTTCACACTAATAACATTTTGCCTTAATCATTATATCTTTTAAAGTAAATCCTAACTCTTTATATCAGATAAGATTTTTACAAGGGCATTAACTCTATTCATGGAGATTAGTACCCTCATGACAATCACTTTCCAAAAAGACCCACCTCTTTCCTTTATAATTTCTAGATATATGTATATATACATGTCCTTTTTTTTTTGGAGAGTCTCTCTTGATGCCCCAGGCAGGAGTGCAGTGGCCCGATCTTGGCTCACTGCAGCCTCTGCCTCCTGAGTTCAAGCAATTACCTTGCCTCAGCCTCCTGAGTAGCTGGGATTACATGCACCTGTCAACACACCCGGGTAATTTTTGTATTTTTAGTAGAGACAGGGTTTTGCCATGTTGACCAGGGTGGTCTTGAACTTCTGACCTCTGGTGATCCACCCGCCTTGGCCTCCCAAAGTGCTGGGATTACAGACGCGAGCCAGCGTGCCCTGCTTAGAATTTCTTTTGATTATTCTTGGCCATTGGCTTTTCCCTACAAATTTAATCCTTGGTACTATTTATATTTATTGCTATTACACATGGCTTCTTAAAAATTATTTTTGTAAAGTGTTTATATAAATAAATATGATTGACTTTTGTATATTACTTTTGCATATAGTCCCCTTATTGACTCACTGATTAAGAATTGTCTGTAGATTCTTTTGATTTTACAAAGCAGTTAATTATATCATCTACAAGTGAGTTTTATTTCTTCCTTTCCGATTCCTATATATTTTATTTCCTATCTACTGCCCTGTCCAGATCTTCTATCACAATGTTAAATGCAAGTCGTGATAGTGACAACTGTTTCATGTTTGTGATCTTAAACAATACTTTAAAGATTTTATATTAAGTAAGATATTTGCTATTGATTTTTATGTAGGTAGCCTTCGTCAGTTAAAGTGCTTTTCCAACTCTAGTTTTCAAAATTTTTCAGACATGAAGAATGTTTAATTAATTTTACCCGTTTCTTTTTCTGCATCTATTGAGATAATTGATTTTTTTCTCTTTTAATCAGTCAATATGGTCAACTACTTAAACCCGTTTTCTAATTTGAAAGTAACCTTAAACACCGATGATAAAATCCACTTAGCCAATTTAGCCTATTTTTATAAACTGATGGATTTGGCTTGTTAATGTTTTATTTAGGATATTTTCATCCATATTCATGAGTGGCTTTGGGTAGGGGTTTTCTTTTTCATAGTCCTCTTGTCAAGATTTTATAGCAAGTCACATAAAATTACTTGAAGAGCAGGTCCCAGTTGTTCCATTCTCTGGAAAGTTTGTATAATTTTGCATTTAAAAAAAATTTTGAGTTTTGATTGAACTTACTTGCAAACAAATAGGCTTGGAATTAACTTCCTTGGATGGTTTATTGCACTGCTGATTCAATTACTTTAATGTTTATCTGACATTATAGATTTTTTTCCTTTGAGTCAGTTTTATTAAGTTGCATTTTCCTAGAAAGATATTCCTTTTTCTAAATTGTATTCTAATTTATTGTGTGTGAATTTTCATAATACTCTTAATTTATTTTCTGATACTTCCTTATTTGTTTATTTTTGAAGTAATTGCAGTTATGTCCATTTTTACATTTCTAAAATTGTTTATGTGCGCTTCACCCACTTTTTGCTTGATTAATCTTGCCAGAGCTTTGAAACCATTTTAAAAAGTTGGTGGATTTGTGTCCTTTCTATTGACATTTGTTATTCATCTCATTCATTTGTATTTATACAAATTCATATCTTTGTTGTTCCCTTTCTTATGCTTTCTTTTGAATAAGCTGCTTCAGTATCTCTATTCCAAAGATCAATGCCCTGCAAGAACTCATAAACTTAACTGGTGGAAAAAATGCTTAATTGGAAGAGGCTATAGACACATCTGGACAGTAATCCTGGCTCTATTTCTTCTTAATTTGGATTTCTTGGTTTATTAGCTGATGACTTGGGTCATGTATATTAACAAAGATAAAAAGAGAAATTCACAAGTAAGGTAAATATTTTGGGTGACATGTGTTTTGTGCAGAATCTGTACAAACACTACCTCCTTTGTCCTGACCAGTAAATTCCTGCCAATGTAGCCCTAGATCATGTAAGTTTTGTTGCCAACCACATCACACATCAACTCTTACTGAAATTACTGGTAAGTAAGCTATTTTATTTTTCTCATGAGTTTTTATCAAATGGAACATTCTCCTATCTAGTATTCATTCAGCTGATGAATTGTAAACAAAATGGAAAACACTGTAAACAGAATGCATGTGAATATTAAAATGCTTTTTATATAAAAATTTGTAATGTGAGAACTAGTGCTTTATAAATTTAATTAGGAAAAATGTCAAGAGAATGTTATGACAAGGGTAGGTAAGACAGAGATTTCTATGTTTGACCTTGAGCTCTTGCATTTGTGCTAGTTTTACGTAGCAGATTCTATCATAGCTATGGGAAATAAATCAGTCCTTGATTTTTTTGTTTTTTAATACTTGTTTTCTTACTTATCCTTAACAATTTATAAACCAAAAAGCATCAGAGACAGGTCTCAGTTTAGAGGTTTATTTGTCAAGGTTAAGGACCATGGCCTGTGACACAGCTTCAGGAGGTCCTGAGAATATGCGCCCAAGATGATTGGGTTACAGCTTGGCTTTATATGTTTTAGGGAGACAAAAGTTGCAGGCAAAGACATATACCAATACATGTAAGCTATACATTGGTTCGGCCCAGAAAGGTGGGACATCTCGAAGCAAGGTGGGGGCTTTCAAGTCATTGATGGATTCAAAGATTTTCTGACTGGCAATTGGTCAAAAGAGTAAAATTATGCTTGAAGAGTTGATGTCAGCTTGAGTTAAGAGGGTTGATTGTGGAAGCCATGGTCCTTGTCAGGTAGATGAAGCCTCCAAGTAGTAGGCTAAAGTAGCAGGCTGATGGTGAATGTCTCTCACCAGACCTTAAAAGGTATCCGACTCTCAAAAGACTTAGTAAGGGAAGGAGATTCTCTATAGAATGCAAATTTCCCCAAGAGACAGCTTTGCAAGACCATTTCATATGTCAAAGAAATATATTTTGGTATAAAATACTTTGATTTCTTTTAGGGTCTGCTATCTGTTATGTTATGCTATACCAGAGTGAGGTTGGAATTTGGTATCTTGCTGCTGTAAAGCGTCCGTCTAGTCAGTTTTAAAATCTCTGTTTTAATGTTACTGTTGGTCTGTTGTGTCTAAACTCCAAAGGGAGCATCGTATAATGAGGAATGTGTAACCGTCCCTTCCCATGATGTTCAGGTTTCTTTGGGATTTTCAGGTTTCTTTGGGATTCCCTTGGTCAAGATGGCAGTTCATTCGGTCAGGGGGCTTAGAATTTTATTTTTGATTTACAAATTAATTCAGTTTATTTTAGGCAACAAACCTTCTTCCTGGTTCTACTCCATTGCCAAGTCAGTCTTGATGGGATCTGATTTATGGAATAAAAAATCAACCATAGTTGATTTATCCTATTTGCTTTTATAGCCATGCCATTCTTCACTTGCATAATGATCTTCTTAACTAACCCACTTTATCCAAGATCTAAATAGGAGGAAATTATGGATGGGGAGGAGGGGTTTGAATTTCACTGTTGAATAATTTTAAGACTATGAAGGAAGATGTCAGAAATACGAAAGGAGAGTGGAACATATTTGTTAGTGAGTTTTTAATTATTTTGTAAAGCAAGACAGAATTCATCTTTCAACTCACACAAATCTAACTCAATGGGCATTTCTGACCAATCAAAAAAAAAAAAAATTTCTTAGAATTTTGTTTGTGTTAAGCATGTAGCATCAATTACATAGTACTTGTTGAGCTTCTTTTATGTGATAAGATCTACCCTGTCCTATAAATCTCAAATATCAATTTCCTTCTTCAAATCTATGGCTTTAATTTGAGATCTGTGAAGCAAAACTGAAAGTCAAGCAAGAACAACAAAAGAATTTACCAGAGATTACTTTTAGAAGCCAGGTGCTACTATGTCAGCAGACTCTCCTAATGTGCATCTTAAACTAGGCTGTAGGTATTCTTGGCAACTACATGAAAAAATTTAAAGGCTTCTCTAAGCTAGAAACAGAAAGACAGCATAATGCTGTAGAAAATAAGCATGTTTGGGTGAAGAACAAATCATATAAGATTAATTTAATAATGTTCAGAGACAGAATTTCAAACCTTAATGGTAATACAGGAACAGTAGACAAGCCAAGCTAGCTTCTCTCAGAACTTTACAGATGCAAAGAGAATTGCTTTTGGAAGCTGCATTAACTATTTCAGACCACTAGGGTAACCTTAAGTCAATGACTGTCACAATGTTCCAGTAGCACTTAGTTTACTAAGGCAGTAAATTATCCCAACTCTGAAATTCCCAAACTGTTTCTGAATAGCTGTAGCCTGCAGCAAACCAGCAGGATTCTTTGTCCTCTAGCTCTTTCCACTGCTGCCTGGTTGCTTAAACAAATGCCCTAAAACCAAGCATTAACATTTGCCAAGCATTTTGAAAATGAAATGCACCTGGGATAGCCCTGTGGGTGCCTGATTTAATTCTCTTTGACTATCGAGAATGAGGCGGGGAAAAATTAACACTTTATTCTGCCAGTTGTGCCAAATCTTCACTGGTACATAGGGGAAAAAATTGAGGAATAATTCCTAGCTGAGATTGTGGGAATTTCAAAAATAGAAAGTATAAAAACGTGCTAAGTTTTCCTAGGCCTCATCCATTATCCACACATGCACTTATAATCACTTACTTACACTTCGTTATTCCAAAAGAGTAAAAATGTGAAAAATGTTTCACAGGATACAAGGTACTCCTTTGCTAAATTGGCTAGTATTCTTGAGTTTTATTACAACCAGGCAGACACCCATGTGAGCAAAGGTGTGTCTCACATCAGCACACTTTTATTATTTGGGATTAGGCTCCTAAAAAAAGAATAACGGCATGTGGCATCTCCATTATAAGAGAACACGCACACCATATCTCCCTTCTGTTAGAAGAAGGCTTATAATCAAGCAACTTGGAAAATGTTTGAAAGTCTGTATATAAATATTTAGGAAAAGCTAATAGCATCTCATAATTTTTTCCAATTAGGAAATAACACTAAAAAAGTAGAGGAAGGATTATGTACCATAGCCTCTCGGTCATGGATGTAAATAAAATTCAACATTTAAGCAGATGCATTTGTATCTTGATATGCTATTTCTGTCAGATTCTGGCAATGGTTCTGATTCGAACAGCAATTACTTGTAAAGAATTCAGCCTCAGCTGGGTGTGGTGGCTCATACCTGTAATTCCAGCACTTTGGGAAGCAGAGGCAGGTGGGTCACGAGGTCGGGAGATCGAGACCATCCTGGCTAACATGGTGAAACCCCATCTCTACTAAAAATACAAAAAAAATTAGCTGGGCGTGGTGGCGGGCACCTGTAGTCCCAGCTACTAGGGAGGCTGAGACAGGAGAATGGTGTGAACCCGGGAGGCGGAGCTTGCAGGGAACCGAGATCTTGCCACTGCACTCCAGCCTGAGCGACAGAGCGAGACTCTGTTTAAAAAAAAAAAAAAAAAAAGAAAAGAAAAAGAATTTAGTTTCAGCTATTTAGAAAAGTGGCTTTATTGAATTTACCGACAAGGCCCTACAATTTTCCATTTCCTTAGCAAGATATTAAATCAACCAAGCTAAGCATGTCATCATGACTATAATTTACGTGATGTGACATGACAGTTAAGATGTACTGTGGTAATTTCTGAGAGCTTGCAGTATTATTGTAGTATCAAAAATTTATATGGTTCAGTTATTAAGGCAAATTGTTTCATTCATACTGAGATGCCTGACAGTAAACCACCAAGGGCTTCACATTACATTAAAAATGTCCTCCGTATTCAAACAATTTGTACACCCTGTTACTGTTATTTTGTTCACCGAATGGAAACAGCAGCACAGGCAAGAACAGCGTTTTGATGTGAAAATGATTGGTAGGGGAATATGAAGAGCTTCATTGTGGGTTATAAGAAAGAAACATTTCAACCAGGATAAGGGAAGTTATCTTCGGGAACCAACAACTACTAATGGGATGTCCAAATTCTTTGTTCTGATTCTATCGAATATTCCATTTGCTTGCTTTCCTTCTGTCAGTTTGATTGTCAGCCAACAGAAAAAAAATGCATATGACCAAAGAAGAAAGGATGGAAAATCTGGTAAAGAATATTTCTATTATAAGCTACTTTAAATAAGTGTTGCCATCATATAAGAAATAAGACCTTTGAAATTCATCCAATTTTGACCTAAGGCTCTTCTTGGAACTCCTCAGAGTAGTTTTTTAAAAAAAAAATTGACAGTACATTTTTATATTTTTTTTGGCAATTTTAAGCAGTGGAAATTCAAGTCCTACATGCTATTTTGTTCTTTTTGGGAATACCAGAGTTTCCTAAATAGAATAGGATAAAATGACTTCTTGCTGTAAAGGGCCTTGCAAATAGAAGTTTAATTTGATTTTTATTACAGCTATTGAATTTTATGCAACATACGCTGTCTCTTAGAATACATGTTCATTGAAAATGTGTTTTAGACATTTACACAC
Organism: Papio anubis; assembly: GCF_008728515.1. Lineage (NCBI taxonomy): Eukaryota > Metazoa > Chordata > Mammalia > Primates > Cercopithecidae > Papio > Papio anubis. The sequence goes on from NC_044981.1 coordinate 133,621,097, forward strand.
TTTTTGTAATAGCATTTAGAGGTCTATTAAAAATAAGAAAACGGCCATGAGTTAAAAATGTTTCAACCAGCCAACACCACAAGTTCCCATTCACTGAGTAGCATATGAGATACTAAGTTTTTCTTTCAATACTCACATGCCATGCAAGAAAACCACTGACTGTAAACAAACTTTTATTTGCTTAATCAATGACGATTTCTTCATAAATAATGCTATATTTTGTTAGGTGTAAACTAGGCTTAAACAGCATCAATTCACAAAGGGATTTTCCCATCACAGCTTCTGGTGTGATCAGGTATTTTAACTATCAGCTGAGAAGGTATTAACTTTCACACAACAAGCAAGTATTCACGTTTATAAAGAAGTCACCAAATTTTATTTCCAACGAAGTATTAGGCAAGATAAACTAAAATTCTAAACCCCAGGATATCTATCTAGATAGACATAATCCACAACAGAAAAAAATAAGCCTGTATGTCTGAGGCTGCTACATTTGTTTATCTGTGTATGTTTTTACGTATGTGTGGGCTTTATAACAAACATGTGCTTCCAATCTGGCACTTTTAGGGTAGTTTCTGTCTGAGCTCCAGGAAATATGTTGTTTACATAAGCCTCATGGCAAGCATTTAATTAGTTATGTAATACATTTCTTTTCCAATTAACATTCATATCAGGTAGAAGGAAAAGTAAATCTCTTGAGTATCAGTTTTGTAATGGAATAAAAACAGATGAGAAAACCTTCAGTAAGTATCCCACCATAAACAACTCCAGAAAACAGTTCTTTTCACATAAGCACAACACAGTTTCTTCCAATAGCTGTAATTTGCTTTACAAAATACCCTAGAGGCTTCATTAATTTATTTGCCCATTCAAAAAGTTTACATAGAACATCAACTATACAAAGTTGCATATTAGGGATGTCGTGGCTGGTTAAGGTCTTGTGCAACATGGAAGAGACGCCCAACTCCATGTGATTTAGCTGGTTCTGGCAATCCAACCCAGTGTGTATTTAATTTTGTTTTTCTCTAAAAGAATTACCAACTAAAACCCATTCTCACCATCAGTCAGTTAAAGCAGAATAGTGGGAATCAAGCGTGGACTTACTTTGTTTCCCAGATAGGGAGCCGGTGCGCTCCAGTAGTAGCTGTGCGGCAGGGCTTGCCGGGCCTCCGCGTTACTGATGCTGATCTGCTGAGGTGAGTCCGAGTCGTCCTGCTGGGGAGCCACTCGAATGCGGCCAGAAAGGTCAGTCAGATACCAGCCACTCATATCTTGTATCTTAGAGAAAACACACGTCATCATTAATTTTAAAAAAATATCTCTAAGCTTCATTTTCTTTCATGTTCCTGGTCATGTCTACTTTTGGAAATTAAAAAAAAAAAAAAACACAAAACTACAAACATTTAAAAAAAACATGAGCATTATGAATATCATTAGACATATGTACTCATGTAGGTTTCCATTGTTTATTTTTTTTCCTCGATGTTTCTAGGAGTTTCCAAGGTATTCTATAATAATCTGTTTTCATTGAACTTATGCTTTTTAAAAGATTGTGGTTCCAAATACCACTTTCTTAAAAATAGAAACTCACTCAAAGTCATACAATGGTTATAACATACACTTAATCAAACAGTTGGACTTTCAGTTCCATATTTTTTACTCCACTAGTAATTTCTTGTTGCTTTTAGAAAAATTTCTACTTTGAGGCTTAAGGATATTTGAACCCACCGGCCTGTTACTATGACAACACCTCGCAATACTGTATGTATTCCTTCAAACAGGGTCAGAAGTTCTGTGGGGACCCACAGCCTACATCCCTGACCCAGAAATGGGAGGAACCTTAAAGGAGGAATCAGGGAATGCATAATGATTTGTTTTTACATCTTTATGCTCCAGCCAAGTTCAGGCCCACAGCTACATGTCTAATTTAAAGCATCCTACCCAGTCAGGACAAAACACTGATTACTGAGGGCTTAGGGTACAAGCTATCAGGAACCTACTAGACATGCATGAGCTGCTTCATGTTGTGGGTGATGGGAAGCAGAATGCTAAGGGTGACTCTATGTGGATGAAATATTTTTAAAACTTTCTTCATAGATTATTTGACTCTGCTTATCCCAAAGCTGTGAAATCACTGAGATTTCTTTGGTTAAATGAGAAATAGAAACCAGGTACAACCTGTTGACTTACTGGACAATAAGTAATATATTCCTTGCTCTTCTTCCCTTTCTAACGTCACCCTTGAGGCATTCTAAGACAGTTGAGTGGGATTCTGTGTCTCTAGCATCTGATGATCAAAGCTTGAGTACCAGCTCTGCCCCTTGGCTGGCTATGAAACTTTGATCTGTCAGTGGAGTAGTCTGGAGGGTGAGGTGGGACTTTGTAAACAAAATGAGGAAGTTAGACTAGATGTCCATCTGTGCTTGATTCTTTGAAGTCTGCTCTGAAAGCAATATAGTTGATAAAGTATAGATAATATTTCATAATATGAGGTTTGACTTAAAAGCACTGCAGGCAGAGAAAATATTTGATAGCTCTGTTCAGGATTAGTCTGCTGATTAAAGTTGAAAGGAAGAAGTGTTTAGGAAATAGTTTATCTAAATAGCAGTCTTTATAAAACACAACTCTGATAATGTCAGTCCTTAGCTTAAAATTCTTCAATGACACTCCAAGTAAAATATCTCAAATTCTTAGCATATTCAACCCTATAAGTTCTAGCTTCTCATTCCCCTCTCTAGATTTCTCTCTCTCTCTAGCCCATTTCCTACCATTCTACACTCTTAAGTCCAGCCACATAGGCTGTGTAAAATTCCCAGAAAGTCCCATTTTCCTCTGACACTCTTCTGTATAGGGAGACAACATGCTGTCTGCACAGAGTTGAAAAGGCAGTAAGTAGTGTAGGCAATGAAGTCAGAAAAGTAAAGACATTCATGTTAAACAAAGAAAATTTTTAGGCCGGGCACGGTGGCTCACACCTGTAATCCCAGTACTTTGGGAGTCCGAGGCAGGTGGATCACGAGGTCAGGAGATCAAGACCATCCTGGCTAACATGGTGAAACCCCATCTCTACTAAAACATACAAAAAATTAGCCGGGCGTGGTGGCGGGCGCCTGTAGTCCCAGCTTTTTGGGAGGCTGAGGCAGGAGAATGGTGTGAACCCGGGAACTAGAGCTTGCAGTGAGCCGAGATTGCGCCACTGCACTCCAGCCTGGGCAACAGAGCACGACTCCATCTCAAAAAAAAAAAAAAAAAGAAAGAAAGAAAATTTCAGTTGCTATTAAATAGTTTAATAGTTTTTCAAGCCAACTCAGAATGAAGGTATTGTCTATATTTAATGTCCCCTTTTAATAATGAAAGAGCCTAGGCAACATCAAATAGTAACTAAAGGGTTGGTGGATAATATGTATTATGTATATAGATGATAAAGAGTTTTTCTCAACTTGCATACACACATACTAGTAAATGGAAACTATAATTCATATCACAATGTCGTGTTTTCTCTCTTAAATCATGCACCCTTGGAGTTGAAACCTTAATTGCATTACTGTTTCATAGAGTAATCATGAACACTAAAAAGACAATGTCTACCTATTCTAAGAAATTCCGGTCTACACAATATTACAAATACAACCTCAAAGGCTTTGAGCAAAAATACAGAATAGCATTTGAAGAAAATTCCATTACTTCTTCATGTAACTTCATGTAGAAGTTCACTATCAGAAAAAAGTATGTAAAAATTTCTTACAAAGGAACCACAATGAAAGCAACAAAGAAGGCTGATGGGGCAGCAAACAGAACCAAATGGTGCTTGCTTACTTTGCCATAGGTCCAGTAGGAACTCTGACATCTGTTTGAAACACCTGAACAGAAACACTCATCGCAGCCTTTCCAATTATCTTCTTGCAAATTGAAGAAGCCGGATTTGCAACGACTACAGTCTCCTCCTTCAACATTCTCCTGAAAATAAAGAGATGTATCAGCAACAGAGGTATCCTTCAACATTATGAGCTGTGTCCATGTCTGTATAGGAAAATATTAACTGTACATTCTTCATTTTACCCTCTCAACTATATTTAAAGTATAATGATATTTTTAAAAATCTGCTCAAAAGCTCTATATTAAGCCATATCCTTTCTAATTACACGGGTGAGAAAGATTACTGGATGCAAATCTACTCTCGTAAAAGTGACTATTTTGATCTTCATGTAGGTTGAGTGTAGAGTAAATGTCATGATAAATACCTGTGCAGGAATGAATTAGACTAAAATGGGGCCAGTTAGGTTCACTGTTCTGTTATTGAGGTACTTCATTTAATTTTATGGTAAAATTAAAGACATTAATACATGGATGTATAATAGAACATTGATATCACACCAGTTATAAATACTTTTCACATTTCAGATTAAAAATATGTACATTTGAGGCAAGCATAGGAACTTGACAGGTAGAGAAACTGGGGTAAAGATTAGATAAAGTAGAAAGGAAGCAAAGTTTTCTCCTGGTTAACTGTTCACAGTGTTTTCTGTAACACATCAGAACAATCAGTTAGTCACATAGTGATACTATGGGAAAGAGCTCTTCTCATTCTGTGACTGCTCTCCAGACTGGCTTCATTAATCCTACTTTCAGTACACTGAAAAATTATTTGTATACAGTTGAGCCTAAAATGTGGACTCAGGCCAGTGAAAGCTGACCCTATAATGATAAACAGGGAAGGATGTAATCTTTCAATTTAAAGAGCAGTTAATCTTGACTAATACTTCTAAATGAAGGCATCCTGCTTTCCAGGAAACAGATTTGTAATATTCCCTACATACACATTTTCTCTACATTTCCCCTCTTCTTTGAATTCCCTTATTATCAGTTCTGAGGCTTTTTAATAAATTCCCTTGGACAACTAACTTCTCTCTCAATGTAGTTTTCATAGCCCTTTATACATTACCCTATCACAACCACAAAAAAGCATTGTTCAAAGATTGTTCTCTCTAGCTATCTACCATAATCTATTCAGAGGTAGAAACTCTGTCTTACTTATCTTTATAGTCTGAGAAAATAACATGGTTCCTGGTACAGCATTGAGCATTAGCTTCATCAAATTTACTAAGTTCAAATAAATCTCTTGGCTGTCATGTTTTTCATGCATAGAAAAGTGCTATACACAGAGTACGAGCTTAATAAAAACATCTTTAAACAAACCCAGATTGAGCAGAAGATAGGGATGATAAAATCTGAGAACATATATGGAAAATCAGAAGAGAAGAGTAAAATAGCATGAAGAAATAAGGAGAAAATTTTAAGAATAAAGAAAGCGGTCCTCCTTATATCCAAGAGAATAATTTGTCTTAAATTAACTTTTTGATACTGAATTATTATGACTCATTTACAAACTCAGCCACTTCTATGTGGGAACCTTACTAAGCACTGCCATAAGATTTTTGCCAGCTTACTTTTTAAGGCAGATTTCAGACATTTTGAAATGATAGATATCAGCAAAACTAATCAAACTAATTTCAGACTTATAGTGACAAATAAATCCCCAAAGCACTAAAGTTGAGAGCATCTTCAAAAGAGTATAAAGGCAAGAAAGATGAAACATATCTGTAATTATGATTTAGTTTATTCCGTTGAGGACACAGTACAGCTGTTCTGTACACTGTGTTCTTATGCGCTTGGTCTAATCTAGTTTTCATTTACTCTAATTTGAAAGCTTATAATGCCACTATTCTGAGATTCAGACTAAGTTCAACAATGAGAAATTTGCAGACACTAGCTACATTTTCCTTAGTTCCATTTTAGCCTAGTAAAATGACCTTGAAAAAATATGATTAAATAATTTCATATTCAATTTTATTTAATAACCTGAAGCAACATATTAGGGTAGGAATTCTAGGCACTCTGAAGATAAATAAGTCAAGGTCTTTGTCCTTAAAAACCAATATCTAGTTGGGTAAAAAGATATACTCACAATCAACTATAATGCAGGGTGGAATATGGTAAGTGCATCTGAGAAATGAATTAAATTATGGGCACATAGAGGAAGCACTACTTTCTGCCATAAGGCTTAAGGAAGCTTTATGACAGGAGTGGAGTTTGACCCGATCCTTGAAGCATGGTTTAAAAATTCAACTTGTGGACATAGACAGAATGAGAGACTGATGTTAGCAAAGACATTGGGAACAAGAATTCATTTTAAAAGTTGGAGATTCATTCATTATTTATTTTTCAAGACAAATGTGCAGGTTGAGCAACCCTAATCAGAAAATCCCAAATCTGAAATGTTTCAAAATTTGAAACTTTGGGGGCACCTATATGATGCTCAAAAGGAATGCTCATTGGAGCATTTCAGATTTTGGATTTTCTGATTAGGAATGATCAGCCAGTATGTATTCTGCAAATATTCCAAAATCTGAAAAAATCAAAAATCTGAAACATTTCTGGCCTCAAGCATTTTGGATAGGGATACTCAGTCTTGCATTTAATACTTCCTATATGCTAGAACTTCACTTGGTACTTGAGATCCAGGGCCCTGCCCTCAGAAAGCCCATCCTAAGAGATATTCCGTAGGAATTGGTAAGTCATTCATTAGCAGTTGTTCATTAGGAGATAAATCAACAGAACTATACTTGAGTCACTTAAGTTGGCAGTAGCAAGTAAAATGTCTATAAAATGTAAGACATTGGCTTAAAGAAATCTTTCTTTACTACATTACAGAGTATATTTTATGTAATTTAGAGTAGCACAATTCGAACACAGAATTACCGTGTTCCGGGACTTTTGTGCACATCTTCATAGAGACCAAAGTTTCCCGCCTTCTACTAGCTTGTTAATATACATGATCTTGACAGTCTAGTTCCAATTCTTTCTATGTGTCTCCAGGGACATCATTGCTTTTTCAAACTTTCTTTGTGACTCATCAACCATTGTCATCCATGAGTCAGCTCCTAATTGCATTCCTGGCTTATTCTTGGAAGATCTTCTTGATGTGAATATTCTAGGACTTACATTTTTTTTGATTTCCAGCTTGCAAGTGAGCCATTAGCTTTATGATTGAGCTCTTTGAATAATTTCACTTCCTCTGTTATCAATATCAATATCAATATCAAATTATGAATAAATGCTCTGTACATTATTTCTTATTGTTGCTTTATTCTTTATATTATTCGTTCATCACCTTATAGCTGAACTACTATATACAAGACATATGAGATATCAGAGGGAATATAAAAATGCCCTTAAGAGGATTATAGTAAAGGAAGTAGGAATTTTCTTTTTTGCTATAGTTCCCTTAGCACAGTTTCCACCTGGAGAAATAGAGTCACGATAGTTTCCCTATGTACTTTCTGATGAGGCTGATTTCAGATAAGTATATCACAAGGTGGAAGAAAATCACTGTTGTAAGAGGCATACAGACAACATGTTCTGGATCTGACACCAAATTCATCACCAGAGTCCACTATGCCCCTGAAGAAAAAAATAAGGCAGAAAAACCATAGGGTTGAGCAAAAAAGATGTATCCCAAGATTTTCATAAGATTAAAATAGGGTACTGCCACGCTGTCCTCTTCCAGATGTAAGAATGTCTCCAGATGTAAAAATATCTACTAAAGGGCATTTATTGAAATAAATAAATAGATAAATAAATACAAACAGTAAAACCATAATTTTATTATTTTCTTGCCATTTATAAGATTGGCACAGACCATATATTATACCTTATTACCATCATCCAATTCAGTCCCTAAAGCACAGACCCTAAATTGACCCTAAATACCAAATGATGATGGTAAAAGTCTTGTACCTTCCAGATTGAATGTTATTTTAATCATCATGAGATTTCTATGTTCCTTTATAATTCTATAACTTATTTGTACTGATGAATTTTAAAAAGTTATTAACATATAACTAATTTTTTCTTTTTTTGTTTGTACTTCAATGGTTGCAAAAACATAATTTAATAAAAAAATTTAAAGTTGTTTTAACTGTTAATCTAAACAAAATGGAGTCTAATGTATTAAATCTCTCAGCATTCCTACTGGGAAACTCCTATTGATCCAATAAATTCATTTTAACACTTTATTTGTATAGAGTCCATTAGTGATTCTTTTCAATTTGCATAGTTAATGATAACTTTCACACTAAAGCCTATAAAACAGGGTAATTTCTAGAATGCTACAGACTTCCACTCTAGAGATTAATATTCATTCCCTTATATCACCATATTTTCTTAAAACCAAATATTCGACTTTTGCTATTTCTATGCCATTATTCTAATCAATTATATTAATAAAATGAAATATGAACTGATAATTGTTACAGGAAGTCAGGGACCCCGAACTGAGGGACCAACTGGAGCCGCAGCAGAGAAACACAAATTGTGAAGATTTCATTTTAATATGGACACATATCAGTTCCCAAAATTAATACTTTTATAATTTCTTATGCCTGTCTTACTTTAATCTCTTAATCCTGTTATCTTCGTAAGCTGAGAAGGTATGTCACCTCAGGACCACTATTGTGTTAAACTGTACAAATTGATTGTAAAACATGTGTGTTTGAACAATATGAAATCAGTGCACCTTGCAAAAGAAAGGAATAACAGCAATTTTCAGGGAACAAGGGAAGACAACTATAAGGTCTGACTGCCTGCGGGGTCAGGCAGAATACAGCTATATTTTCCTTCTTGCAGAGCCTATAAATGGACATGCAAGTAGGGAAGATATCGCTGAATTCTTTTCCTTGCAAGGAATATTAATAATTAAGACCTTGGGAAAGGAATGCATTCCTTGGGGGAAGTCTATAAAGGCTGCTCTGGGAGTGTCTGTTTTATGCGGTTGAAATAAGGACTGAAATACTGAAATATACCCTGATCTCCTGCAGTATCCTCAGGCTTATTAGGGTGGGGAAGAAACCCCACCCTGGTAAATTTGAGGTCAGACCAGTTCTCTGCTCTCGAATCCTGTTTTCTGTTGTTTAAGATGTTTATCAAGACAATACATGCACAGCTAAACATAGATCTGCATCAGTAATTCTAATTTTGCCGTTTGCATTGTGATCTTTGCTTTTGTCTGTGCCCTGTTTCCTCAGAAGCACGTGATCTTTGTTCTCCCTTTTGCCCTTTGAAGCATGTGATCTTTGTGAACTACTCCCTGTTCGTACACCCCTTCCCCTTTTGAAATCCTTAATAAAAACTTGCTGGTTTTGTGGCTCAGGTGGGCATCACAGTCCTACCAATATGTGATGTCACCCCCAGAGGCCCAGCTGTAAAATTCCTCTCTTTGTATTCTTTCTCTTTATTTCTCAGACCAGTCAACACTTAGGGAAAATAGAAAGAACCTATGTTGAAATATTGGGGGCAGGTTCCCCCAATAGATAATATTCATTTTTCCATTGTAAATAATCCACACATAAATACTTTTATATTCTCACATATTATGATATTAAAACATGTCACTTCACTTTAGACTAGTGTTTTCAGTCTACTTAATCTATTTTTTATTATCATGTCCCTACAGAACCTATATAGCCATTTTTTCATAATCATCCCCACCATGAAGCTTTAATACTCCAGATATATTTTATGTACAGATGCACCATGTGAATGTTTGCCTTTACATAAAACCAATGATATTTTTGTTCCCCAAGAACCAGTTTTCATTCTTTTAGGAAGAAATGTGTGCTTTAGACATCTATTTCTGTTGAACATAGCTCAATGTTGTGGCCTATGCTACAAAAAACTTATCATGGCTGCCTTTTTTTCTTTAGTTCTCTTTTCCCTTTAAAAACAAAGTTGAATTCGAAAAATTTTACTAAGTTCTTTTGTTTTTGATTTCTTGAAGTGAGATACTATCGTGTTGACATCAATTTTCTTTTTGCTGTAGTTTCCTCAGTACAGTTTTTCTCTGGAGAAATACAGTCACAGTAGTTTTCTTATATTCTTTCTCATGGAAGCTACTGCCTTATAAATTAGGTACAACTTCAGCAATACATACTGAACTGTGATTGTTAGTCAGCTTGGAGTACTACTGACAAAGTTACCAGGAATAGATACAGTGACATTTAAGTTATTTGCTTCAGGAATTTCTCAGTCATGCTTGGCTTTTTGGTAGTTTGTAGTTAATTACAGGTTTTCTTCTGTTATGACCTTTATAGTAATGCATCCTAGTATTAAAAGAAGTTAACAAAACAAGGATAATTAGTTAATTAGCAGTATTTGTTGAGGACTTACTCCTAAAACACACTTTTCCAAGGCTAGATAATAGTTGATGGGTTAGGGAGGAGAAGGAAATACATAAACATTAGTTCTCACTTTTCACAAGCTTAGCTTTTAATAGTGTGAAAGAGAACCAGAGCTGGACAGTAGTTAAAACAATGAAAATAGGCTTCAGTGAAAAACTATTGCAATAGGGAAAAAGTGACCTTAGTAAAGAACTAGCCTCCATTCCCAATACAACATGAACAAGTAGGGATTCACAGCCAAGGAACAGGGTGGAGATTTATAGCCATAGAGCAAGGATCAGGGGTGAACAATCATTAAGAAGAGACATCAGGGATACGGGGGATTCTTACTAAACCACATGAACAGGATTCTTGTTGAAGACAGGCCAGAGGGATCAGATATCAAGGGTAAGGGGTCATTCACACACTGACTTTGCAGAATTCTTGCTATAACCAAGCTAGGTTTGAGAACAAGGCTCAACGAAGAGGCCTCATCAAAAAGAGGACTCAGAGAAGCCTTTCCAAAGTTTGGTCAAGGAGTCTGTCAATGCAAAAAATTGGCTAACATAATGTTATTTGAACTGTAGCTGTTGCAAGAGATAAATTCCTGCATGAACCTTTTATGCCAAAAATTCTACATCTGTAATTTAGATTCAGGATTAAATGTACCATTGAAGGCCATTTGTAAAAATACCCAGGAATCAAGTCTACAAGTTAATGAAGTGACCATTCCTGTACACAAATGAAAAAGAAGGGGGAAATCCAAAACCAATAAAAATGTTAACACACCATAAAAATCCTTTCAGGGAAAAAGAACAGAAACTTATCTCCGCTTGAGAAAAGCAATATAAACAACAACAAAAAGTAATCCAATAGGTATTTATAGTTATACTTTATATTTGTACGGGGCTTTAATGTTATAATTATACCTATTGAAAGGCAGAAAAGATTCAATGACACCATTTCATAGATTACAAAATAGAATCAGAAAGGCTAAATGACTATTAAAGCTTCACAAGATTTTAGCTCTCTTCCTTCCATCTTTCTTTTGTATGAGTCATTGTGTTATCTTCTTATTGTGCAATGATAAAGAAAATACATAGGGTCCATATCATCACCAGAGGTAAGATAGACATAAAACAGAATTAATAATTATGAGATCATAAAAGAAAAGAAAAGGGTTTGAAAAGTGATTATGCTATGAGAATGATATGATTTGAGGATGCAGGGGCAGCTTTCCTGTGAAAGTTGAAGTTAAGCCAAGCCATTAAAAATGCCTGGCTAAGCAAAGGAATAGGGCTAGAAATGAGATTTCCCAAGCAATTCGAATAGAACTTATAAAATTCCAGATGCTACAAAGAACTAATAGACTCAAGAAATTTAAGCAAAGCTGAAAAACAGTGACTGATACTCAAGAACATTCTGGAGAGGTAAGCCAAGGCCAGATCACATAGTCTCATGGGCCTGTAAGGACTTAATGGAAAAATGCAATAAAAACAAAGGAAAACAATATGAAAATACAGACTTTAATTTCTAGTCTTCTACTTCACTATTTATCTTTCTATTATAAGACTTTGATAAAACTAAAAGCACATGTTCCTACCTAGATCAAGGTCAATTTATATTATGTGTGAGATTCTACAAACCAACTGATTTTGCATAAATAATATGACACCAAACTGCAAAAGAGCCAATTTCTAGCATATGGTACTTGAAATAAACAAATACTGAGAGTCAGACAGCACTTATATTCAATGACTTGTCATATATCTGAAATTGACTTGCCTCTTGTAATTCATTACAGACAGAAATTTCAAAATTTTTAACAATGCAAAAATATTATAAACATTTTAGTGTCTTGAGCTAGCATTCCTTTAACATTTTGAAATATAATGATGATAATGTTCATTAATATCATTGTTGAAGAGGAAATCTTGTGTGTAAAATGTAATAATGTAGTTGACATTGTATTAAAAATTTCATTCACCTCTTTTTAAATCTGGAATTCTTTTTTACATTCAATTAAAGAAATTTAAATTAGAAATTATTTTAAGACATTAAAAAAGCACATATAACATGCATTACCCATGCAACCTAGAGGTAACAAAACATTCATATTTTATATTTGCCTCAGATATATTTTTAAAGCAATGATACTTAGATACAAATGAATCTCATTTCACTTCTGTTTTATTCCCTTTCCTGTTTCTCTAGAGGTAGCTACTATTCTGAAATTAGTACTTACCCTACAAGTGTATTTAAATTTTTAAATTATAATGTATGTACTCACAATGTAGCATTGTTTTATGTTTTACAACTTGATATAAATAATAGCATAATGACATTGTTTTTCCACCTGAAGTTTCTGAAATTTATCATTGTTTATACATGAAGATCTGTTTCATTCACTTTAGCTGGTTTTTTATCAGACTAAAGGGAATATGAGAATTTATTTTTGCTATTTATTTATTTTTCTTATCTTCATCATAGTAAGTACGTCTACATTGAGCACTTTTTAGATGGTTTTTCTGTACATATTTTAAGAGTTTTTTGGGGTAAATATTTGGATGTGGAATTGTTGGTTGACAGGGTTTTATCACCTTCAAAGCTACTAAATAATGCCATATTGCCCTCTTAAATTGTGGTACTAATTAACTCTATTAATAGAAATGGTAAACATTTAAAATTTCAGATTTTCACTGGTACTTGGTGATGGTCAGCTGTCTGCTCATTTAGAATTTTATGTTCTTCAATAACCTTTAAAAATTATCTCAATTTTAAAAACATTTATTTATAGGTATCACAAAGTTTTTGTCGCTATTCTAAATATTTTTATTATATTTTCTATTTGCTTGTCATTGACATAAAGAAATACTACTGCTTTTTATAGATAGATTCTTCTAGGCTACAATCCAGTTAAAATGTCTTATGGGTTCAATATTCTTACTAAAGGACATATATTATTTAATATTTCTTTCAATGAAGTTGGACTGTGAGTGGTAAACACTCACAATAAAGATATTTGCCCCCAGTTTTAATATTTTTATCTTTGTCTTGCTGGTTGACAGATTTTCTACTATGGGTAAGATTATTTTTTATCATCCTCAAACTGAGGATTTATAATAGTTTTTAATTCATGATCATTCTTTTCTCCTTCATTTTTTCTTTGAATATTGTTTCTCCTCAACTTCTTCTAATCTCTTCTTTGGCAACTTCTGCTAAACTCCCGTTGAATTTTATCATTCTATGAGTCAGTTAGCATTATATTTATTTACTTCCTTATGTCAATTTATAGGTAATTTTTTCAGGTCTATATTTCTGATGTTCTATCCTGCAGTTTCTCATCTCTTGTTTAACCCAATGATTGAATTTTTAATTTCAATGACTATATATATTTTTTTCATTTCTGGAAGTAAATTACATATGTTTCTTTTCCAAACCTGATTACTTTTGAATTTTAATATAGCATCTGTTTTATTTTTTTCCTATTCCTTCTTTGTTTATTCTTCAATCTTCTAATTATGCTTTTACAATTCAATATTTTAAACATTTTTATGATTTATGTGATGAAAATATTATCACAGATTTTTATGAATATAAAACTTCTTTCGGACTATCCTTTCTAGTTCTTTGTGTACAAATATTCTTATTTTTGTGGCCGCTGGTTTCCTTTTGTAGTTATTTTCCTTTTGTGTACTTTACTTGCTTTGTGATGAGATCATTTTCAGTTGAGGCTGTATTATTTTTCCTATGGTAATACCATTTCCTTGACTTGTTGAAGAATTCCAGCACATAAAGGGAGAATAAAAATGGATCCCATTCCCATGTGGCACACAGGTTTGAGGATTTGGTCCTACACAAGGTAAGTAACCTTTACCCACTCAGAGGCCCTAAAAGAAAAGTTTTCTAGCTGCCTCTGTAGGCTTGCAGGAAGAATTTTCTAGACCCCATTTCCCTGTCTGAAAGTATTTCTAGTGTCCCTGCTTCAGTGAGTTCAGCTGCAATTTCCCTCTGTGGGTCCAAATCCTAGTGGCAAGTCCTAGTGAGGGCATTAAAACTCCAAACCTTAGCCCCGATCTTAGAACTAAGACTTGCCTCCCATCCCCCACCCCATGACCCCAGTTGCTCAGTTTAGCTTGAGCTTTTGCTTATGCTTAACTTAGATTTCCCTCTTCGGTCTGACATCTAGGAATTTCCCTTTCTTTCTTGAATCTAAATGTTTATAAATCTATTTGCTATGTTTATGCAGCATATCTGTGTTTTTAAAATAGCAAAAGTGGGAGAAGTGATGTCCATATCAGCTCAGTATGTCATTTTACCCACAGGAAAAATAATACAGCCACAACTGAAATGCACTCATCACAGAGCAGTCATTTAAAATTTATAAAACAAAAACCAGTTAGGCCCAAGACTTCTTAATGAAACCCTTTTTAAAAACGTCTTCACACTTCAGTGAGATATTTCTTTCTGATGAAAAATTATTTAAAAACTCATATGTTACAGTATAAGAGAATAACGGCATAAATATTTAAGGTTAATATGCATTTTGGAGATGAATACTTATATACACATTATTTCACGTGTGATTTATATTATTTCTATTTACAGAAAAATACTTATTTAAAGTTACTAACTTGGATATAAATACATGGACACTTATGTGTATATTCTTCCCCTTCTGCTAAAAATATGTCATTTGATTTGAATTTATATCTCCAATATTTTAGTCTCTCAATACAATGTTGCTTCTTAGACAGTATTGTGGTCCATGCTGTTTTTACAATCAGTTGACATATCTATGTCAAATCATGTTTTTGTGAAACAGTATGAACTGTTACATTTCTCTCTACACTAAGTGTCCTTTCAGTATTTAAATTGTATGCATATTTTGTTGAAATGCTGGGTTATTTATTATTTTTTAAACAAGAGACTGTAGGCACTTAATTGTAGTACATTGCATGCACATTTTGATGTAACTCTTCATGGCATATTGTGATATTATTGTGATATGATGTAATTTTGTGATATAATTCATGTTATATGCATATAATTTGTGATTTTTATAATTATGTAGATGTTTTATGAAACTTGCTTACTGCAAGTTTTTAATCCTGAAACAATTTAGTTTATAAGAACTTACAGTTTTCTATTTAACATATCACATGGTTGAAAGGCATTTATTTTAATGACGCTATTTACTTAATTTTCATTCTTTTATGATTTCTTAATTGCTGTTTATTGTTGCGTTTTAATTGTCTGTGTAGAGCTTCAAGTGTCTACACAGGAGGCATCTTTCTTATTAGGATTATAATCATTCTGAGTACAATATTGAGTTCGGCTGAGAGCAGGCAGTAAGCAGCTCAAGGGGCTTTCCCTTGGAGCCCTGCTAATCACCACAGCTCTCTTGTTCTAGCCTTTCTCGCTATATTTACCAAAGAAAATGAACTCACTTGTTACTCTCTTTCCTTGCAAATACCAGACATCACCATTGTATGAGTGATAGGTATAGCAAACCACTTCTTTTTCTTCCCTGTTTGATTTTATGTATTCCAGAAACTCAGGAGGTTTCTTTCCATTTTAAGCTCAGTTTGGCCTGTCCTTTATTTGAACAAGTGGTAAAGGTTAGAGATTTCTGTGGAGTTTTGAAAAGAGAATAAAGCACATACAAGGCATGTTTTGATAAATACTAGAGAAGATGCACTAAGAGCCTGCAGGATTGCCCACAAAGACATACAAGATGGAGAGGGGAGGTATCCTTAAGCAATCAATCACTCACACACTGCTACACAATCTTGGTCGACTCAAGCAATTTTTCATTTCAGATAATATTGGAATGAAATGTAATACATTAGAAAATTTACTATATTCCAGGACATGGCAACTTTTTACTACAGGCTTGTGGACTTTTCTGCTTACTGTGTCCACAGGACTTTTGTTATTTTAGTAGTTCAAAATAGGTTCCTAAATTGCCCCTGATGTAACATAAACCTATTATGTAACTATTATTATATTTAGCTTGATATTTCCAGACATTCTTGTCCCAATTCATAAACACTTCATTAAAACTAATATTTGCTACTTATATTATGGCTTAATGGTTGTATATGTACACATAGGCTCACATATATCAAATACAACTATATAATATTTCATAGCTGCCAAGATAATACTAACATGTTAAAATATTTTTAATAAGGGTCTCTTTTTAATTGAAAATAAAGAAAAAAAGTAGTAACTTTCATTTTTACATTAGTATGGTATGCTAACTTTTTCAAAGAATGGTTCATTCTCTCAGCTAATGTAGTTATACACCGTCTGGTCAGAATGTTACAGAACTCATTACCATAGCTAAAGTAAATCAGTCTTTTCATTTTTCACTTGTGCATGCCTCTATGTTTCATAATGTTTATAAGCTGCAGATGTAATGCATCCCTTGGTGTTAACATGATTTGTTATTAGGTGAGCATGTACAACAAAGAAAGTTGCATTTCTAAAAGTACTCTTGGAAGAAAATATTGAGCCTTTAATCAATTTCATTAGGGCTTCATACATTTTTTACAATTAAACAGAAAAATTTGAATGTAGTGAGTATGTAAAGACTTACCTGGGTTCAACCTTTAGAAGTTTATTTAAAAATTCAGAATAAAACCCTTGACAGAATTCATTTCTGATTTAGATGCAAAGGTATAATAGATTTGAATGCACTTTAGTTTTAAAGGGTTGCTATTTCTAGCGCCGTATATTTTTAAATTAACACCCTAGTTGGGCAATGGGGTGAAAGTGTTTTTGTTCTAAAATAACATAGCCTTTAAATGTGGTTTATCCTCTGTGCATTTGTAGGCTTTTAGATAAGTGCCTTATAAACATCTTGCTACAGTGAACCTGGTGGGCATTTAAAGACATGTATAGGGTCACCACATATAGAATAGGTAGTGGATACTTCCAGAAGTCATTATAATTGCTTAATGCCAAGGAAATCAACAGAGAAGCCAAGAAAAATAACCTTCTATCTTGACAGTGGGACATTACTGGAATAAACAATGTACCTTGCAGTTACAGGGGCCAAAACAAGGGTCCTCATTTTTGCTCCCTAAGCCACTGCAGTTACAGGCTTTGCAGTCTGGGTAGCCAGTGTAGCCCCTGGCACACCGATCACAGCTCACACCTCCAAAACCAGTTTTGCAATGACAGGATCCAGGTGCCAAACCTAAAGAAAGATGAGCCACATATCAACATTTCTAAAACAAATACATAATTTCGTTCTTAAGGTTTTAATGATCGTAACCTTTAAAAGACTATTTTGACACAAAAATAGATTTTTGATGTACATCAATAAAGAAAAGTTAAAACCAAAAAGCATAGGGTTTAATTAAAAGTTTTCTATGATTGGCTAAACATAGCATCTTCTAAGTGTCAATAAAAATATTAAAAATGTAAACAAGAAAGATGAAATCTCAAAGCATCTACCAAACTATGACTATAGAAAACAAAGACCAAGGAGTGATTTCCACAAACGCTAATGCTGATGATGCTACATTGAGAAGAATAAGCAGTAATGAATGCAAAACTAGTGGCTCATGAAACAAGCCTGCTCCAACAGACTATCACAGGTGCAAGTAGCCTTGGGAATAAAGATATACTACTTAAAACAACAGTTTAACAATGATTCTCTAAGAACATTGCCACTGGCAGTATTATTAAAGAAAATAAAGGTGTTCATGGGAATTGATACTTTGGGGATAAGAAGCAATAGATGAGGGAAATGAAAAGTTTAAATTAACTTTTTTTAACATGGAGAAGTACAAAAGACACTGTTTATTCATGTCTTTGGTTAAAAAAATGGAAAAAATACAGGATGAATTAATACAACTAACAGACCTTCAAAATCTGGAGGAAGATAAAAGCAGATCAGTAGTATATATAGTCCATCAGAAAGAAGAAAGGAGGAGGGGGAAGAAAAGGCAAGGAAAGGTTAGGGAGAGAAAGCAGAAAGCAGAATGACAGAATTAGTGTCAGAAATGCATGCTAAATACATACTAATGAGTTAAGTAGTCTTACTGTTCTTATTAAAAACATAAACATGTAATATGCACAAGAGATACACAAAATGAACAGGAATATTACAAATAAAAGAAAATGAATGTGTGTCAAGAAAGCAGATGGAAAAGAAAAAAAAGTTGTGAAATATTAATTAGGGCCAAAGTAGAACTCAAATAAACTAGGTTCAATAAGACAAACTCTCATTTTACATTGATAAAAATATAATAAAAACATGATTTAAATTATTAAGTTCATGCTTCAAATAAGCACTAATTATCAACACAAAAATATGTAGACAACAAAAGATATCGGAAATAAAAAGTTTAAAAGTCAATGGCTGAAAATGATGCTACTTACTCATCTTAAATATTTACAGATGAAGTAAGTAAAAACAGAAAATTTGAATAATCTAATAATGTCAAATTACATATTATGTGGTATATAACTTTAAATATTTACCATAGCTTATGATTGACTAATCTATAAAAAATGTTCAATTATCAAAGCAGAAATTATCTAAGGCTTATTTTCTTAACATAAATTACTACTTTTAGATGTGTATCAAATGCCACAAAAATTAGAATTAAATTAATTCCAAATATCAAACATGATGAGAGAATTTTATGCAAAATTCAACCATTTTAAGAATTAATGCCTAAATATTTCTCTTTAATAACTCTTGGGTTAAAGAGAAAATCAAGACTTTGATTAAAAATAAATAGCTATCCAGGTAGAATATAATAGCAGTAAAAAGGGAACTTAATGTTTATTGGGTATGGGAAAAATAAACTGTACCCAAAAGTAAACTTCTAGGCTTAAATAGTCCATTACTTTAAAAAATACAGATAAATTAAAATTCAATTCATTTAAGTATAAGAAAGAGAAAACATAAACACCACAGGAAATAAAGAGATTTGAAAAAAAGAAAAGCAAGCAAAAGGAAACTGTAAACAAAGCTAATCAAGGGTATCAAAAGAGGACAAATTATCAAAGAACTACCACAAATGTCTTTTAATGCTAGTTAATTTTTTTTATTATTATACTTTAAGTTCTGGAATACATGTGCAGAACATCCAAGTTTATTACATGGGTATCTATGTGCCATGGTGGTTTGCTGCAGCCATCGACCTGTCATCTACATTAGGTATTTCTCCTAATGCTATCCTTCCCCTAGACCTCCACCCACTGACAGGCCTCGGTGTGTCATGTTCCCGTCCCTGTGTCCATCCACGTGTTCTTGTTATTCAACACCCACCTATGAGTGAGAACATGCGGTGTTTGGTTTTCTGTAATGCTAGTTAATTTTTACAGACTGTTTTCAAAACTTGAAACTCTTATGGTCATATAGAAATGGAGAGCTATGTAATTCAATTTATGAAACTAATTTTAACTTGATATCCAAATGCAAAAAATGATAACACAAAATAAACAAAACTGCTAAGACTCAAATAGCACTTATTTTAAGGTAGTCATTGTACTTAGCTTACACAAAACACATGGGTTAATTCAGTTGGTACTCAAACATCTATATGAGGCAGACACTATTATTTTTCCGTTTCACAGATGAGGTAAATAAGGCACAGAGAAATTAAGTGATTTGCCAAAGGAGCACAACTGGTGGGTGTCTGAGTCACAGGCAGTTTAACTTATGAATCAAGATGAGTAAAACTCCAAACTGAATCCTAAAGTACATTAAAAGGATCCCCTATGATGTCAGGTAGAACATACTCTGGAAATATAAATGTTGTTTATTTATTTATTTATTTTTGAGACGGAGTCTTGCTCTGTCGCCCAGGCTGGAGTGTAGTGGCACAATCTTGGCTCACTGCAAGCTCCACCTCCCGGGTTCACGCCATTCTCCTGCCTCAACCTCCCGTGTAGGTGGGACTACAGGCGCCCGCCACCGCACCCGGCTAATTGTTTGTATTTTTAGTAGAGACGGTGTTTCACCGTGTTAGCCAGGATGGTCTCAATCTCCTGACTTCGTGATCCTCCCGTCTCGGCCTCCCAAAGTGCTGGGATTACAGGCGTGAGCCACTGCGCCCGGCCTATTTAATGTTAATAAGTTCATTTCTAATAGATTACACTAATAGACCAAATGGAAAAGAAATCTGATAATTTTAATAAAGTTTACAAAGGCATTAAATAGTTTATCATTTACTTCTGATGTTAAAATTTCCGGAAATTGAGGCTAAATGGAGAAGTACTTCATGTATTAAACAATGCCTATCTTAACTTTTATTTCTGGAAATATTGTAAACTGGATGTCCAAAGAACCCCTCCTGTTCAGAACACTTGAAGATACAGAATAAAATTAAACGTAGAAAAATAGATAGGTAGGTAGGTATGTAGATAGATTAGATAGATAGATAGATAGATAGATAGATAGATAGATAGATAGATAGATAGATAGATAGATAGATAGATAGATGGATGGATGGCAGATAATAGTATGGTTGCACTGGTGTGAAATAAAGAAACCCCTTGGAGATGAGAAACTACAGAATGGACTTCTAGAAAGAAACATTGACTTAAGTCATTCTTTAAAACAATGTCTTTCCTGGAGTTGACTGGCAAATTCTGATGACTAGACTACAGTTCATGGAGCATGGCTTTACAGAAGAACAACAAAAATTCTAGGTCCTACATACGCTGGGTCATTATCACATAACCTCATGTAGATTCAAGGCTTCTGAAAGAATAAACTAAGAAATACATATGCAGGCATACATCCACAAAACACACACACATACATACACACACATAAGAAAATGAAGACCATATGAATAAGAGATAGAAGAGAAATAAAAATGCAGACTCAGATTCAGATAACAGAGAGTGCTTCTAACAGATACAGAAAATAAAATAAATATACATAATATGTCTAAAGAGCTGAAAGTAATATTAAATGTAGATGAGTAAAAAAGAGTATTGAAAAATAAAATGTAGTTTGAAACTTTCCCTGTAAAATATAACAAAATAAATTCCAGATGTATTACAAAATTAAATATTATAAAATGAAATCATACAAATAATAAAGAAAACAAATACATTTTTCTAATCTTTGGATAGATGAGAGTTTTAGGATTATAAAGCATGTAAGAAATACAAAAATATCAAAATATATAATAACCATGGGATGATACCATTATTATAAGTAGAGAATTTTGCCTGAACTTTGATAGCTGATTACATAAAACTTTTGAAGTTTTGTGTATTAGAAATTATCAACAGTAGTGAGACAAAAAGCAAATCTGAAAACTGATTATTAAAAAATGACCTACTATCATTGTTTTTAATATTTAAAGTGCTCTTACAAATCTATGAGGGAGAAAACCTCCTTCTAGCAAAAGAAAATGAAGAAAACTAAAAGAAAAATCAGAAAAGAAATATAGTGTATTTCCCTGGTAATCAAATTAATGCCAGTAATACACTAAAATATCCTTTTCTACTATCTGGTTATGTAATCTGATGAAGAAGTGCAAACCATAAGACCACATCTTACACTCTTTCCTAAAGAAGTTATCAGAGTAAGCATGAAGATAAAAATGACCTACAGATATCTGTCCAATTTTGCAATCTGAGTCTGTATCAAATAATATGTATCTAATTACAGTGTTATAATCTTGATTATTAGGTTTCTATTTCTAAATTATAAGCATTAATTATTGGTCTGGAGCTGAATATAACTGAAAATCTTTGAAAAGATAAATATGTAACTGACAGACACTGACAAGTGGCGAAGAATGTAGGGATGATGGTCTTTATCACATCTTATATAGTAGGACCGCAAGAGAAAGTCTAAATGTAGTCAACGATGAAATAGACATGTAAGCTCTCTTCAATATGATAAAGATATCATAGAAGAAACACATAATAAAAATGTATGAATGGTGGAATGAAGGAGGGAGGTGTTGTGAATGATACATTTCTTCACCTTTCCAGACGGAGAGTCAATAGGCAATATGTAATGGTGATAAAAGTACTGATAAGAATATTATTTAGATATTAAAGGTAACTCATTAAAAAACTGAATTGGAAAAAATGCTCAATATTTTCAATTTTGGAAGTAAGACTGGGATAAATAGGTTGAAGAGGACACTTGTTATTTTATTTCTTTACTATTAAGAATTTATTTTACTATGTATTGTTTTTATAATAATTGAAAAATAATTAAATGGAATAATTATTATTAAAGGATTGGTTACAATAAACAAAAATTTGAAACAATCTTAATGTCCGTATGAAGTTTAGAGGGTAAATAATTATGGCACAACCATATAATAACGTGTTATTTAAGTGCTGAAACCAGACTTCAGAGAACGTCTTCATAGATTTTTGGGGAAACTTATCACAAAAAGTTAAGAGGAGTAATATCAGAAATTTCTCTATGCATTATGACAGAAATATATGACATTGTTAATAATGGCATCTCTCCTGAATTACCACTGAATTGTATATTTATTTTTCTACCTTTCCATTTTTATTCTGTGATCATATACTCATTATTCAAAAAGGGCTAGGGAAGAGTTACATGCTATTAATGAAAACAACATTGTGATTTACTTGTAACCACAAAAAGAAAAGAAGGCTTGAAACGAAAAGTGAGCTCAGTAATTCATCATTCAACTATCAAAAGGTATCTGCTTTTTAATATTTCAAAATTTAGTCTACATGTAACACTCAGATTGATAATCCTACAGTTTTATAAAGAATGCAGGTAATCAGAATTGTGCCTAAGAAACATTGCCAATCTTTTAACGCTAGTCATTAGAGGGGGAAAAAAAAAAACTACATTGTAGCCTTGGTTAATTTTAGTCTTTCTAGAGAAGAAATGTCCCAGTGCATTCTATAAATTTCCTACTTAAACTTGGAGAGCAACTGCCCTGGAAGTAGCTCTTAAATGCTTTATATCAAGGAGTTATGTTGGCATTTGATTCCTTAATGTTTGGAGTTCATGAATGTCATTCCTCAAAGGAAGTATTTAGCTTAAATTAGTGTCAGCCTCTTTCTCTTCATTAACTCATGACTACTACCTTCTTAGTCCTTTATAAACACTTCTTGCTTTCTATATTATTGCCTACATCTTAATGTGTGAGTTCTTCTGTTTGCTTTTCCCACTACAACACACACATTCCTCAGTGAACGCTGGCATTTCATGCTAGAACTCACAGAAGCTACAAACTATAACATGACATGAAAAAATTACATATACCACAGATTTGTGATTGACTTTCTCTCTCTCTTTCTCTCTATCTCTGTGTATGTGTGTGTGTGTGTGTGTATCTCAAAATAAATAATTCAACTCTTCTTGCTATGAAAACATTATAATTAAACATGAAAGTAATTATCGAGATGCATTTAAAAACTGCTTCCTGGAGGGAACGCTAATACACTGATAGATTAAAGAATAAATTTATTACATGAATGACATTTACTGCAAAATATTCTTCTGAAAATAATCATATTTGGCTTTTAGTTGTCCTTTTATCAGAGCAGTGACATTCTACTGCAGCTCTCACCTCGTCGAGCATGTTTCTCATCCTTGACACAGACTTCATTTAAGGAACCAATTGGATTGCAATGACATGGCTGGCATGGCCTTGGATAATTTGGAGATACCTAACAAAAACATTAAAATGAATTTAACCAAATGTAATAAAAATAGCAATATTTTTCATTTCAGCAAACTTTTATAGACAAAGTAGTTTTAGTAATACAGAGAAGTAAATTATTGAGAAAATTATAAGAATTGCCTTTAATACATGTTTATAATGTCTAAAATCCAGTTCCTTTACATGCTTACACAAATGTAAAGATGATGGAACAATAAACTCCTATATATTTGTTACTTAGATTCAATAATTATTGATATTTTCATGTTTTATTCCTTTTTATCTTGTTTATATAGTATATGAACACAGTTACTTAAACAAACCTACACTGTGTTCATATGCTATATATACAAGATTTATTTTCCAGATTTAATAGGAAAAAAACAAAAAAACTAAATTATTTGTCCAAGAAATACCCACCTATTAAATATAGCTTTCATATGTATATATATCTAGGCTTAATTTACAAATGAAAACATGTTTGCTACTATAAATCAGAGTGTTAAAATTAGACTTATTTATATACCTGACTGAATCTCAATTAACTAAGTTCACAGATGAGTTTCAAAATCATCATTTGTTTAAGACACATTCATTCGTTCCCCCATTATGAAGTTAGGACTGTGCACAGAATAGGTAAGGCATATTTTATATACACATATAAATGAAATGTTATTAAGTGGATAAATCTAAAATGACACTTTTAAGACAATAATTTTATGAACATCATAGAGATAAATTATTTAGCTGTTAAATTGCAGTTCACAAAATTTGCATAACAATACCCTTCCCAGCCTTTACTGATCC
Source organism: Papio anubis (assembly GCF_008728515.1). NCBI lineage: Eukaryota > Metazoa > Chordata > Mammalia > Primates > Cercopithecidae > Papio > Papio anubis. The sequence continues at coordinate 133,645,773 of NC_044981.1, forward strand.
CTTTATCGTATATTCATTCAGAAGATTCTAGGAAATTCAGTGGAAAGCAACCGCTGGTAAACTGAACAAGGTGAGAAGAGTTTTCAGGTGTTACAAACCATAAGTTAAAGAGATATTGGACTTTAAGTTAACTACATTAGAAATGTCTGACGAATACCTGGAGTTTGCCATTAATCTGTCCTAACAAAATATGAAAGTAAACTTTCATGACTTCATGGTGATCACTCAGCAAGTTTATTACTCATTAGAATCAATTCAAAATCTTCAGAGGAACATAACAGAAACCAGTGTCTCTGCATTGTATTCTCCAAAATGTCCTGTACAGATGATAAATTACAGTAGTCCCCACCTCATCTGCAGTTTTGCTGTCTGAGGTTTCAGTTATCATGGTTAACCACAGTTCAGAAATATTAAATGGAAAACTCCAGAAATAAACAATTCATAAGTTTTAATTTGCATTCCATTTTGAATAGTGTGGTGAAATCTCAAGCCATCTTGCTCTGTCTCGCCAGGGATATGAATCATCCCTTTGTCCAGCATATCTATGCTGTAGAGACACTATCCTCCTGTTAGTCACTTAGTCCCATCACAGGTATCAAACAGAAAAAAACATAGTATCTATAAGTTTGGTACTATCTGTGATTTCAGGTATCAACTGGAGTTCCTGGAACATATCCTCTGTGAATAAAGGAGGACTACTGTATTAGATATACAGGAAAGAAACAGGAAAATGTTGTCCTTATTAAAAAAAGAAGCTAAGAAAAGCAGATCCTGAGGTGACCCAGATATTGAAATTAGCATACAAGGAAGTCAACGTAAGTTCTGTAAATATGACCAAGAATATAAAGGAAATAATGTTTATAATGAGTGAAGGCCTGGAGCATTTCAGCAGGGAAATGGAAGCTCTAAGGAACATAATAACTCCAGAACGCTGAAAAGTATAATACCTCAATTTAATAATTCACTGGATATGCTTAACATCAGGTAAAGATGACAGGAGGAAGAGAAGTCTACCTAATGACTACTTTTGTAGTCATCTGGCTATAGGCCAGGATTTGGTCTACAGGCCAAAGTTTTCTCAAACACGGTATAAATTGTTAAAATTATATATAAATAATGAGAATTTATTTATTTATTTATTTATTTATTTATTTATTTATTTATTTATTTTTGAGATAGGGTCTCGATCTCTCACCCAGGCTGAAGTGCACTGGCACAAGTTCAGCCCACTGCAGCCTCAGTTCCTGGGTTCAAGCTATTCTCCTGCCTCAGTCTCCAGAGTAGCTGAGATTACAGGTGCCCGCCACCATGCCTGGTTAAATTTTGTATTTTTAATAGAGACGGTGTTTCACCATGTTGGCCAGGTTGGTCTTGAACTCCTGACCGCAAGTGATTTGCCTGCCTTGGCCTTCCAAAGTGATGGGGTTATAGGTGTGAGCCACTGTGCCTGGCCTAATGAGAATATTTTAAAATCAGCTATTAAATTAAAGATGCATTATATGTAGAACAAAGTATAAGGACAGATAAAGGGGAAAAGATCCAATCTAAAGAACAGAGAAAGAAAAAAAAATTAATTAGCACTGCCTCAGATACAATCATCACCTTAGCACACATGCAGTTGGAGTCCTAGAAAGAGAAGGAAAAACATTGATCCAAAAATAGGTGTTAAAAAAATAGCCTAAAATTTCCTAAATGTGGAATAAAATCTCAATTTATAGTTCCTGGAAGCTTTGCAAATCAAGCAAGGTAAGCTTGAAAGCCATACAGACACATCATAGTTTAACTCTGAGGCTGGAAAACTTTTCTGTAAAGGGCCAGATAGTAAAATAAGCCATATAAAGACTCTGTTCATTCCTCCTTCTCTTCTTCCCCCTCAAAGTTCTCTTCATTCTCCCCTTCTTCTGCTTCGTCTTTTAACAAACCTTTACAAATGTAGAAACATCCTTTGCTTACAGGTCATACAAATATAGGCCATGAGTTAGATTTGGTCTACAGGCCAAAGTTTTATCATACATGGTATAACTGTCAAAAAGCAGATACAAAAAAAATTTTGAAATCATCTAGTGAATTAAAGATATATATAGAACAGAGAAACAAATAATGGCTATGTTGTCATAAGAATGAATGAAATCCAGAAAATAAGGGTACCACATCTTTAAAATGCTAAACAAAGAAGAAAACACACACCTCTGTAACTATGATGAAAATATCCTCCAATAATGAAAGTAGATTAAAGACATTTTCAGATAAAGGGAAGTTGAGAAAATTTGTCACCAGCAGCTCTGCACTACCAAAAAAAAAAAAAAAAAAAAAATGCTAAAAGGAAATTTTTCAAGCAGGAGGGCAATACATATAAGATAGAACCACAGAGTATGGGAAATGGGAAAGTTTGGGTTAATGTAAAGTTTGTTTCCTTCTTTTCATTTCTTTAAGACTGTTTTTGTAACTTTGTGACTTCAAACAAAAATTACAACATTGTATTAGTGGCTTATAAATTATGTGCAACATATGAAAACCATAGTCCAAAAGATAGGACTATATCACTATATCATGAGCTTAAAATACTACCATCTCACACCCGTCAGAACGGCTATTACTGAAAGTCAAAAATAACAGATACTGGTGAGGTTGCAGAGAAAGGGAACATTTACACACTGCTGGTGGGAATGTAAATTAGTTCAGCCACTGTGGGAAACAGTTGGGAGATTTCTCAAAAAACTTAAAACAGAACTAGCACTCAACTCAGCAATCCCATTACTGGGCATTTACCCAAAGGAATATATATCATTCTACCATAAAGCCACATGCATGCATATGTTCATCGCAGCCCTATTCACAGTAACAAAGACATGGAATCAACCTAGGTACCATCATCGGTGGACTGAATAAAAAAATGCAGTACATATACACTATGGAATACTACACAGCCATAAAAAAGAATAAAATCATGTCCTTTGATGCAACACGGATGGAGCCAAAGGCCATTATCCTAAGTGAATTAATGTAAGAATAGAAAACCAGATACTGCATGTTCTCTCTTATGAGTGGGAGGTAAACATTGAGTACACGTGGACACAAAGAAGGCAACAATAGACACCAGGGCCTACTTGAGAAGGGTGGGAGCGGGGTGAAGATTGAAAAACTTATGCTTATTATTTGGGTGATGAAATAATCTGTGCACCAAATCCCATGACACATAATTTACCCACGTACTCCTTGAACCTAAAATAAAAGTTGGAATGGAAAAATATATATACAAAGAGGTACTGCTAAAAAGATAATAAAGAAAATAAAATGGAATACTGAAAGATATTTGTTTAACATAAAAGTAGACAGAAAAGGAAGAATGGGAACAAAAATTTTGTGACACAAATGGGAAACAAAGAGCAAAACCCGATCATATTATTAACTATATTAAATTTATGGACTAAACACACAGTAACTTTCAGGATAAAAACTCCATCTATTTTACTCTTTATAAGAAATCTTTTAAATGAAAATAAAGATAGGTTGAAAGTTAAACAAAATCAGAAAAGACATACCATACAGAGTAAGCATATGAAAACTGCTATGACAATATTAATAAACAACAAAGTAGACTTTATGATAAAAAGTGATATCTGAGATTAAGTGGAGATCATCACAGTTATTAAAATATCAATTTATAAGATATAAAAAATATAAAGATTCAAAATATTCTAAATATGTATGTACCTCATAACAGAGCTTCAAAAAACATGAAGAAATACTGAAAAAATGAAAGAAAGGTAGGAATCCATAATCACAGACTGGAAAAATCCACATTTATTTGTTTACCAAGAGAGACCATGCACTGAGCCATAAGTTAAATTTCAATAAACTTCTAAAGTTTGACATCTTAGAGAGTATGTTCTCAGATCATAAACATCCAGTGTAGAAATAAAAAATGTAATATTTAATAAAGCTTAAATATTTGGAAATTAGACAACAAAAAATAAATTGCAAGAGAAATTATAAATTATGTTAAATAGATAATGAACATACAGAATTTCTGAATTCATGAGCAGCAGCTAAAGAACTGCTAGAAGGAAATTTATATTTAAAAGTTCACATGATAAAAGAAGAAAGGTTTAAAATCATTTAACTTTCCAAATTGATAGGTAGCAAAAGAAAATGTAATTTAAACCCAAAACAGGTCAAATGAATAATATAATACATAGAACAGAATCAATAAAAATACAAAAAATAAAATGGCAGGAGTTTTTTTGAAAAGATTAAGAAAATTGATAAACCCCTAACAAAAGTGATCAATAAAAGGAGAAAAGCACAACTTAATCATTTTAAAAACCACAGAGGGGATATCCAGATAGATGCTATAGACTTCAAGAAAATAATAATGGAATTTTTAAAACTGCCAATTGCCAGTAATTTGACAATTTAGATGAATTGAACAAATTACTTGAAAAATACAATATATCAAAAATTGACCCTCCCCAAAGATATTAATACAAAACTTATCTAGGCCTATGTCTAATAAAAATTAGCCAATGCATTTAAAAAAGTTTTCCCACAAAGAAAACTAGAGACTCAGATAGTTTCACCGGGAAATTTTATCAAGCATTTTAAAGAGAATTAATTTTAATCTGAAGTTACTTTAGAAAACAGAGGAAGATGAATTGCATTTCCCAGATCATTTGTTGATGCCAGTATACCCCAATAAAAAAACCTGACAAAGACATTATAAGAAAATAAAATTATAGACCAATCCAATATCTTTTATGAAAGGATGTCAAAATTCTTAACCAAACATTAGTCAACTGAATCATCCAATATATAAAAATGATAATATAACATGACCAAATGGAGATTAATTCACAAATGCAGAGCTGGCTTCATATTTTAAAATTAAATTTGTGTAAATTGTCCACATTAACAGAATAAAGGAGAAAATCCTTATGTTCATTTCAGTAGGTTTCAAAAAGCATATGACAAAATTCAAAATCATTTTGTTATAAAAACTCTCTGCAACTTAGGAATAATGGGGGACCTACTGAATCTGATAAAGGGCGTCCATTAAAAATCTGCAGTTCACGTCATACTCAATAGTGAAATATTACTTTAAAATTGAGAACAAAGTGAAGATGTCAGCTCTCACTATTTTTAGTTAACCTTGGCATAAAGATTGCAAAGGAAGAAGTAAGTCTGAATTTACTTGCGGGTAAAATGATTGTTTATGTGTACGTTTCTAAAGCACGTAGTTTAAAACTACTAGAACTAATAAAGAAATTGAGGATGGCTATAGGACATAAAGTCAATATTCAAAATTCTTTAATAATTACATTAAATAATTTGAAAACTATTTTAAAAACTTTTTTTGCAATCATGCAAAGCAAAATACTAAAGATTAATTTAACAAAAGACATGCAAGATCTCTGTACTGGAACACTGACATGAATAAAGAAGATAGAAATAAATGGAGAGGTATACTACATTCATTGGTTAAATGACTCAATATTATTATGTTATTTTCCTCAATACTTGTTTTCTTTTAAAGTTTAATTTTTTTCTTTTGACAAAATTGTATATATTTATCAAGTGTGACATGATATTTTGAATATCACTGTATATGTTATTATATATATATACAAATTGTGAAATGGTTATATCAAACTAATAACATATTATCTAACATAATTATCAATTTTGTGGTAAGAATGCTGAAAATCTACTCTCAGCATTTTTCAAGAATAAATATATTGTTATTAACTATAGTCACCATGTTGTGCAATAGATATCTTCAATGTTTTCCTACTATCTAACTGAAATTTTGTATTCTTTGACCAACAACTCCTCAAGCTCCATTTTCCATATTTGCATGTAGATTCTAAGCAATAATCCTAATATTTTCTGTAATTGACAAGTTGATTCTAAAATTGTATGGAAACACACACACACACACACACACACTGCTATAGACAAAACAATCTTGAAAATAAATAATAAAATTGGTACATTATATTACCTAAATTCTAGACTTACTAAAGCAATGAAGATAGTATGGTATTAGCACATAGAGGGAAAAACAGATGCTTGGAAAAATAGATAACCGAGGTTCTAGAAACTGATCCATGTAATATGATCAATTGATTTTTCAACAAATGGTATAGAACTTCAGGTTAACCATATAAATCTGGTTACATATTTCACACCACACACAAACATTTACTTGATATGGGCAATAGCTCTGTAAGTTTTTAGGATAAAAAATATTATTTAGACATTGAACATGTACTTCATATGAGAAGATACAGGAATGGTCAATAAGTCCTTAAATTAAAATTAAATCCATAATCAGATGCCATTTCACATCCACTAGATGACTAAAATCCGAAAAAGTAGTCAACATCAAATATTAGAGATGATACAGAACAATTGGAACTCATACAACTTTTTGGTGAACACGTTATACATTATTACTAATTTGGCAAAATATTGATGGTTTCTTATAAAGTTAAGCATCTACCTATCTTATGAAAAAAGTATTCTACTCCTAAGTATTTACACAAGGTAAATAAAAACATGACTATAAAACGTATAGTCTAAAAAAATAGTAGTATAAAATTATTTGTAGAAGCTAAGCTAAAACTGGAAAAGATCTTGATTTCTATCAACAGGAGAATGGATTTAAAATTTTAACATGGTCAGGCAGATAAATACTACTCAGCAATTTCTTTCAAGAAAAAGAACTACTGATGCACAAACAACATGGATAAATCTCAAAATGTTATCTTGAGTGAAAGAAGACAGACTAGTATGTACTGTATGATTTCATTTTTATGAAATTCTCTAAGAGGCACACGTAATTTATGTTCTAAAACTCAGAATAGAGTTTGCCTCGGGTGGGGATTGACTGGAAGAAGCCATGATAAAACTTCCTGGAGTGATGGAAATGTTTTATTTTACATCCTCACAGATTTAGGTCAGTTTCAACTACGAAATGTTCCTACTCACCTTTTAATTTGAGGTTCAACTGCTTAGAGAAGCTTTCAAAATTTTTTTTTTTTTTTTTGTATAAAACATTTTTGTATGAAAAAGCAAAAAATAACTCTTTATGAAGGAAAAAGCATACTTTACCCCTTTGGGTCTGAAGAAGCCATCAATACATGTCTCACAGTTTATACCAGCAGTATTTTGGGTACAATTAATGCAAACACCCCCTCCAATGTACTTTCCATGTATATTCAAACTCAGACTTCTTCTGGCAACATTTTCATCATAATAGCATTCTTCAGCTTTTCCATGACAATTGCATGCTGCATTAGGGAAAAATAAATTAATAAACATTAATTTCAGATTTCAGATACATTTAAAAATCATTTCTATTATACATAATCGATTTTTTTTTTTTTTTTTTTTTGAGACAGAGTCTTGCTCTGCTGCCAGGCTGGAGTGCAGAGTGGCACCATCTTGGCTCACTACAACCTCTGCCTCCCAGGTTCAAGCAATCTTCCTGTCCCAGCCTCCCGAGTAGCTGGGACTACAGGCGTGCGTCACTACACCCAGCTAATTTTTGTATTTTTAGTAGAGACAGGGTTTCACCATGTTGACCAGGCTGGTCTTGAACTCCTGACCTGTGATCCACCCGCCTTGGTCTCCCAAAGTGTTGGGATTACAGGCGTGAGCCACCGCTCCTGGCCTAGATTTTTGTACCATACGGGAAATTACATTTAGCATACACACACACAAAGGCATCTAGAAAGCATCTGGATTTATTGGAGGTATTAAAAAATTCACACATTTTAATGGAATTTGAAATAATTAAAACATATACATTAAGTTCAATCATATGCAATTGCCAATATTTGATGTTGACTAATGTGCAATTTTATATGGATCAACTTACAATTTCCATTCAATAATTCAATAAATTATTGAATGATGGCACTGAATGATTAACAACTAGGTCATCTGTAATGAATTATTACCATATGGAAATTTCTGTATTAGAGCCTATGGGTAAAGAAAAATACGTATAATGTAATCCCTTTCTTTTGATACTAATAACAACTAAAACATATTTAGGTTTTTTTCAATGCCAGACACTCTTCTGAATGCTCCATATTTGTTGCTACTGATTTTAATCCTCAAAAATGCTTTTAGGAATTAGGTATTATTATTATTAACCCATTTTTGTATACTAGAAACCTGAGTCCAGAGAAGTGAAATAACGTGTAAAAGATCCTCCAATCAGTATTGGAAACCAATCTCTGAAGCCAGACTCCAGAGTCTGCACTGCTAAAGACTGCCAGGATCCCTTCACATTCTACCTGGTGAATGACATAAGATACATGGCGTGCGCCAAGGAATTAAGACAAACCGAGAGTTAGCGGCTAAGATCATGCTATTTTGCACCCAACTGTCTTGGATGTGAGTGTGCTCTCCCCTACTTAGTAGTCATATGACACTGGAAAATTCTTAATTACATGAAGGCTCAGTTTCCATATAAAACACGGAGTGATCAATAGTAATTACTAGATTGGGATATCTAAAAGTACAAGTGAGATAATGCATGTACAATCATTAGCATAATGTCTTATAAATAAGTTCACAATTGATTTTTCTTCTCTTCATCCTCCTTGTCTTTTTCATATTACATTAGAAGAATTCAAAGAAGTGAAAAATCACTTTCTCCAGAAAGGATTGGGTAAGACTTTTCTAAACATGAAGAATTTATATTAGGATAGAACCAGGGAAATATACCGATGCAGAGTCTCCTTCCTACCTCAGATGTTGAGTTTCTTAGGAGTACTTACATTTATTTTCACGTGTGTGTGTGTGTGTGTGTGCGCACATAGGTGTGCTTGTATGCATACAGCTCAATCTTTTTATTTATTCTACAAAAGGGAAGGGGCATTTGTATACTGTTTAGAACCGTTTCTTTTTACTAACAGTAAATCATGGAGATCTTTCCACATTAGCATGTGTATCCCCTAAGGGTACACAGGGTACTACTTGAATGAAGGTATTGATCAGGTCCCTATTAATGAACAGTTACACAGTTTCCATGTTTCTCCCTTTCAAATAACACTGAACACATACTGGGAGGACAAGGATGCTGGGTGCAGGGAGGGGCTCTAATGTTAGAAAAGTTTCCTATTTGCCAATTGAGAGACTGAGGCAAAAACTCAAGTCCTAGCATCACTTTAGTACTTGTCTCTTATACATGTTTTGCGAATGCTTAGCAGAATGCCTGAAACATACTAAATACTGAGCTCAAGAAATGTTAGTAGCAGTAGTGGTAGCACTTGTATAATAACGACAAGGATCATGATAATATGCCTTGTACATCTATATGAATATATCTATAGGCTTAACTCCTGGAAGCATAATTTCTAGTCAAAGGATATGTAAAATTTAAATTTTAATCACTTAAAAATTCCCCTCCAGGAATGCTATGACAAATGACTTTCCCTCTAGTAGATATGATAAAACAGTGTCTCCATAGCCACCAACCTAGTGTATTATCAACCCTTGAATATAATTCCTGGACATAATAAGCATTCAAATATTTGTTGAGTGGAAGAATAAACACTTTGATAAGAATAAACACTTTGATAAGTGAAAAATAATATTGTCATTGTTTTAACTGATACTTCCTTCATTATGAGTGTGATTATCTTTTTACAAAGTTATATGTCATTTCTGAGGAATACCTGTTTTGATCTTTCTCATTTTTAACAGGTTAATTAACTTTTTTCTATTGATATGTAAGATCTCTTAATATAGAAAGGTTATTATCCCCTTGTCATGTTTGTTGTAAATACCTTTCCCAACCTGCTGACATTTGATTTAGAATATAGTATTTTTGCTATGTTAATGGAGAGTTTCAAACTTTAGGGAACACATAGTAATAAATACAAATCACTAGGCATTGTAAGCAGTTTTATATCTTTAGGACAACATACAAGAATTCCTTTTTTTTTTCTTCAGAAAGACAGTGATATAGCTTGGCTCTGTGTCCCCACCCAAATCTCATTTCAAATTGTAATCTCCATGTATGGAGGGAGGGAGGAGATTGGATCAAGGGGGCAGCTCCCCCACGCTGTCCTCGTGATAGTGAGTGAGTTCTTACAAGATCTGATGGTTTTATAAGGGGCTCTTCCCCCTTCACTTTCTCCTCTCTCTCCTGCACCATGTAAGACATGCCTGCTCCCTCTTTCTCCTTGATTGTAAGTTTCCTGAGGCCTCCTGGCCATGCAGAAGGGTGAGTCAACTAAACCTCTTTCCTTTATAAATTACCCAGTCTCAGGTAGTATCTTTATAGCAGTGTGAAAACGGAATAATACAGACAGGATCTCACTATGTGGCTGGCCTCAAACTCCTGGGCTCAAGAGATCCTCCCACCATAGCTTTTTTCCAGTAGCTGGGATTATAGGAGCATGCCATTGGACCTGGCTATGAATTCTTAAAAGCTTTGTTGTAAAAGTGTATTTCAAGAAACAGTCAAAACTTCTGCTGCCAGTATAAGCAGAGGAAAATATAAAGTAGTACAGACTCACACTATTTAGAACTGGTGTTGTCAAGAGTGTTTAAAACTATGAACTACTATAGGTAAAACACTGATGCCAAAGAAACGGTCCTTCACACACTCTGTGCAGCCAGGACCCTACATCTACAGTCCCATTTGCTGTGTGTAGGCTGCAGCCTACCCTGCTCTGTGTGTAACCTTCAAGAATGTGGCTAGTAACTGATCACGAAGCCATGTTTTTGCTCCGTCATCAGCAACTTACTATTTCACGGAATGTCCACGATATATCATATGAAACTGTTCTTTAGTAAAGGCTTAGCAGTTGAATGAATATTCTATGCTTTTTAGAGATATTATCTTCCCTTATGTAAGCTAGATTGATGAAAATCCAAATTAAACTCAAATGAATTAGAATGTGATTATTCATTTTATGGAGGGATTTGTCATGTCACGGAAGGATTTTTCTAAATATTAAGGTGACTGGAATATGATTCAACTTGGAAAAGAACATTTTTACATAAGCTTTTAGGAATGTATTCATTGCTGAAAGTGTGATTTTATGTATGACTTTATGGCTAAGATCCCCATCTTGAATTTCTGGGTTTTTAAAATGTTTGTTTTTCAGTTTGGAAATATGACCTTCCCTCTTCCCTACAGGGAAAGAAAAAAAAAATGCTTCACAATTCCACTATTTTAAAAACGTGTACAGTAGCAGTTTGAAATGTCTTGCTTTGCTTAGTCTACCTCTATTGCTAACAAGTTGCTCTATTCTTTTTGTTTTGTATTTAAACATAGAAACATAAGTAAAGAGTGGTAAAGGATTTTGCAGAGCCACTTAACATTACATAATTATCACTGTGTGAAAGCATGTCAGTGGCAACAGGAAGACCCCTAACTTCAAGTGCTGCTCCCACTTATGATTACTGATATTCCACAAACAGAAGAGAAATGTAATTAAAATTTAAAGAAGCTCGAGAGCAAACATCCCTGGGTGGCATTACATTTAAAGTTACTCTTTAGAACAAATGTCTGTTCTCTATGGAGAAGCTGTGGAGAACTGAGAGATTAGCCAGAACATGGCTGGAAGTAGTTGAAGGAAACAAAGGCTGGGCTTCCAATGGTCCCCTACCATGCATGGTGAGTGATGATCCAATGGTGGCTCATGCCTCCAGATATGCTTCTATAATAATGGGAGATTTCTAATTCATAATATCTTTATAAGCAGGCAGACACAAATCCAAAAGCAAATGAAGTGAGTGCAGAAAATAAGGAGACCTAATAGCATATATGCAGAATCTCAAACTAAAAAGAAAATACAACCATCCCTCAATATCCATGGGAATGGTTCCAGGACCTCCCTCAAACACCAAGATTCAAGGATACTCAAGTCCCTGTTATAAAGTGGCATAGTATTTGCATACAGCCTATGCACATTCTCCTGTATACTTTAAATCATCTCTAGATTACTTATAATACCTAACAAAATGTAAATACTACATAAATAGTTGTTGTATTATATTGTTTAGGAAATAATAACAAGAAAAACGTCTTTACAAGTTCAGTACAGATGCAATTATTTTTCAAACATTTTTGATCTGCAGTTAGTTAGACCCATGGATGGGGAAACCGTGGATATGGAAGGCCGACTTTATATCTTATAGTTGGGGAACATTTTATGATTAAGGTGTGTTATGATTCAATAGCTTTAAAGACCTGTCATGTCTGACATGTTGTACATGATAAATGTGAGTTGAGTTAATTTGTTATTCAGAGAATATATACTGTTGGTATTAATTTAAAATGTCTATCAAGCTGTTTTTGAAGGCCATATATACTTAGTGAGCTGAAAAAAATGTGGTTAGGGCTGATTTACTGTAATATTAATATTTGAATTCAGTTGAATTGGACTTTATGCTAGTTTAGGTTTACAGTTCAGCCCAAGACTATTTTTAGGTCTTTTCTTGGGTTGAGAAAATCTCCAGAAACACAGGTTTCTCCATGATACCTGTCACCTAATAAGACCAGTTGTCACTATTAGGCTATAAAGTCATCTGCTACATTTCTTAGATATTTCCCTTTAGGAAAAGCTAGACATATGGGTTCTCTTCGAAGTGATAATATAAATGAGTATTTGTTGACACATTTGCATAACCAGCCATTTCACTATTTTTCATTATTGGCTTTTTTTCTTGGAAAGGAAGTATGACATATTTTGTTGGCTTCTAAAGAACATACCTTCACATTCAGTTTTAGTTAGAAAAGTTCCAGCTCTCCAGGGTTTCTGATGGAATCCTGGACAGCACTGATCACAGCTATCGCCACATGTGTTATGCTCACACTCACAGCGAGATTTCTAGTCAAGAAGAGGGAGGAAGCACAAATTTCAGCCTTATTTAGAACCATAAAGGAAGCCTCTCTCTAAAGGTACTATGAAGAAAAAAGAAAACATCTGGACTATGTACTAAAATGTAAAACTACACAGTCTAGGAAGAAAGTGGTGCCAGGCTTGAAGTGGGTATATTTGATCAACATCAGCTTCAGGAAGTCCAGGCTGGTTCTGGAATCACTGGGTTTAGGCTCAGAAGAAAGCAGGAAGGCCAAGCTGGGAGTGGTCTTGAAGACTGAATTCTCCTTCTCTGATGCCTGGGATCTATGTGTTTTTTGGGGGTCGATGTGCTTATTTTAAGGCTCCCCTCAAAATGTTGTTAACATTTTTGGATATGGCAAAAAGGAGGGAGTTGATTCCTAGGCCTCTGGGGATGCAGGTAAAACATAAATCTAATGTCTCTAGGACTAAATCTCCTGTCTGTGTGTGCTCTGAATACAGTCTCAATTTGCTACATGGAACTGGCCTTCCAAGGCTGTCTTGTGGACTTTCAAAGCCTTGGAAACACTGCTCATCAGTACACCTGATAGAAAGCACCCTGCCTGCATTAGCTATTTGTCCTGATGTTATCCCTCCTTTTGTCTCCCTCCATCTGATAAGCCCTGGTGTGTGTTGTTCCCCTCCTTGAGTCCATGTGTTCTTATTGTTTAGCTCTCACTTATGAATGAGAACATGCAGTGTTTGGTTTTCTGTTCCTGTGTTAGTTTCCTGAGGATGATGGTTTCCAGCTTCATCCATGTCCCTGCAAAGGACATGATCTCATTCCTTTTTATGGCAGCATTGTATCCCATGGTGGCATATGCATTTTTTTCACTTCTTACAAATAAAATAACAGTAAATGGATTTTTAAAATGCAGAAAGCCAGTGAGACAAAGGGACTGTAAAGCCTGTGGAAAATTACGCCTAGGTGACGGGGCAGGTGATAGGGGCAGCAAATGACCATGACATGACACACATTTATCTATGTAACAAACCTGCATGTTGTGCATGAGTATCCCAGGATTTAAAGTAAAATTTTAAAAAATGAAAAAAAAAAAAAAAAAAAAAGCACCCATACCAGGAAGAAAGCAGCACTGCAGCTTTGCCCATAAAAACATGCTAGTGTACTTTAATCTTCCCAGGAGATAACATTATAATCCAATAATCAGAAAACTAACTTTGAGTATAATGTCATTTGCATTACAATATTTGAGAAAAAAATTTGTGGCCTATTTACATTCACTGATGTTACTATTCAATGTATTTTTCCATATACTATACAGGAGATGAGTTTGAATTTCACCAGTTTGTCTACGACAGGAAAAACAGATGCTCATTATTCATCTTCTCCTTTAGGTTATGTTCACTTAATTCATTGTCATTAATGAAAAAACTCTATCCAAAAGCATTCTGGCATTTTCCGGCTTGCCACTACTGCTCTCTTGATTCTCTCATCCACTCCACCCCCTCCATCCCCTCATTGCCCCTGCCCTACTTTATCCTCCTGTTCCATTGCCATTTATATATTTACTTCCCTGCACATTTTTTAATTCATTTGCATTAATTTTTTGATTAAAAACTTTAAAAGAAATGGTCAGGTTGATTGATGGCAGGCATTCGCTGAAGCTACATCATGAGGCAGGCTGTCATAGCTAGAGAGGTTTCAAAATAGATAGACCAGTTTGGAGCCTTTTTGAAAAAAAAAAAAAAAAAAGAAAAAGAAAAACTAATCTGTTTTCTGATACTGTGATGGCTGATTTCAAAGTCTATCATCCTAACTGCCAGCTCTTATTTCACCCTGGCATGGATTTCTGTTACACTGTCTAAGTGGGGACCTGACACCCATTTACAGCGTTCTCTGTGAGCAAAGACTCTCATGAAACATTTTACAGCTCAGGGCTTCATTTTGCCTAAGCATCCTATAAATATACATACATTTGTCGCTGGATCAAGTGGACAAGCCCTGGCATGACCATAGCAGATGCACATCCCTCCAACTGAAATATCCTTGACCGAGTAGTAATACTGCAAAAAGCAATCCAGAGAGAAATCCTGTTAAGATGATTGCAAGGTGAAAATAACAAAAGGGGACATTCAGTAAAAACTTTATTTTCTGCTTTTATCCTTAGTTTGAAGGACATTTGTGTTTCTTAAGGACAAGTGAGGACTCACAAAACCGACAAAGTAACTTCTAGCATTGTAATCTTAGCCCAAAGGAAGAGTGGCCTTTAATTTAAGTTAGGTAGGCATTTTAGAAATGTCTTTCTCCCAGTCAGTACCAAGTCCATGCTGGAGTACCTGTGGCTGACAGTAGTTTTTATCTGGGGCTAAGGACAACTATTCTTCTTAAAAGTTGTTTTACATAGTTTCTTGCAAGAAACCCTCTTTTATTGTGATTATAGGAACTGCAGTATTCACAAATCATATGCACATTGTTTTACTTGATGGATTTGAAAAGAACTAACAAAATTTAGGGAGAAATTGTGCTCATAACAATATAGTCCTTAATTATTAAGAAGAAAATTAAAAAGTCATTAACTGTAAGTTTATTGTGCAGAACATTTGCATTTTTATATTACTATGTTTAAAAGTCCATACAATTACCTTTATATATGAAGTTAATATAGAGCTATCTTACTAATTATTTTAATCTATCCAGCTATTTTTTAAGGATAATTATGGAGGCTGGACTATTTTTAAAATTTTAATTAATATGTATATAATATTTTATAATTTTCAGAGCACTTTACATTATCATATTCAAATAACCATCTTAGTGTTCGATAGTTCTATTATTCCAATTTCACACACAAAAGAAAAACACAGATTTAGCAAGAATATGTAGGTGGACACATATCTGAGTTACCTGACTAAAAATCCCCTTTTTCCAATTTACTTCTTTGTTTCTTTTTCCTTTTATTTGTTTTTGTTACATACATATAGTGTCTTTGAAAATATATTTGTTATGTTATCTTATTTGATATACCGAGACCTTGAAGTAATGGAACTGGCTAGGGAGTTTGGATAGTATAAAATTTTTTTTCATTTTACCTCATCACTTAATAATATACATACAAATAGAGATATTTGCTTAGAATGCTGATACAGTAGTATTTGTAAATGCTTTTAAAACTGCGAAATCTATTTCAAATAGAAATGTATAATGCTTTGCTTTTGAGTCATGAAGAAGAGCTAAAATTTGCTATCTTATTTTTATATATTTAAATTTAGATGTAGTGTTTATTGAACTTCAGTACTTTCAAAACACCATATTTATATGTTGACTTATACTGCACTATTTTAAAGGCTCATGTACGATAAAGTTACAAATAATAGATGTGTACCCCAACCCCCACTCTGCCTCCTGCAAAAGATGATAGAAAGAACACTAATTTATTTTCATTGATTTTTTTCCTCTGCTAGATATACTGTCAAGAAAGATTAAATTTCACTTCAATATTATTCAGTCTTCCTCGGTGTATATTTTTAAGTCACACCAAAATTAGAATTGAAAATGTTTTCTTAAATGAGTGAAAAATCTAAACATTGCTATAAAATAATGATTAGTTTTACATGAGACAATGTACAATATGTTGAGATATAATACAAGGGGAAATTATTTCAAGTTTGGAAAATACAGGGCACTAAAACATCTGACATACGTTGCATAGGACTAACTAAAGCCTTAAAAGTTACCTTGTGATGATGGAGAGGTTAGATGTGGGAAGTTAAGTAACGAGGAAAGAAAACATGAGAGGAGTATTTAGGATCTGTAACTATTTACCCTAGTGATTCAGCAATTTTGCAACTGATAACAGTGGTGTTACCTTAGTAGGATCATTCTAGAATTAAGTGCTTTGTCCTACAATATTAATTTCTCCCTATAATCCTCTTTCTTAGCTATGCCTCTAGTCATACAGTATATACTCTATTCACAGGAGTTTGCTTTATGGAGTTATGGCTGAATTGATTTCACTGATAATAATGTCTTGGTTGTGTAGCAGCATATGTGGGAGGTGCCATAAACCAGTGAATGTGGTAGAAGGTAGACAGGAGGAAGCACGGTTATCACTCATACCAATCTGAGTTGGTCATCTATCTTGTAATTCCACAAATTCCTGTTTAACACTGGAAGACAGCACGTCTGTTAGCTCTTGTGTTCAAAAAGCTTTTGAAAAGATGCTTTAAACTTTTTTCACCTAATATTTTATTTGTAAAGGAAAATAAAACAGTATGTAGAATCAGTTTTCTCCTATAACAGTGCATTTTTAAAACTATGGATTGTGATTCATTAATCAAGCATAAAACCAAATTATTTGATGGCCTACAAACCAGCAACACCAGCATCACCTGGAAAGTTTTTGAAGTGCAGTGTCTCTGCTCTGCCCTACTGAATCATAATCTATATTTCCACAAGATCACTGGCTAATTCCATGCACATTAAGGTTTCAGCCATACTGCTCTCTGTATGTGTGCATGTGTGTATACTGGCTCAGTTATGGCAAAAATCATGTTTCAAAGCCCCTGCACTTGCAGTAGTAACTCGCCAAAGCCAATTATAATAATAGTACAGATCACCTAAAGTACAAAGACTAATTTTATTCTGAAAAATAAGATTATTAACTAGACATTGTGATTCTCATTTTACAAAAGAAGAAATTAAAGTTTGAGAAGGCTAAAATGTTTGATAAATGTTACACGTGTAATAAGTGGCACAGCTTGAATATGAACAAATGAAGGTCTGCCAAATTTCAAATAATGATAATTAATAAAAATAATTTAAAATTCTAAAATAAAAATTTGATAATAACCACTCCTACAAATCACTAACAATTTTTTAAAAGTATTTAACAGACAAAAAGATAACTGGGATATCATTGGTAGGTTCTAATACGATTCATCATAACTTACTCTTCTGGTGACAATGGGGTCAATTTCTCTTGGGTCTTTGTGAGCAAACATCATCAAGTCAGCATTCAGTGTGCGGATCCTCTGAAATCTCAGGCGAATATAGCGAGCAGAGGTAAACTCCAGCAGTTCTGGAGAAGGATCGTCGGCACTTGGTCTCCCATTGATTAAAGAGATGTGAATCTAGACAATATGAAAAATAATTTAACAATTATGTTTTCCAAAATTTTAATATGGATTTTGTTTCTTTTTCTTGGAAAAATAAAGGTAACTTCCCCTTCTCCCAATCTGTTAGGCAGATTCAGGTACATGCCTATACACTGGCATCCAGTGAAGTAATTGACATATGTTATAGTCTTCTTAATACATGTACATGCAATTTGTTTGTTTATATCATAGGCATTTCTCTATATACTTCAGCTACCTCTATTTCTTTCTTCCAAGGCACTGCACCAACTTGACCTTCTTAGGATTTCCATGAATTCTTAATCATTCTTTCTCTGAAAATTATGTGCCCTAAATTATTTAAGAATCTGCGGTATGGTGGGAAACCAGAAAACTTGGGGAAAAAGTTATAAAACATCAGATTAAAAAAGGAACCCATTAGGAACTTAAAATAATTCTATACTTGAAAGCATCACATTATGTAGCCTTAAAATGTGGAGAATAAAAATTACAAGAAAAACTAGACAAATCTATCTTCACAGTGAGATATTTCAATAGGTTGTTTTAGGTTATTGTTGTGTGTAGTTTTTTTTTAGTAATTGATAGGTCAAGAAGACAAAAAATGACCAAGAATGTAACATACTCTATGAAAATCACACTCTAAAAAATATGTTAAACCTGAATGGAACGGTGAATTTTTTAGGACAATAATTTAGCACAGTTGACACCGAAAGAAATACAATTCAGTCAGATCATTTTCTATGTGAAAGAAGAATTGAGAAATTGACAACAAACTGCCCTCCAAAGGCGTACAATGCTGGCAGGCTCTCACAGAGACGTCCCAAGAGCAAAGAATTCTGATGAAGAATAAACTGTGTGATAAAATAAAAAGTACTGTTAGCACAAATAAAGGAAGTATGTTCCTATTACCCAAAGAACTCTTGTTAATAAAGAAAGAAACACACCAACAACATAACAAGATGCACAAATATATGAGGGCCCTATTCAAAGAAAAGAAAATGAAAATTACTGTTAAATGTTTATAAGATACTGATCCTCCCTCATAATAGGATAAATGTTAGTTAAAAACACACTAATAAACTTCCTATTTTTTCAGATTGGCAAACTCCACAAATATTAGTAATACTCTCTGATTGTACGACTAAGAGAGTAGATACATGTCTCTTACATTTACAGGTATAAAGTTAAAATGATACAAATTCTCAAGAAAGTAAATTGAGCAGTAACTATCAAAATTAGAAACACACAGTAATTTTGACCTAGCAATTCCACTTCTAGGAATTATTCTACAGATATAAAATGATATGGATACTATAATGCAGGTGAACTGAATATGGTTAATGGACTGAATGTTTGCATTCCCCCACTAAAATTCATATGTCGGAACCCTAATCCCAAATGTGATGATATTTGGGGGCAAGGCCTTTGGTAGATAATTAGATCCTGAAGGTGGAGCCCTCATGAATGAGATTAGTGACCTAATAAAAGGAGGTCAGAGAGCTAGCTAGCTCTCTTTCCACCATGTGAGGCTACAAGAAGTCAGCAGTATGCAAGCCAGAAAAGAGTCCTCACCAGAGGGCAACCATGCAGATACCTTGATCTCAGACTTTCAGTCTCCAGAACTGTGGGAAATGAATTTCTCTTGTTTACAGCCCACCTAGTCTATGGAACTTTCTTATGGCTGCCCAAACTGACAAAAACAATATTATTACCTCAGCATTTTTGATTATAATTTTTTTGTCACATCAAAGGACTGGAAATAACCTAGTATCCATCAATATGGGACTGGTTAAATAAATTGTATATCTGCATAATGAATTATTTGCAACCATAAAAAAGAATGAGGAATCTCTCAATATACAGATAGGAAGAAGCACGTATTTTCACCTTTTTTTTTTTTTTGTAAATGGATTATTACCTATGTAACAAGTTGAATCAAACCAAAATTGTTAAAGAAAGTGAAATTGAGTGGTAGATTTTGAACTGAAAATACACACACACACTCACACACACACACACACAAACATACACACAGTGCCAAACGTACAGGGATGCAGGAAGTGGGAGTTCTGTGCTGTCTGGGAGATGCTTGGGTACAGGACCGTGTGTGCACTGGGGAGCTGTGACTCAAGGTCACCCACTGAAATTTTCATCCACTTTTGTAAGATGATATATCATGTGTGTTAATTACATTTTTTGACAGGAGAGGCAATGATATGTATTTCCATTGCTAACATCCTGCATTTAGATAATCCCAGGGAGCCTTTTACAAACTGACTGCCAATAAACTACTTGAGTCACCAGAGAAATATAGCAAACTCTGAGACGAGAAACTAATTCTGGTGTCACAAAGAATAGACTCAAAATGCCTCACGATAAAAATATGAATATGTTCCAGCTAACTGAATCTACCTTGGATACTTAGTAAGGAATAGAATGCAAGGTCTTCTAAAATACTGAATCTGAAAATACTGAATCCCCTCTAATGCAGGGATTCTAAAAGAGTAAAGCAGATCTTGTATATTCCTCAAGATACACATTTCTGGCATCTAGCAGGTGAGCCAGAAATGTGTTTAGAATTGAGTTATATTTTTCGCTTAAGGAAGTAAGAGTTAAATGTTAAAAGAATGGATAAATGTATGGATGAAGCCATTAAAACTAATTTCCCTCTGAAATTAACCTTGGCACCCAAGAAAGTCACCAGTGCCGTTGAACTCAAGCTTACATTTCTATCAAATTCTCCCTTGACTGCCCCCAAAAATACTACTTGAAAGAAAGAAGGAAATCAATACATGTCTAGGATTATAGTTTCTGAACATTATTAGGGTTTATTTGGTGCGAATACTGTGGTGAATCATGTTTGTGCCGTATAAAGAATCAGTAAGTTTCTCACTTAAATATACAAAGCACTTTTTTGGAAAAAAATAGGTGTACATATTCTCATTTAAGTTAATAAACCGTATGATAGCTACATGAAGGATTCAGCAAAAGAACACTTCTCACAGCTTTGGTATTTTCATCAAGCTACTCTGCCAAGAGATCTTGTGAATACAGTTAGTCCCAAGCTGTTTCTGGGATATAAAACAAGCCAGCTGTTTGGCGATGTTGTGTGCAGCTTCCTTCCACCGTTTTGTGTGTAATTTTTTTTTCCATTTTCCTTCAAAATAAATCATAATGTTGGATAGGATATTTCCACGAGCACAATGCAGTGTAATTCCAAGTCCACTGGATAGCTTAGCATACTTCCTGATTTCCTATGGGGTGACAACCGGAGGGTGGTATCAGTCTTCAAGGAAGATGAAATGTATCCAACCCCAAGACCACCCCTGTCTTGCTGTGAGGACCTGAGAAATCTGTGGCAGCCTCTAATGTCTTGCAAAGTGGTTTCTATTACAGACCTGGTGGTGGGTGTATGTTCATGCTGTCACAGGAATTCATTCCAACTGAAAATATCAGACTATGGGTATCAACTGGTTTTTTAGATTTTAAAATTATACTTTTCTTTGAAATTCATTTTCCAAGGCAAATAAATGGGGGAAACCTCATCAGAAATATCTCTTTTTATAACCAAATGGCTATATCAATATGATACTCTGTTCACCCAAATAATCCTGTTTTTACTAGTGTAAGCATACTATATAAATCATGTTTCCTTTACAGATTAGTAAGACCTCCGTGCCTCTCTGGCATTTTTAATTTAGAATACATTTTAAAAATGATTTATGCTGTAAATAATTAGATTTCTCATATAGATGATTTTCCAGTATTATGCTTGTCTGTTTATGTTGCTACATTTGTTTTGGACAGCTGGAAGAGCCATAATTCTAATACCTTCCCTACCAATACAAGTTTCTTGAGTGAATGGATAGACGGGAGAATGAAGGCTACTGAAAGGTCATGAATAAGTATCAGAAACTTTGAAATAAGTAGCAGAAGTGGATAAAGTTGGCAACTTGATGTGTTGTATGCTCTCTCTTAAAACATGTTTGTGTTATCAATCTCTACAAGTGTGCAAATGAAATGAGCAAAACAAATTGAAAGTAAGCTGACCCCAGGAGACAAAACAGTAAATCCATATGTGTAGTTTGAGATTAAGAATGTATGAATACGGACAAAGAATTTGTATGTAAATGAGTGGCTGAGACATCTGGGAACCTCTTAAATCCAGTCATGCTCAATATGGCATTATTTCAGGAGAAATAATAAGATTATAAAAGGAACTTTCAAAAATAAGCCTAATCTCTTTTCTTTTGACTGTATAAAAAAAGAAGTACCATCACCCCTCATCAGTTATAGTTTCAGGGGATTTGTGAGGATTGGTTCCAGGACCTCCTGTGGATATCAAAATCTGAGGATGCTCAAGTCCTTGATATAAAATGGCATAGTATGTGCGTGTAACCTACACACATACTTCAAAATTATTTAAATCACATCTACATTACTTTAAATACCTAACACAATGTAACGGCTATGTAAATAGTTGTTATACTGTATTATTTAGGGAATAATGACAAGAAAAAAGTCTGCACATGTTCAGTACAGATGCAGGTATTTTTTCTAATATTTTTCATCTGCAGTCAGTTGAATCCGTGGATGTGGAATCCACAGATTCGGAGGTCTAACTGTATACATTTGAAGAAGCGAGGTGAGCTGTAGAAAGCTCAAGGAACGGGAACAATGCAACAATTGGTCATTGTGTTTCTAGCACAGAGTAAAGGCTCTGAGTCTGGCTCGGGATGGTAAATAGGTACATTTTGGTTTATTCCTCCACAAGGCTCCTATTATTCCATTGGTCTTCCTTCATTCCACTGAAACTGCTCTTGGGAAAGTCACTAATGTCCTTCACATTACTAACTGAAGTGTCCAATTCTCAGTCCTCACCATATTTGATCCATTAGCAGCATTTGAGACAACTGATTACTCCATTGACTTCCAGGACACACTGTTCTTGTTTTCCTACTACTGCTTCAGCTACCCCTTCTCAATCCCCTTCACTGCTACCTTTAATCCTTCCTAACTTTCTCGTAATAGAGCACCACAGCGCTCAATCCTTGGCCTTTTTCTCTGCTCTGTCCTCACATACTCATTTAGTAATCCCATTGAAGCTCAGTTTGTACTAAGTGTATTATCATCTTTATGAATTGTCACTGGCTTTATTGTATGTATCAGCATAGTCACTGAAAAATAATCTTACCATACCTTATCAGAAAGTTTTCACTGTAATTTAAGAAATCTTATTCAAATCAATGGAATATTGAAATACTTTTAAATGTTATAAAATATGAAAATACCATGAATATATGAAACAGTAATGTATGGGTAATTCAAATATACTGGATAAATGACAAGAGTTTCATAAGATATAATTTATTATACAGGTTAATACAATCTTTAGACCTTTCAGACTAGACATTTCCTTATCAAGAATCTTTCTGGCCTTAATGAGCAAATACAGGATTATGGACTCAGTCTCTTTCCAGGCATTATTTCCAATTATATCAGGCACAGTTTTTGAAGTATTCTGTGAATTTTCCTTTACTTCATATTTTGTTATTTTCTCCAGCCAAGAGTTCTCATTTTTAGAGTCATTTTTATTAATTCTAACACTGCTTATTTGCATATTCAGATGATTAGGTACTCTGAAGGCTTAAAACATATGCTTACCTCTCAGAGCTTTACTCCCTTTTTATATTTCAATATTTCCCATTCATATAGTTAGTCTATCACTCATTCGTTCAAATATATGTATTGGATATCTCCTAGATGGTCACTGAATTTTTACTTTCCTTTCTGTGTCACGGTCTATCTTATCTTTAGGTCCTTTCCTCAAACACCTTTTCTGTGTTCTCACTGCTTGCCATTTACACAGATGTACTTTATAGATCTTTAAAATCTCAGCTGTGTTGCCAATTCCATCCTCCCACAAATACTTCCATGGACTGTCTCGGATCTCCTTCTACAATTTATCCAAACTCCCTTGACTCCCCCCTATTTTTATTGCCAATTTACTTGCTTGTGTCTGCTAATAGATTTAAGTTCAATGAGGGTATACATTTTCTTATTTATTGTATAGCCTCAGTGTTTAACATAATGATTTAAGTACGTACTATATTATCAGTAATTATTTGTTGAATGAACATATCAATAGCAGTCCCCAAATACTATAGACTGGAATAGAGCTTCCAATGAATTAACTCTTTCCTCAAGCAAACATTTACAATTTGTGTATTGCATGTATCATTTAAAATTTGTATATGCTTTAACTGTATTTTACCTATATTTTTAATTCTATTTAATGACTGTTCATCATAAATTCTAGTATAAATTTATTTATTATAGTCTAATAAATTATTTTAGAGCTATAATAACAAATATTTTTAAAAACATTATATGAGTATCTTCATACATTTAGGTAAATCAATAAAGGATTATTAAATATACTAGTAGAGCCATTTATATTTTTTAGTATACAGAGCCATTTATATTTTTTACCACAAAGAAAAAAATAATTTTATAAATGATCTGTCCCTTCAGGTGCCTTAATATTCCTTTTTTTTTTTTTTTGGAAAGACTTTGTTTTCATGCAGCATGGAGAGCACTGAATTAGTTTGGAAGGTCTTTAATAAAGGTCCTTTTTTTTTTCCTACTGTCACTACAAATTTACACGACCAAACAGAACAACTACTCTTACATGTTCGATGACTACTGAGTGGCTTGAAAGGTAGTGCTGTAATAATAAAGTGTCAAGAACTGGGCACAAGCTTCTTTAACTTACCTCTTCCAAGAATACTAGGAAATGGCAACTTGAACTGTTCAACAAATATGACTGTATCATTGACAACTCTACCCCTAAGCATAGACTTAACAGGTCTTTCCCTCTTACATAAGAAGGTATTATGCTTTCAGTACCTAACACTGCGACCACAGGTCACTGATGGGTGACCTGTAACCCGTAATAACTGAATGGAAGATTCTGGTATCCTTCCCACTGGTCATAACGCATAAAAGGAACACTGACCACTAAGTGCCTGAAAATTTTCAAAAGCTGTAAATCATTACTGCTTGATTCCAACTGTCCCTGAACTTAAATTGTCATTCTCCTTTTCTTTAATATCTTTAGAATTACAGTCCTTGCACTTGTCATTCCTGGATGAAAGCTTTGCCTTCTACAAAATATTTAAACATATTCTTCAGTTAAAGCAATAGTCTTTAATAAATTTCAACATAATAAGAAAAGCCGTTTTCCTTAAAGAGTGTTTGTTATTTTATGTTTTTATTTTTCTTTTCTCCTAGCGAAACTAGTTAAAAGGTTTGCGTTTTATTTTTTGTTTTGTTTTCCTGCTGAGGTCTCTTCTCTCTCTCTCCCTCTCTGTCTTTCTCTCTCTCTCTCTCTGTCTCGTTGTATCAGAGTTGGCTGCAACATTTTCTTTTTGTACCAATAGCAGATTTCATATGGCAGTGCTTTCTAACTACTATGGAACTACTGAACACCAGAAGAACTAAGTTTTTAAAAACGATCAAAAATAGAAGCAAAGCCTCAGCTGCTTTAGGATTCCAATTTTCTCAAAGTCTTTATGATTCTTTTTCTTACAAAGCCTCTGGTGGTCGTCCTGCTTTATACAACTCAAAGCAACCAACAAAGCATTTACTTCTAAGCCCCTTATTCAAGATGAGCTTAGGTTAGTTTCATCTGAAACATGCCCAGGTGGGCGACCTGTAATCCATATAATTGAATGAAAGATCCTGGTATCATTTCCATTGGGCATGATGTACAAAAGGAACACTGATTACTAACTGCCTGAAATTTTCAAAAAAACAAAACAAAACAAAATAAAATTACTAAATGCAAATTTCCCCCTTCCCTCTACCTTTCTTTTTTTTTCTCTGAAAGGAATTTGACATACACAGTTCATTTTACATATATTTTTAAATGCTTTCAAATAATTTTTAAAAAGTACTCAAAGTGGAAATATTGTATTTATCTTTGTGTTTTTCTTTCTTCAGTTAAAGTGTATGATAATTACATAGATAAAAGAAGAACTGTCAAAATAGGGCTTCTCAATCTCTTTTGGGAAATGCAGACACTGTTGTCAAATCTTTGCGCTGTTAAGCTAAGACTATATAGGAATACACAGCTAGGAAACAATCTAAGAGGAGTAGCTTCAGAGCAAATCATGAGGGAAAAACACCAGAAGGAAGTTCTTTCACTCTCCTCAAACATTTGCATTGCTCCAAATTTTGTTTTGGGTGTGCCCCAACCAGAAATATCATAAGAGAATAGAATCATTAGTCATATATTCCAACCTCATTGCTATTTCAGAAATTTCTTTACAATACGCAAGATCTTGTACACAAAAACAAAAGTAGTTATTCTTCCAAAGTTACTGGATATGAGACACTCTTGCATGTGATCTGTATGTACGAACTCATATAAGATTAACTCATTTAATGCTTCAGTGTGTTCAATTCCAGTCTGAATTCACTGAATGTGCTCATCACTACCCACAGAGGAAGCGTTCAATAAGCATTTGTTGAATGAAAAAGAACTGGTCATCTAGGCCCCTTTTGAAGACTTGTAGTGACAGAAAGCTCACCACTAGTGAGAGCCTTATTCTGTGCACCTTCCCTTCGTTCTATCATCTGATTGGGATTCCATTCCAATCCTGTCTATGACAGACCCAGCATTTTAACTCCATCTTCTCTTTATTGTCCTGCTGTTGCTCTTCTGGAATAGTCTTTACTGTTTGATTTTCTGCAGATCTTGACTTTTCTTCAGGAATTTGTGTTGGATGAGTCTGTATTCTATCCATTCTAGGCTTCCTGGGGTAGACTGTTTACCATGCCCTAGGTCACCATGTAGGACCCGTCATGAGATCAGACAGTGCCCAGGTCCCCTGAGAAGGTGCAGGAGTGAGGCAGATTAGAATACAAACGTCACTAAGCCAAAGGATAGTTCCAGACCCAGTATCACCTCCTGCCATTGATCCGTAACAGTACAGATCCTCCTGGCAAATAGAAGCAAAACTCTATGCTGACCAAAATCAGAATTGAAACATGCCTAAGAGTTGAGGGCTAAAGCAGGGGTCCCCAACCACTGGGCCATGGATCAGTACTATCTGTGGCCTGTTAGGAACCAGGCTGCACAGAAGGAGGTGCCTGAGCTCCACCTCCTGTCAGATCAGCAGCTGTGGCATTAGGTTCTCAAAGGAGCGCAAACCCTATTGTGAACTGTGCATGTGAGGGACCTAGCTTATGAGACTCTAACTAATGCTTGATGATATGAGGAAGAACAGTTTCATCTGGAAACCCATCCCCACACCCCACCCTACCTGCCAATTCCGTGGAAACACTCTTCCACAAAGCCAGTCCCTGGTACCAAAAAGGTTGGGGATTGCTGGGCTAAAGTATTATTCTCTGGAAAAGAACCAACAACTCCTAAAGTCTTACTAACATCTTAATAAGTGAAATTGGTTATGATAGGTTTAGTACCTAAGTACTTTAGTAAGTAAAAGCCATTCCCTAGTTTTCAAAAATACGTATGCTTTATGGTAAAGTTTACAAAGAAGAAAGTGCTAAAACCTCAAATACTAGGGAGATGAAGAAAATATGTTAATAACAAAAATAAATTTCTGTGAAATAACATGATCTCCCTTAATGTGGAGAGCTGTTAGAGAAAGCTCTGATAGAAAACAAAATAACTGAGAGTACAATGACCTACATTGGTGAGACAGAACAATCAGTACACTTGAAAGTCAGATAACAACAGCTCAAAGGAAAACTTAAGCAACATTTTCCTGTTTTGTTTTCAGTCCCCGTGTGGGAACACTTGCTTAAAATTAAAATAAAATCTTGGAGCAGGAGGTCTAAATATGGTGCCAGATCCTGTGTCATTAGATTGGAACAAAACCTAGACCGAAACTTAAAAGAGAAATTCAGTCTCCTTCATTCTCATTCTCTGACTCAAAGGTTCTTCAGAGAAAAATTGAATTGTGTGTGTGTTTGTGTGTGTGTATTTTATGAGTACATAAATGAAAAGCTGTATAAATACATTAATTTGGATTTTTACTCATATGTATAGAAGCAGCATTTCAGGATAGCTACCAGCAGTCTCAGCCGATTTAACGTTCAGAAAGCTTAAAACTCAAGATGTCAGAGACTTTAAATTTTTGGAATCATACTATCGCATACAGGAGTTTAGGCAGAGATACAAGCTCTTCAAGACTGAGCATTCCATTGGCTAGCTAATTTCTAATGTTCTTAACATTGTGTGTATGCAAACTGGAGTTCCTAGTGACTGTCACCATCCTTCCACACTCTGACACTTGCCTACCAACTCCCTACTCTCACCTCTCAATATATCAACATTCTCTGAATGTTCCCTTCTTTTGCCACCTTTCCCTCTCTTAGTTTCATTTTCACGTGACTAATTTTTTGGTGTCTCTTTCCATCACTTTACCTAGTATCTATTCTTCTTTACTTTTGCCCTGTTTAATTTTATGTCATCTGTAGAGTGAAATTGCATATTCACAGTTGGTCAAGTTTCTCTGCTTTCAAGTGAACTCATGTGTTCAATTACTCTAAATATAGCCCCTAGCCTAGCTCTGTAAAAGGAAACTCAGGCCTCTCTGATCTTTTCTCATTGCACAAGGAATTTTAAAAAATTAAATTATTTTGCAGAACAAAATTGTATATTTTCATAAATGATGAGTCTTCATTTCAGTGGGTTTATAAACCTGAGTCTATGTGTGCGACTGTAGGGATGTTTGTATATATATGCTTTTCTAATATTGTCTATCCCCATGTGCCTGATACTTTGTGTGATTCCATGTATGTATGTGTGTTTGTGTGTGTGTTCAGAGAGTTAACCATAGTTTAAGATCACATTTGTTGGAGACAAATTGCTTGTGTTCAAATTCTGGCTCCTCCACTTACTATCTATGTGAATTTAGACAATTTACTTAATCTCTCTGTACCTCAGTTTTCTCTAACAAAGGTAAAAAAAAAAATAATATCTATCTTATAGTGTTGTTTGGTGGGTTGAAAGAAATAATTTATGTGAAATGATTAGAACAATATCTAGCACACAGGAGAAACCATTGGTAGTTGTCATTACCCTTGAAAGAGTTAAAAAAAGGTAAATGACACTGGATCTCTCCATTAAGCAGGATGCGCTCCACCCTTTATAGCAGTTACCTGTTACCAACACGGACAGCCTGAGATAACATGAATAAGTAAGTTTCCACCCACAATAAAGAGGTGCTTCTGGAAATGCTAAGGTAGCTGAACATCAATAGGAGAATGTGCATCAAGGAAAGCAGGACATGTTCTTGGGTTTGTCTTCTTATCCATATCCAATTTTCATGCAAGCAATTAAGAGTAAGGTCAGAGTTCTTTCTACTTCAAATCCCCTCCAGATCTCTGCTGAGGTGCTGAGGCTGTTGCTCTGGGGATGACCTATAATCTCGTCCCCTGACATGATGGCTTTTGCGGCTGAGATCAGAGTAGATGACCAAGGACCAATACAAAGGTTGCAGGAACAGGAGATTGTAGAATTATTGACATCTGGGCAATAGTTTGTGAGAAGCGGGAAATGAAAAATAGAAGAATGCAATGGAGAAGGGATCCTCTATACATCTGACTTCATACTTAAAATTTTGTTAAAGCCACCACATTTGCAGCTCAACATTATGATGTATACAGCTGGCTAGATATCATTTAAAAATATCAAGGTTCTAAGAAAGTGTTTCATTGAGGAGATCTGTAGTTAATTTTACATGGCTTATAGGACAACAACAATTTTGATAAAAGTCAACAGTATCCCAAAGTTTAGGTTCCTACCGTTATGGGGGATTCTGTACAGAGTTGAATCGTAATCATTTATTTACTAGGTTTGTAAGATGTTGGCTCTGTGCACCTCGACATCTGTACAGCACCAACAGATCCCTAGTTCCTTCAAAGAAACAGAGTACGCAAAGGGACCTCTCCTCCCACACAACCAGAAGATGAAGTTTCCTGTAGATTTACCAAGCACACAGTGTTCTTGTTCCTTTGCTGGACTCAGACTAATAACTGACCACAGGGAGCTGCAGGGCCATGCCCTCAAAGAAGCTCAGATACAGCTTGTGCTGCTGGTTAGCTGGTAGAGAGCTGGGGACAAGCTAACACTCAGGACCTTGTTTTCTGCCGGGTCCATGCAGAATAGCTAATATTAAGAAATATTACAACTTAAGAAAAATGAGTAAACAGCTGATTAGAGATCATTGATCATTCTTGTAAGTTATTTGTCTAAAGTGGACTTTGTTTCACAGCATTCCTTTTCTCTTTCCTCTTGACAAACACAGCATGAATGAAAGGTAAAAAGAATAAAACATTTAATCAATCATCCAGGGACCAGGGCTGAATTGCTTTCTTTTATACATTTGCTGCCAAGTTCACAGAATCAGGGTTGTTTTCAATTATTTGTAATATGCTTTCCCAGAAGAATTTATAATAGGTTGTTTAGGCACTGTTCCCTTTTCTGTTAATGACAAAAATACAACCGTTCCTTCTTAGCAAAAAGAAAAGAGAGTGTAATTAGGAAAATTATAATGAATGTTGCTGTTGGGCTTAAGAGTTGTTTTGTTTGTTTGTTTTCATTTTTAAACTGGTTCACAATGAGAGATGGCAACAAAACTGTTTCATTTGTACTTCCCTCCCATTATCTTATTTCCAAAACAAGAAGCTAACATTAATCTCTTCATAGAGATGCTTTATAAAATGACACCTGGAAAAATTAAAAATAAGCATTATTTTTATGCTTATTTAATGTCATGATTATCTAATGTGCTCTTGTAGTTCTAACAACCGTGAACTTGGTTCCTTAAAAAAAAAGGAATACATTCTAAGTTCAGTGAATATTTATTGCCCAGAATGCAGTTCTTCCAATCTACTTCTAAAAATTACCCTTTCTCTTCCATCTCAGGCTTCCTTGTAGCTTTCCTCCACATCTTCCATGTCTCACCACTATCAGCATCACTGACAACTTCAGTATCTCCCAGTTTGATAAGATGCAAATAAAGATACAGGTTCATTAAGAGGAGATGCCATTCTGTATCAGATGGCTAAGTGTGGCAGTCTTTTAAGAAAAATAAAAGTGAATCTCTAAAATCTTGTTCACAGGCAGCCCAGTGAGCTGTATTGCTTATGTGGAGAGATGATATACAGACTTCTCTTGTCTCAATTATCTCACTCCATGGCCTAGGGCCAGAGACCACAATGGTCACACTCTATGGCCCACTTGTATTCACAGTGAACCAGAGTGCACCCCAAGAGAGCTAGCTTTGGCAAATCTCAGTCTATGACTGGTGCTAGTGTGTGCTGGGGTTTGTTTGTAGGTTTTTCTGAAAATTTGATCAATATTCAGTCCCTTCTTTGACTTTATTCCTGATAATCCACCTTCTTTTCTGTTTCTAATCCTTTCTTCTCTATTATAATTAAGCTCCTTCACTAGAATACCACATGCTCTTCCTATCCTCCAATAATGTGCTGTGACTGAAATAATGCTTCCTCCTAACAGCTACATCTGTATTTCTGCCCGTTTAAAATTCTTTTACTGAGTCTCTAAAATATGTTATTTTAAAAGATAAAATATGCCTTTTTCTCAATTTGTAGGATATGCACCACTCTGTTTTTACTTGGGTCTCTTCCCTTATACTTATATATCCGTACTTCCTAACAGTGGTCTATTTGAGAAATGATGTAATGACCCCGATAAAAAGAGAGGAAATGATTCTCTAATGGCATAAACATCATCCTCAATGTGTACAATCTGTACAGAAGCACATGTACACTACCAGCAATCCTGCTTTCAAGTAAAAATACAAATTTGTATGTAGGTTAACACATTAGTTAACGATTTTGAAATAAGCATTCCAGAGTTTATAAATTCAAATGAGTGCTGCTCTTTCAAAATAATTATTTTGGGGTGCTCTGTTTATAACAATATTGATGCTCTCCATTTTAATACTCCTGTGTTTTTCTTTATTCCTGAAATTTTTATTTAAATGGCATGAGGAAGACTAGTTCAAAAACAAATATTATTGGGGAAAAGGAAATTAGATCACAAAAATTAAAGCTCAGAGTCCAAGTATAAAATTCAAGCTGAAAATTGAGTAAGATATGGATAGCAGAGCCTGGCCACATATTTCCTCCATCACCCAGAATTCCTGGGCTCCTTTCAGCTGCAGTATTCCTTAAGAATCAACCACAGGAAGCTGCTGGGAAATATTAAAGTTTTAAGAAAGAAACTGGCAACCGAGGATAGTTTACTTAAGAAATATTTTCACTTATAAAATCAAATATTTGTATTTCATTTAAGACTAATAATCATTCATCATGGAAAAGATTTTACTATATAAATGCCATTTATAGAA
Source organism: Papio anubis (assembly GCF_008728515.1). Lineage (NCBI taxonomy): Eukaryota > Metazoa > Chordata > Mammalia > Primates > Cercopithecidae > Papio > Papio anubis. The sequence goes on from NC_044981.1 coordinate 133,678,150, forward strand.
TAAAGGATTTTACTATATCAATGCCATCTATGAAATAAACTTAGAGTTTAAAAAATCCCATTCGCAATAACCATAAAAAAGACTAAATGCTTAGGAATAAATTTAACCAAGGAAATGAAAAGACCTGCATACACTGAAAACTGTAAAATGTTGATGAAAGAAATTAAAGAAGACATGAATAAATGGAAAGATATCCTGTGTTCATGGATTGGAAGAATTTAATATTGTTAAAATGTCCATACTACCCAAAGCAATCTACAGATTCAGTACAATCCCTATCAAGATTTTGATGTCATTTTTCAAAGCTATAGAAAAAACAGTTTTAAAATCCCATGGAACCGCAAAAAACTCAGAACAGTCAAACCCATCACGAGCAAACAAAACAAAAATAAAGACATCACACTACTTGACTTCAAACAACACTACAAAGCTATTGTAGTATTAATTACAACAGCATGGTACTGGCAAAAAAGAAATATGGATCAATGCAGCATAATACAGAGCCCAGAAATCAACTTATGCATGTACAATCAATTTATTTTTGTACTATGATGCTAAGAATACACAATGGGGAAAGGTCAGTCAGTCTCTTCAATGAATGGTGTTGGGTAAACTAGATATCTGTGGGGAAAAGAAAGAGATCAGCCTGTTACTATGTCTATATAGAAAGAAGTAGACATAAGAGACTCCATTTGGTTCTGTATTTGAGATGCTGTTAATCTGTGACCCTACCCCCAACTTTGTCCTTGCAAGAGACATGTGCTGTGGTGACTCAAGGTTTAATGGATTTTGGGCTGTGCAGGATGTGTCTTTGTTAAACAAGTGCCTGAAGGCAGCTTGCTGATTAAAAATCCTGCCCGTCCCTGGGCAATGGAACATCTCAGTGTAAAACCCGATTGTATGCTCTGTTTACTGAGATAGGAGAAAACCGCCTTACGGCATAAGGTGGGACTTGCTGGCGAGACTTGCTGGCGCAATGCTGCTAAAAGATTTATGGAGATGTTTGCATATGCGTATCAAGGCACAGCATTTTCCTTTGAACTTACTTACGTCACAGAGATCTTTATCCATATGTCTTACTGCTAATTTTCTCCCTAAAATGATCCTATTGTCCTGACACTCCCTTATCTTTAAGATGGTAAAGATAATTATCAATAAATACTAAGGGAACTTAGAGACCGGTGCCGGCGTGGGTCCTCTGTAAGCTGAGCTCCGGTCCCCTGGGCCCACTTTTTCTTTCTCTATACTTTGTTTCTGTGTCTCATTTCTTTTCTCAAGTCTCTCGTTCCACCTAAGGAGAAACGCCCGCAGGTGTCGAGGGGCAGGTCACCCCTTCAGATATCCACATGCAGAAGAATAAAATTGACCCCTTATTTCACATCATATACAAAACTCAATTCAAAATGAATTGAGTGTAAGACCTTAAGTGTAAGACCAGCAACTCCAAACTGCTAGAAGAAAACACAGAGGAGAAACTATATGACACTGTTCTGCGTAATAATTTTTTGAATTTGACCCCCAAAGTATAGGCCACAAAAGTAAAAATAAACAAATTGGGTTATATCAAACTAAAAAGCTTCTGCACAACAAAGGAAGCAACAATGTGAAGAGACAAACTATGAATGTGGAGAAAATATTTGTAAGCCATACATTCAACAAAGAGTTAATATCCACAAATATATAAAGAATTTCATCAACTTAAGAGGAAGAAAAAGAATTAAAAATGAGCAAGGAATCTGAATAGACATTGCTCAAAAGAAGACTAACTAATGGCCAAGAGATACATGAAGAAATCACTAATCATTAGGGAAATGCAAATTAAAATTACAATGAGATATCATCTCACACTTATCAGAAGAGGTATCATCAAAAAGAAGACAACAAATGTTGGCGAGAATATGGAAAAAGCAGAATCCTTGTACACTGTTGGCGGGAATGTAAACTAGTACAGCCATTATGGAAAACCAAATGGAGTTTTCTAAAAAAACTAAAAGTAGAATTACGATGCGATTTAGCAATCTCACTTCCAAGTATTCACCCAAAAGATGTGAAATTAGTTTGGCCGAAATATCTGCACTCCCATGTTCACTGCAGCACTTCACAGTAGCCACAGTTTGAAATCAATCTGTCCATCAACAGATGAATGGATAAAGAAAATGTTGTACACATACACAATGAAATACTATTGAGCTCTAAAAAAGAAAATTCTGTCATTTGGAAAGATTGCATGTTCTCTCTTACATGTGATATGTAAAACAATCAAATTCTTAGAAGGCGTGAGTGGAAAGGAAGTGACAGAGGCTGAGGGCTATGGGAATGGGGAGATGATGTCAAAAGGTACAAAATCTCAGTTTAAAAAATGGGCTTTATTTTTTATTTTTTTTTACTTCTAGTGCACAGCATGGTGAATAAAAGTAATAATGGTGTATCGCAGATTTCAAAATTGCTAAAAGAGTAAATTTCAAGTGCTCTCATCATAAAAAAAATTAGTATTTGAGGGAATGGGTATGTTACTAGCTTAATAGAATTATTCCACATTGCATTCATATATTATAACATCACTTTGTACCCCATAAATTTATATAATTAGAAATTGTCAATTTACAATAAAAAATAAAAGCCATCAAAAAACACCTGGCAAAAATCTGTGATATACTTATACCCGTATTTAAACCTACACTATAAATTATATTTAAATTTATAATTCTGCCTGCTGCTGTTTTCAGCAATTAATATCATTAAAAAAGCACAGGTTAAATCAAATTTCAACATAGTATCATTTCAGTGTAAAATCTCATATTTTGAATAAAACAAACCATACCTTGTCTTTACACATCATTAAATGAACTATGCTGACAAATTTTGTTTCTTTTTTTGAGAACCAGAAAAACAATTATACTTAGGTGGGCCATCTAAAATGTCCTTCCAGCTTGTGGAATAGGTTGTGTTTGTTTTTCAATGAACATCTGTTTGACAAATTGAAATGCTAATTATGATTTATCATTTCCATGACATCAAATATCCAGATAATAATAAACATTGATGACTAACTATATTTTTCAGTTTCACCCTGATGTTTGGCATCACATAAGACACCACCTTAGTTTTACATAAAAATAAAATGTTTCTTGAGTCTGGCTTATCATAATGGGGAGGAAATTAATATGAACGAAGCAGAATGGTTCATTTTTTTTTCTCAATGTGTACAATTCTACTGATAAGACTTTTATAATATCATAAATAAAATTGTACTTTAAAATAAATGTCTTTCAAACTTTTACAAACACAAAGAAAGCCAGAATCAAAACCTAATTTTGAATATCAAGTGTTAAATATGAATTTCAGAAACTGAATATATCATAAATTGCAAATTTTTTAAAAAGTAAGTCTGTAAATTCAGAGTTTATCTCTCAGATGTTATTTCAAGTATATGTCATAGTGACTTATCCTTGAATATATGACATTTAAGATCTGATAGGGGCTGGGCACGGTTGCTCACACCAGCATTTTGGGAGACTGAGGCAGGTGTATTGCTTGAGTTCAGGAGTTTGAGACCAGAATGGGCAACATGGTGAAACGCCACCAGCTCTACAAAAAAATGCAAAAATTAGCCAAGTGCGGTGGTGTGCACCTGTAGTCCCAGTGAACTGGGAGGTTGAGGTGAGAGGATTGCTTGAGCCTGGTAGGCAGAGGTTGCAGTGAGCTGAGACTGTGCTACTACTGCACTTCAGCCTGGATGACAGAGGCAGATCCTGTCTCAAAAGAAAAAAAAAAGAAATTTGATATGATAACTTAGAATATGGATCCTCAGGGCCATAAAACAGCATACGCTAGCTTGTTGACTTTTAATGTATACTAAACCTGGAAAAGCATGGTCAAGTTTTTCTCTATGGACCTGGACTCCTTGCCCTGACACTGTTTATTTAATAACATTTCATTTTCTTAGGAAGCAAATAGAATTAGCAATTTGTCCCTTGCTTATTGTATGCATCACATCAAGGTCTAAGCACACATTTCCCAAAAGATTATTTTCACATCCAACAAAGAATATGTAACGCATGTAATGTTCTTACGGGAAATCTCTCTGTCCAAAACTGTGTGTGTTTGCTCCTTGGTTTTACTAGCTCTACTTCATCTCTCTGACTTCTAAAGGTTGATGTCCCTTAGAGCTCCGTTCTTGGACTGTTACTTTTCTAAGTCTTCTTGTACTTCCTGGGTGATCTCATTCAGTCCTCATGACTTTAAATTCTCTAATTCATATCTTTAAGCAGCATTTCTTATCTGAATTCCAGAATACTCTATACCGTCTATTCAGCTTCACCAAAATGTCTAATAGACATTTCAAGTTAACATATGCAATGCTGGACTCCTATTCTTCTCTGTCAAAACCTGCTATGCCCACAGTCTTCCCCAACTCATTTCAAAGCAACTCAATCCTTCCCTTTGCTCATGCCAAAACCGTGGACTCACCCCTCAGCCATCTCCTTCTCACACCTCACAGAAAATTGATCAGCACATCCTCTTGGGAGAGCCAATTGGTCAGGAAATACTATTGGTTCCACTTTGAAAATGTATCTTCTATTCTACCACTTCTCATTACCTTCATGCTGCTACCCTGCTCCAAGCCACTATCATTTGTCCCGAGTTACGTGAAAGCCTCTTACCTGCTCCCTTGCGTTTGCCCTTCCCTCCTGTGTTCTGACATCAATCTAGCACAGCTAGAGCAAGCAGATTTGCAGGGAGTGGGGAAGGAATGCCACTTAACATGTACAAGGTTTCTTTTTGAGTTGTTGAAATGATCAAAAATTCGATTGTGGTGGGGGTTGCACAACTCTGTGAATATACTATTAATAAACACTTCTGAACTGTATACGGTAAATTGGTGAATTATGTGGTATTTAAAATATTTCTTTAATAAGATTTTTTAATTTTTTTTTTTTTTTTTTTTTTTGGTAAAAGATTGCAAAGGGTCTGGGATTTTATTCTACTTGCAAGACAACAATTTAGCCTGACACAGCTTGGTGGCTGCTGGCAGAACATATGAGACTTCTAAAAGAGGGAAAAGGGACTTTATTACTCACAGCCCAGGAAGCAGCTTACGCTTTGGCATATTTGGTGCCAGTTGCCTGGGCTCTACTTCCTGCAGAGAGATAGAAAGCGGGCCAGCTGATGCCGCCACTCACAGTGGGTGGTGTTGCAGAAGAGGAACCCTCAGTTTAAGGGGCACAAAACTTTTCTTATGGGTGGTAAACATATTCTCCTCATCTGGAGAAAGACACGATCTCTCTTCGCAAGCTATGAGTAAACCTACACTTTGCTTCCCGGGTAGACACCATCTCTACCTTCCAAGGCTGTTCACTTTACAAACATCCCTGAGAAGATCATCTGGAACAAATATGATCTGTGCACCTGGTTTCAAAACTTATAACAGATGTGCCACGGTTTCTATCTGAATTTAGGCCTAAGCTTTTAGATCTCAACTATTAACCAAGATACTACGATTATTTCAAGAAAACACCACGAGTTAGAAGGCTTTAAGTTGTAATAATTTTTAAAAAATAGGTATTTCTATACTGCTTTAAAAAAAAAAATGCCTTACGTATTTGATGTTTACAACCTAATGAGTTTGGAGATAAGTATGCACCAGTGAAACTATCACTACCGTCTCTGCCATGAACATATTGATAACCTCCAAAAGTTTTCTCTCACTCTCTTTATTATTATTATTATTTTGTGATAAGGACATTTGTAAGATTGACTTTGTTAGGAAAATTTAAAACACACAATACAGTAATGTTAAGTCTAGGCACTATGCAGTGCAGTAGATCTCAAGGACTTAATTCATCTTGTATAAATAAAAATTTTACCCTTTCACTAATACTCTCCTGTTTCCCCCTCTACCCCAGACCCTGGTAGCTACCATTCTACTCTCATGTTTCTGAGTTTTGACTATTTTAGTTTCCTTATATAAATGATATTTTGTAATATTTGTCCTTCCACTTCTGGCTTATTTCACTTGGCATAATGTCCTTCACGTTTTCCACATTGTCTGAAATGGCAGGATTTCCTTCTTTTTCTAAGGCTAAGTAATATCCCATTGTATGTATATACCACATTTTCCTTATTTATTCATCTGTCAACAGATATTTAGGTTGTTTCCATATCTTGACTATTGTGAATAATGCTAAAATAAACATGAGGATGCAGATATCTCTTTGAGATCCTGATTTCAATTGCTTTGAATATATATATATATGCAGAAGTGAGAAGGCTGGATCATATGGTAGCTCCTTTTTTTTTTTTTTTTTTTTTTTTGAGACAGAGTCTTACTCTATTGCTCAGGCTGGAGTGCAGTGGCACAATTTCAGCTCACTGCAGCCTCTGCCTCCCCATTCACACGATTCTCCTGCCTAAGCCTCCCAAGCACCTGGGATTACAGGCATGCACCACTATGCCAGGCTAATTTTTCTATGTTTTTTAGTAGAGACGGGGTTTCACCACATTGGCCAGGCTAGTCTCGAATGCCTGACCTCAAAATGCTCTGCCTGCCTGAGCCTCGCAAAGTGTTGAGACTACAGGTGTGAGCCACTATGCCTGGCCTGGCAGTACCATTTTGAATTTTTTGAGGAACCTTCCTACTTTTTTTCCTTCCATAATGGTTGCACCAATTTACATTCCCTCTATGCTGATTTTATAATTTAAGCTTATCTTATTTAATTATCAGTGTTAAGAATATATTAGCCCATCCTTTGTGTTCCTCATCCTTTTTGTGGATGAGGAAACAGGTTCAGAGAGGTTAAAGAACATGCTCAAGAACCAGCTAGGAAGTGGCAGAGTCTGGATTTAAGCCCAATAGTGTGGTGCATAAGGTTGGGAGTTAGTGGGGTGGAGCTGTGTTGGGGAGCCAGAGTATATCAACACAGTGGGAATGAGCTCAATTGTGAACAACAGATTTCACAAGCCCTGTTCAGTAAACCTGAAGATGCTGAATCCACACAAAAAGACAAGGTATAAACATTTGTGTAAAAACCCTTAGGAAAAAAATCAGATGGTAAACTTCATATGTAATCCTGCTTTTCAGTCTGGTGATTCAGGGTCTCCCACAGATTTCCAAAGTCATGAAGCAAAGAATAGCACATGAAGGCTTGCTGGGCCATAGTTCCCTGAATTTCACTTTGGACTCTTAAGTATTGGTAAGACGGTTTGTGAAAATGAGCTCATGTACAAATTGAAGCTTCCCAGAACGAAAATCCAGTTGGACAGAGGAAACAAAAATGTCTATGCTGGCGGTGTTCCATGAAGAAACATTTGGCATACAAGTAATAAGTTCTTATATAAGATTTTTTCAAAAACTACCTAGTAAATATTGACTGCATAAATATAGTTGGAAAAAAGTCTATTTCCTTCAATATTCTGATAATAATTTATAAAGTAATGGTATGATGGAAGGTCTACAAAGAGTTAAGCTTAAAGTTTTCATAGACAATTAGCTACATATACAACCAGTAAATCAGTTTTAAAAACTTGAAAGTTTTGCTTATAAGTTTTATGAAATGTCTAAAACATTTAATGATCTTTTTTCACAAAATTTTAAGACTGAGCTGTAATTTTGCAATAGGCATCAGGATAATGAGTCATAATCACAAATTTTACTTTTTCCTGCAGTGAAGCAACAAATAAGATACCTTCCCTTTATCTCATCTGAAGCTATTACCTCAGGAAAGATTTGGGGGTTTAGGTAACTCATAAATCTTTAATAGGTCAATGCCTCAGAAAATTGACTCGTTAATTTTAATTATGATTTCAAAATATATTGTTTATAATTTACTACTCCATTGTAATGTCTTTGAGACACAGCTTTTTCCCTAGTTTTTTTTTTTTTTTAGGATATCAATATAATTAATTTCTGAAAACCTGTTTATAAGGTATTAGAAAGTCTAATATAGAGATTCACTAACAAGATGACTTTATTTTTCTAAAGCACACAATTTCCAGATTTGAAGTATTTGTTAGCATCACCTTCCAGAACTTCCTGCTTGATATAAAGTGTCATGAGGCTATGCCACTTCTAATATGTAAAATTCAGGAAGATCTTTGGAGTAGCAGACACATCATTGAAAACACACAGAAGATACAACTAGACATGCTAGCATACAAAGTTGTTAATCCATGGGAATGACTCATGCTAAATTAAAATATTCAAGTTAAATAGAAATGCAATGGTAAACAACAGCATCAAGAGAGTCTGTCTGTAATAAAAATTGAAAGTGTATTTGCAGAAGACACTGAGGACCTCAAAAAAAAGTTAAAATATCTTTCTTACTGAATTTCGAAATCTCCCAATTTAGAAAGTCTAGTAGACAAACATCGCAAAACGGAACAAGCACAGTGATGAGGGTGATTCATTTGTTTTTATAAGATCCCTGCAAATAATTATTTCTGAAAATACATCCCAAGCCCACCATCAGAGAGGGACAATGGAGAAGGAGGTCTTTGTCTGTTGCTCAGCAGGGACCTCTGGACTAATATGTCTTCCCACCCACTATTGCCACACCACATGGTTCCACGGTTCAGTACAATTTAGCTTCACATATTGTTAACCATTTCAGCATTCACAGTCTCCTTGAAAAGTCCAGCTGAAGGGGCATACTGATTCATGTGGCTTAAAAATATCCTTGTAATTCTGAAGCTATTTTTTAAATAAAGGCTAGAAGGAAGGAGAATGAAGAAGACATTAGATACATTTGGATTCTTTTACAATGCCCACTTCTACATTTTCCCGTATCTTTTGCCTTTGTTCCATGTTAGAGCAAATACGATAGCAAAAGGTTGTGTATACCCGAGGATACTAATTTCCTTGAAGATTTCCTAACCCAATGTGAAGAGACATGTAGAAAGTTGTAGAAAGTCCTTAGACATATTTATTAGTTGGTTCTTCACACAATTCTGTGCCAGTGCATATCAAAAATAAAATGTGGGTCAGGCGCAGTGGCTCACGCCTGTAATCTCAGCACTTTAGGAGGCCGAGGAGGGCAGATCACGAGGTCAGGAGATCGAGACCATCCTGGCTAACACGGTGAAATCCTGTCTCTACTAAAAACAAAAAATTAGCCGGGTGTGGTGGTGGGGGCCTGTAGTCCCAGCTACTCGGGAGGCTGAGGCAGGAGAATGGCGTGAACCTGGGAGGCAGAGCTTGCAGTGAGCAGAGATCACGCTGCTATACTCCAGCCTAGGTGACAGAGCGAGACTCCGTCTTAAAATAAAATAAAATAAAATGTACAATATATCCTTTAGCCTACGATTTCGCTTCTCAGATTTATTTACGAAAGTATTAATGGAAGAGTATAAACATACTTGTACAAGACAGTCATTATAACATTGCTGATAATCAAGAAAAGTTAGAAATAACCTGAAGGACCATCAGTGGAGATATGATAAATAAGTTGCAGTATACTTACGTTTCAATGGAATACTATGTTAAAATAAAAACAAAGTAAATTTACGGATGCTAAAATTTAAAAAGTGTACAACATTTTAAATACAACCTCATAAGTGCAAAAGCAAATCATAAACACCATATAGAGGATAATTCCACTTGTGTTAAAACAAGAACTATGTAATATAACAAGAACACATTTTATTCATACATTTTCACTTTTGCATAGAAAATGAAATCTAGGAGGATATATGCCAAATGTTAATCGTTGCTAGCAGTGAAAAGAACATGGGGAGGAGACTTTCTTTATCTTTGAACCGCTGATCCCCAAACAATTCTCATATAATTGCTTTATACAATTTTGCACTATCTATTTTTTAATTGGAATTTTTAAATATTACAACAAAACTTCCAGTATGCTATATTGCTATTTTCCCCTTAAAAAGTTTTCAGACTTAGTTCCTCACTCTTACCCATCATGGATAAGGAGCAACAGCCCATCAACACCACTAGCGTCCTGGCTTCGCCTTCTCTCATTCTTTAGGGAAGCAATTAAAAACAATAACACACTTTTCACAGCTTTCAGTGGTTTCTCGTCAGTCTTTGATACTTAGAGAAATTCTGACTGTATACTCTTGGCATATATTCCAGTCTATTAAAGTTGTATTGAAGACAGGATCACAGTACTTGGGAAGAGATTTATAAGAGGTGAATCTCCAACTTTAAATGCAACAAAATAGACCTTTATGTAAGCTGCTTGTCTTTCCAACTGGACTACAATACATTGGTATAGTTTTTACATTAATCAGATGCATGTATTTTAACTATGTTCAGCGTGTTTAAATACAGCACATTTTCAAATAGCTTTAAAATCTCCAAGGATATGCACATACACTATCTTATTTTGATATCACAATAAAGTGAGAGGATAGAGGAAGAAGGAATCGTAAACCAACTCACAGATAAGAAAATTTAGCTTCTAAGAAGGCACATCTAAGATCCCAGTGAAAGAGACCAGAAGGTTACAGAGACTGCAAGTGATAGAATTGGAAATTAGATCCAGTTTTTATTTTTCATTTTTTACTTCAAATCCAGTGCAGTTTTTGTTAGACACAATCACCTCTGTAAGATGAGCATTCTTCTCCAGCACAATGCTATAAAATAGGTTGTTAATTCATTCGTTCAACTATTTCAGTGTACATTTTTATTTTCTTCATTTTGTCCTGCTGATCACAATTCATTTCTTTTCATTATCAGATATTTGGCAGGGAGTCACATTGATATTCTTTCATGGGTAAGGCAAGCAAAGTTTAGTTAATGTTCCTCTTATTATGGTTCATGTCACTATTCCTCCTACATGATATAAGTCTAAAGTATGTATCCTGTAGTATCCACATGCTTCTGCAAACACGGGCACTTTGAAGGCAGGTTCATGATTGTGGCTAAGCATGCAGACTGTACCATCAGCCTGGGTTCAAATCCCGACTCTGCCACTTACTAGCTGTATAAACTTGGGCAAGGTAATATTGCCCATCAGTTTTCTTATTTGCAAAATGGGAAAAATAAGAGTGTACATTGCATGAGGTTACTGTAAAGGTTTAATGAGTTACAAGATGCAAGGCATTTAGAATGGTACTTGGCGCATGGCACATGATCAAGGAATGTGAGCTATTATCACTCAAAGTGTGTGCTAGAAAAATATATTGGTTCTAACCAGAAGCCATCTGAAAAAACATTTTTGCATGGCAGTAGGCTGCCTCTCTGTTTTTGTAGGAGTACATTCTGTACTTTAGACTACCTGGCAACAAATACGGATGCTTAAGTGTCTGTCAAGTAATTCAACTCTGAGAATTTGTCTGCACATCTGACATTTGAGAGTGACAACAAAGTGGACATACTAAGCGCCCATCCCCTGTACTCCTTCATGAATTAAGTTAGACTGTTCCAAAAGTACAGAATTAAATCATATTATCTTAGTTCCTCAGAGACACATGAATCACCACTGAGTAAAAAATTTAAGAGAATATCTTTAGCTTTCTTATGCTGCAGAAATAAGCAGGTAATATTGTCCTTTGCACTAGTGATGCTTGAAATCCTTATACTTTTTTCTACCTGATGTCCTTACATAAGGACTGCATTAAATTTGCTCTGAGAATTCATTGCCAATAAAATGTTCATCTTGAAAATTTGAAAGCTTTCTTCTTTGTCAGACACTAGATAATTTAACATTTTCTTTTTTGGCCCTAATTGTCTGACAATTCTGCATTAAATTACAAGTTCAACTGCAACAACTAACTCATCCCAGATGAACAGCTAGTGTGCATTTTTCTTTCTTTTTTTTGTTCAGTGAAATTTTAATTTTTTGTCTTTTTAAGTTGTGTTTTGTATGAATGCCACCTTGACACTTTTCTCAAAGACAAGTATAAAAAGTGCACTTCTTTAACATGCAGTGGTAATAAATGCATTTATTTTTGTCATCTCTTCATTCAGTTGCTCATCTAGTATTATTGAGCACCAATATTGCTATGTATAAGAAAAATAGTAAAAAACTAGACAACCTGCAAGTCCTTAATTTCTTTAAAGTAGTTATAAGAAAATAATATATTGAAGAAAATAACTGTTTTCAGAATGAATACATGCATAAAATGTATGTTATTAAAATTGTTTCTCTGATACTGTTAATTCATCTCCTTTAAAAACTGCCTTTTAATCTGTGAATATGACATAAATCTTTTTTAAACAATTATATTAAAAAATAATACAACTAAGCGAATGGAAAAACCTTTCACACAAATCATCTTGGTTGGCTACATATCCCAAAAATATTCAGAAGATTTTAGAACTATTCATAGCTGTGGTCAGAACTTCAGGACATTCCTTTGACTGTCTCAATATTACCAAATTTCATCTGTGAAGGTGAATAATTTTGGGTGCAGGGAGATAAACAAAATCATTGAGAGTCATGACATGAAGTCATCGTTTTAAAAACAATCAACTACAAGAAAAAATTTAAAAACATTTTGAACAACATTCGAACATTGAACATTGCATTTAATTTAATGAATGTAGATCTCTTTTATCCCTGCCAGTTTAATAGCTGGGACTTACAGTATTTATTTTATTATGGTGATTTCTGAAACTTTGCTTAAAATTGAATTTACTAGCACACTTCATAGCCTGTGCTACAGAAGCTCAGAAAGAAATGATTCTCTACCTGCTTTTATAATGTCATTAATCAACTTAGTTTCTTCCTTTTCCTCCACTCAGAGTAAATTTCTAAAGAATAAGATTCAGTCACAGCTCTCAAAAAGCCTGTACTCCGAAAAAACCTTGTGCAAATCCCAAATTGCTAATTGCATGCATAAAAGCCCTAGGAGGTCAGGAAAAGAAGAAATTGTAAGTTGCTTTCTGCAATGTGCTGAAATAAATGATAATAACAGCTGTCATTTATTACATCTGCACCTTAGCCGGATGTGTTATATAAATTATCTCATTTAATACAACCAATGTGGGCAGATATGTATTTATACTTCCTCATTCTTAGATGTGGAAACTAAACTTCAAAGAGTTACCCAAGATTACACAGCTATTGATTGCCGGACCAAGATTCCAAACCAGGCCTGATTTCAAAGGCCCTTGCACTCAGCAACACCACCTGTTACCAGACTAAAGTCCTCCTTCTGTACAGATCTCAACCATTTCTGCCATGGGAAAAGCTGGTAGGAGAGAAAATAGACTGGCAGGACTTCAGATGAAACATGGTTTGTGTTTCCTAAGGAATTTAGGAATTGAATTTCCTAAGGAGGCTGTTACACTCACTTAACCATGTCTCTTTAAAAGGAATAAACAGCAGCTGGGAAAATACATTTCTTACAGAAGTATTCTATATGCATCAGACAAATAAAAAGACCCTCGACTCCAGATGTTAATGTAAAATTATCCAGATGCTACAAAATGATCATCCAGAATACCGGAGGCAAAAGAAAGCCCAGCTGAAAATTGATTTCAAAAAGAGAAATCAAAGTGGAGACACCAATTTGTATTTTTGCTAAGTTACAGAAGACTGGTCATTTCTCTGTTCTTTTTTAGTAGACACATGTGGAAAGATCTCTCTTAAATGATAAAATAGAGTTGCAAAATTGGGAGTTTCCTGGCTTGAGTAATTAATGCACGGTTTTCTGGGCAACATTCTGGTATCTCTGTAACATTTTGCTTCTGTGTTGCTTTTGGATAGAGGAAGTACAGATCTCTGAGGGTGAAATGAAAAAAAATAGAAGTCATTGTCATACAAATAATTTGTGTTATTAATTTATGTGGATTTTAAAATTTGAATCTAGAATAATAGGTTATTTTGTTATCGATTTTTCTGGGATTTAGGTGTAGCTCTAGTACATAAATGAATGACATATGCAAACACCACAAAATTCTAAGCTAGTTAGTTCAATAATCAGATTATTCAAACTAGACAAGTCAGTTCCCACTTTCAACTCCTAGGCATGATTTATCTGATTTGGCTGACTGCATGGAAGACCATACGTATATGTTTATGTGATGTAAACTGAGGAGTGGGCAAATGTACAAAGGAGTAGGTCATGGCACCCTCCCTCATGGAACTCAAAAGCTTGTAGCAATCAATGCCTGGTAAACAGTAGCATCTTTCAACTACCTAATCATGTAAGAAAAGACATTGGGAAAAGATTTTATGTTAAATGTCTGCACATAAAATACAGAGTTGTTGTTTTTTTTTTTTTAAAGCAAATACAGAAAACATTCATTCTTATTACTGGATTTAAAACAAAACAAACAAACAAGCAAAAGTTTATTTATATTCCTATCTCAAGAAACATCCTTTTTGTAGTTTTCCTTTAGGGAATTGCATGAGTTATAATCGTATCAATGGGAACTAACAAGAATGTCATTTAGTTTTGAATCTTTAGCTGTTCTTTAACCTTGCAGTCTTCTAATAAGATGACTTGTTTACTCTTGTTTCTGCAGCTGTGAATTCTGGACAGGGTTGTAGTGATGTTATTTTTCAGAATAACCCCAAATCCTCTTTCCAGACCAGAATATCAAAGTATTGTTTGGTTCTGCATATATTTTGCTGATTACTCTTGACCTAATTATTTTATATCTGTTCAACCTTGATTTGTATTTACCTTATGCTGTACAAGTTCTCTTGGGATTTTTTAATATATAAATATCCTATTTGATCTGCATCCAATTTTGGAGTCTAAACTCTAAAGGGCCTGAAGATGCTATTTCTTTATTATTTAAGACAAATTTTAGTATTCTTGGAATTACTGATATCAGCTCCTTTTCACATTCTGCCTTTGTTTGCTTTTTTGATAAAAATCTCATTTGGCTAAAAAATTACCTGTGTTATTTTCAACAAAAGGAAGTTAGGCACCAACTGAGCTATTTTCCAGTGATAGGGATAAAATGCTCCGAACTATCTCTCCTCTGAGTCCTAGTGTAGGGCCTTACCATGGAAGGGCTGAGGATGACGGTTATTTCCGGGTTCCCCTCTCAAGGGTGCCTCAAAGACACTAGTGAGCCTTGGCAAATTTCAGTTGAGTGTTTGTACAGGTAGAAGCGTATACCACTTTATGTTGCTCAGGACACCATTCTTCCTCATTTTGCTACTGTTTTAATGATCTATCTTCCTAAGAACACTATTTGTAGTCTTCTGTCTATGTTACAGGCTCTTTCTGCGGTCACAGAGTTTTTATTTGTTTGCTTTGTTTTGTTTTTGTTTTGCCTATATTTAAATGGCCCATGTTGCTTAATGGAATTAACTAGTAGAGGCTATGTCATGGCACCCAGACAACAAAATGTAAGTGCTGAAGACAAAACCAGTTACTTGGCTTTTGGCTTTTCTGTCTGCCTTAGGATTCCATCAGTTCTCAGATGCTCTTCGGCTAGCCATACTCTCAAGAAAAATGTGTGTGCTTTTCTTAGCATGGAACACCAGCAAAAAGAGTACATCCATCTCCTGCCAACTGGATTGATTGATTTACGACAAGAACTTAGAATTCGAACATTAGCCCCGATTGTTTTAGGAATTATTAAAAGATTGTCAATGGAAAGATTTACAAAAACACTGGAGAAAATGAGGGGCTAACACATTGCAATTCTAGTGACAGAGCCTCTCATGCTAAAGAGTGACCCCCACATTATATAAACATTGTTGGAAAACATTTATAAAACAGGATGCATTGTATAAATTAAAGCTAAAACTCCAAATGTTTCGATTTCTTATGCTGCTAAACATCCTTCTTTTTATTTTAACATTTACTTGATCATAATCGTTGTACAGGGAAATAATTCTCCCTAAAATCTGTTTCTATGACATGTTTCTGCAAGGCAGGTGTTTTGTTTTTGTTTTTGTTTTCCCTAAGTGTACGTTTAAAATGTAATTTTCTCATCCTGAAACTGTTTTACTGTTCGGTACAAGCAGCCTCTCTACTCAATGCATTCAGTTATTCAGTAGGTGAAATAATTATGGTGAGTCAAGGCAATTTGCTAGGAACATAGCCTGTCTCCCATCATTCCCTTCCACATTTTCCACGTGGCAACCACACAGTTCCCTAGACAGGTCACTACCATTTTCTCTCTCTCTCTCTCTCTCTCTCTCTCTGTAATCTTGTAACCAAGATTTTTCTGTACTAGAGATCTTTTCTCTGACTTATTTCATCTCTTATCTAATCCCTCCAAAGCATAATGTCCATTATCCCCTGCACCTAAGACAGTGTTTGCCATAAAGGCAGTGCTCAATATTTATTTATTGAAAAAAATAGCTAAATGTTGAGGTCTACTCACTGGCTACATATACCCAAGAAAATTGTTCATGATATTAAATTGTTTGGTGTTAGAACTGAAACTGTATTCCAGCTCATTTTTGTTGTCCTCTTTTTTTTTATTTTGTAATGCATTTGCTTAGTAGTGATTAATGTGTGCACTGGTCTTCCACAGCTAATTCAACACAAAAGTTTATCTTTCTGTAAGATAAATGGATGCAACATAACAAATTGAAATAATGGAAGAGAAAAACGTCTTTAATCCACTGAAAGAACAAACTAATGTGGAGATAAAAAAATAACACAAAATTAAATCATTCTGATATTTTTTCTTTAAAAAGCAATAGAGGATTTTTTTTCCCTTGACATAATCCAAGAATTTTTACCAACAGTCATGCAACAAAGGTAGTTTATCCTGAAGAGAATAGTGGATAAGTGCTGTAAGTGGATGTCAGGTTTTAAAATATGTAAAATGCTCCTAAAAGGTGTCAACTGTCACTCTTGATACAACGAACATCTACACATGTGATTATATAATACATATAAGGGTAACAGAGTGTGTCTATGTGAAGATACAGGTATATACATACATGCTTTATATTCTGTGAGCCAAAACAACACAGTTCTCAAACTTACTACTGGTAACCTGTATACCACCAACTTTCATGTAGTTCCTTATAACAACTGATACAATGCCTGATTATTAGTACAAAAATATTATTTGCTATTCCCCCCTTACCTACAAAATTTAAAAACAAATGTAGTATGATTCATGTTTAGTTTAATATTCACCATATTACTAATTTGGTAAAGAAAAGGCCTTCACAAATTAAATTATTATACTTATAAATTGTTTCAGCAAAAGGACTTGTCTGATTTCCCATTGATGCTTTTGCTAAAATGCTGTGTACATCTGAGGTTATACTTAGGACAGTATTTCTGCAAGTATTTCTATTCATGCTTTGGCATATTATTAGTTTAAACCATATGAAACTGCATTTTAATTGACTAAAATAGTCAAATATTGGCAATTTCCCATGGCTCAACATAATAGTAGTAGGCTCGGTTTTAGAAGGTACTTATAATTTGAAAAAGGAAACAAATAATTCTGATTACTGAATGAAGTTAAAGAACAAATTTACACAAAGGAAATATAATTTTCTAACTTATAATCTTACCAGGACTGCCATTTTCCTTTGCAAAATAAGTATCAAAATAAGTATAGGATTTTTGTTATCCATGATTAGAATTTAAATTATATGTCTTATGTACTACCCAAGTAGCAGAATTGAGCAACAGTTTTCATTTACATTTTTCCAATGAAAATATTTGACTGTAGTCAGTCTGCTGTGGTGCAAAATAGTACACATCCTTGGGCTAGATTGCTTTGCTGTACATTTTTCTCCAGTTTTCACTTCATAGCAGGGGACCTAGTAAAGCAACTCCTGATATCTTTTTAAGTTTGCCTATAAAGTGTAATCATAACCATTCCACTCCTGGGTTACTTGTCTCAAGGACTTTTGATGATAGCTCTAGTGTTGAAATAGTTTCCCTAAGGATCAGAAGCTCATTTTAATAGCTTCAATATCCTTTGTTGTATTTTCAAGTATACTTTTGCAATAAAGATAATAGTACATTATCTTTCCCGTGTAAGACTGATTAACTGACACACCCTTGGGTTTTCCTCAGTAGAGATGGTGGATGGCATTTAATTATCCACACAGTGTCGTACAAACCCTTGTGACCAATGGTAAATACACATTTAGAAAATGACTGATTGGACCTAAGTGTTCCATTTATGAAGTGGAATGATTATAAGGTTTGCCATCAGAAGGTCTGGACTGGACCTGGAGTAGAGATTAGTGTTGAACATTTACCACAATGTGACCTCAAATCAGTTCCTTCACCTCCATCTGTAAAATGAGAATAATAACAATTTTGGCTTCAAGTATCTCCAAGGCTTTGGTGAGGATCAGATGGAAGAATGCATGGTAGAGTGCCTTGTAACTGACAGAGCGCAGTAGATAAATGATTATTGCCAATATTATTGATAATACAAACAACAGTTAATCCACAAATCCTCTTCCTTTTGCTTGGGAGTCATATTTTAACTGAAAGGCTTAAACTCTACTTAGGTAACGTTAAATAAAACTGATAATAACCAGCAAATCTAGCATGATCTGCCATTCCATCAGGGAATGTTTACTTGGGATTTTAGGCCTGATTACAGATGTCATAACATGAGTTTTGGCAACCTGAAGTGCTTCTTATAATATCAAGTTCATTTAATAGTCCTTTTCTTTCTTTATGTAGAGAATAAATATTGTTCCTGCTTCACAGTTCAGTAATCTCAATACACTTCAGAATTGGGACTTGAATTATTGACAACAGTTTATAATTTTCAGTTCAGAAAACATTTTCTATAATATATTGCAATGAATATAAGTAGAACTTTTTTTTTTTTGCAATAAGGTGCTAGCATATTTAAACGCTTGTGTGCCTATCTGTACAATACTAACAATGGCCAAGAGTGGATTCTATGAAACCATACTGTCTTTCACACAAGAAGTAACAGGTCTATACAATGAAATCTGAAGTCTATTTGGATCAAAACTGACAAGCTTTGAAGAAAAGTCCGGAAGATTAGCAGTTTAATAAATTGAATGGGATAGAGGGCTGGTCTTTTCTGACAATGGAATAGATGATGTCAATTCAATTTAGATGGAATTTTACCTGAGTAGTCAATTAATAACAAAAATAACAGAAAGAATTAGCTTGAGTCAAATAAAAGAAAAACATAATTTTTAAAGTTTTGTTTGACCAAAAGTGTATTTACTTGTTGGTTTACTTAATATTTTATTAAATTTTACTCTAAGATGGAGAATTACTATATCTCTGTCAAAGTAATATTGATATAATTACCTACAATTTGGAGAAATATATCTCTTTTAAGTCATTTAAAACCCTAGTTTCTACAGTCTCACTTACGTGCACAAAATGGTTAACTATGTTCCAAAAATATAATTTTACTGGTTCTAGCAGCCAATTTTAAAGACTTCATAAACTGATTTATGTATTAAGGCATTTCAGAATTTTATTTCAAAATGTAGTGACATTATTATAATGGGTCTCAACTATGTCTAACATAGCAGTTTGTTCTCTCTTATAGAAATGGACAAGAAAAAGATTCTTAGAGGGCTTCCTTATGGAGCATTAAAGTCGTGGTCAAAAACTGAAACGTGTACAATGCTTGGGAAGTTCTGCAGTACTTTGACCACAAAACATGGGTTCTGTTGCCCACTTATAAAAGTAATGCATTGACTAATATCTCCCTATTTCTTCCAGCCTCCGCCCCCAACATAGAATCAACAGATTCTGTTTAAAATGTTCCTGATGAGAAATCTTCTCCTACCCATTTTATCACCAGCCTATTTAATATGGTGTGACCCCTGGGACACCCACACACTAGCAGACTCCATAACCATGCCTGGAAAGAAGTTAAACTCAATAGCTCATTCTACAGGTGTACTGGAAGGAAGTTAAATTCAAATAGTAATGCTACAGTGGATGCAAATTAATATTTAAAGACATTTTCTAAAACCCTTTTTATATAGCTTCTGTTGGATCTCCTGTAATGTGATTCTTATTAGAACCAAATCAGATACACGTTTCGAGGATTCTTCTGTGAGTAAACCCATATCACCTTCCTTATATGTTTACAGTATTTGTTCAACCAGTAGTCAATTATTTCATATAGTAAAATTTTAGAGGAATAACATGTTTTAGGAACATGGATAGCAAAAAACAAAACAAAAACCTTAAAACTGTTTTAACAATTATGCATGTAAGTTACTATTATTGTCTTGGGAAGAACTGTTAGTCAGTGGATCTTCTGTATTGCTATAGCTTTTGGGATTTAGTATTGAAGGGAAAATGTAAGTTCCCTTAAAAAGGAAGGTCTTTTAAGAACAGCTGAAAGGGAGGCTACAGATGGGTTGAATGGGTGGGGTGTGGGGGGGTGGGATAAAGGAATACAAGCCATCTGTAAATGTGGGTTACTTTCACTGAGGTTTTTATGGTCATATTTCCTATTGCCATGTAGAAGCAATGAATAAAGACACCAAAAAACTAGACAAACAA
The DNA here is from genome assembly GCF_008728515.1 of Papio anubis. Taxonomy (NCBI): domain Eukaryota; kingdom Metazoa; phylum Chordata; class Mammalia; order Primates; family Cercopithecidae; genus Papio; species Papio anubis. Next base: position 133,698,523 of record NC_044981.1, read on the forward strand.
GATTATATTTAGGCATCAAAAGTGCAAAATAGGCTAAGAGTAAAATGATCAAAAGTAATGCAAAAAGTCACTTTAAAAATTATTAAAGAAAAAAATCTGACAAGTATGTAACACAATTGAAATACATGAAATTCCAGAAACAAAATTTTAAAAATATTTTAAAAACAACACAAAAGAAATATAAATATACATCATTTGCCAGAATAAAGCTTGAAGCAGAAAAAACTGATAAATATAAATATACCAAGATAAAATTATTAAAATCAGCAATCCAAAATTATTAAAAAGATCAAAAAATGAGCAAGATAAAGAGGTTAAGAAATCAATTAAAGTGAAGGTAAAAAAAAAAAACCTATTAGATATAAAAATGAAGTAATTCATCAAAGCTAAAAGGTAAAGAATTTTTTAAATCTAAAACATGAAAACACTGAAACCCCAAAATAAAAAATAAGCAGCAGCTCAAACTCAGACCTGTGCAACCTCACATAGAGTTTCAGCACGACCTGCTAAGAGAGGAGACTTCTGAGCCTATAGTGTTGAGCAGATTTTCCAGGAAACCCCAGACACAGAGGGAAACTTTTAGCCTTGTACTTTTCTGGTGCTCTGAGAATATACTGAATTCAAATCACAACTCCAAAAATTTCTAACTAAGGAACCCTGGGAAAGTTATTTGACCTCTCTGTACTACCTGTGTCTCAGCTGTAAAATGGGACAAGTATTAGTATATATGAATTTATACATGGGAAATTCTGAGATTAACACCCTCCATAAAATAAATGTGCAACAAATACTAGCCATCATTTGTTATTGTTATTATTATTGTTGTTGTTTTTATTGTTATTTTTGTCTACTTAGTCCTGGACTAACCCTACATTAGCACTGAGACCCTCACCTATTCCTTCTGGTCCTCCAAATTCAGTAAGCTTGTGGTGTTTTGCTTCACTTATTCCTTCGGTCTTGTTCAGTAGCCTCTGCCCTCCCTAGCCATGGCCCCATGTGGTATGGCTGGGTCCCTCTCATGTTCCCCCATCGCATTCCAGGCTGAGCCAGCTCAGTCATTTCACAGTTAGGAGTAGGCTTAAGCCAATGTTAGCTACTGAACCTTGAGAATAAAAAGGCTGGAAATGCTATTATATTGTAGAGGTTAAAGAGAGGGTTGCCATAAAAATCTAATTTGAGCATTTTCATAACCATGTAAACTGGCTGGGGCACATATTAGGTAGTTTACTCTTCTTTCTGAACCCTATTGTTAATCCTTGCAGAGCTACCTGAAAGCCAAATCCAGGTAATTCCCCAAAAGTCAGTGTGCAGTGTCTTTGTACCTTCTTCCACAGCCCTGGGCTTCTTTACTCAGCTTAACAGAAGCTTACCCTTCTATTCCATTTCAGTGGCTCCTGTTCCGCAACACCGAGAAAACCAGGTCTCTTAAATATTGGTGTTTTCTCCTCAGGATTCCATTCTCATTCAGTTTCTCTGGCTATCTTTGTTTTTCAACAATACTGCATTAATTTTACAAGGATTTGTGGATGCTTTCTGGGCATTATATATATATATATATAGAGAGAGAGAGAGGAGGAGTAAGGGAGTCTATTAACTGATCAACAGAGAAAAAGGAGGAATATAATCCTCTTAATTTTATCTTTATTTTATTACAAAGATGTGTTTTTAAAATATAACAATATATTACCTTAAATAAATTATGTATTTTATGTGTGTGTCATTCCAAAATATTTCAGCTGTTCTGTGTCTTCCAACCAGAGTTGAAACATTTCATTTTTTAGAGGACTCCATATAAACCTCATTGTAAGGAGGTATTTTAACATTGTTGCTCCAGGTACTGACTGGCCCCACATTGGTCTAAAAAGAATTATTTTTAGAGAAAGGAAGCCTGAAACCCCAAATAATTATTTACCTAAATTTCTATTCAAAACCAATACAAATTAGTGATACTCCACTGTTTCTCCCTAAAGGAACAATTGCAAGGGTAACTGAGAAAGGCTAGGTCTTCATTTCCATTCCCTCATTTCCATACAAACTCACATGTGAAATCATGTTATAACCTTAACAATGTTATATCAAAGGAGAATTTCTGAAACATTTTTTAATACAGTCTTGGGTTTGTGTCTTCCTTCTCCTGTATTTGCAATTCTAAGGATCACCATAATGTCAGATGATGAAAAGAGGAAGAAAAATATTCTGTCTGTATATATAAAATTCTGTCACATAGGAAATCAAAATAATATCAAAGCTCTACATATAGTTTACAAAAAAAAAAGTGACTTCAAGATTTAATGATGGTTTCTCCCGGGATTTTTATATAAGCCTGCCCTGTTTCAAAGCAGAATCAAAGTGAATCTAAGTTCCATTGAGCTGCAGTCCAGGAGAGTGAGAAGGTGGTGGTAAGCAGGAAAAAAAATCATATGTAAATAACTTAAAGTTCTCTGTATGAGGAAATGGAAGCAAAATCACTATGGCAACCATGAATATTTAGTTAGCAGCCTAGTGACAATCCAAATAAATTAAAAGCAATAATCTGAGTCATAGAAAAGGAAAAGTCTCATACAACAGAAAAATATTATAATTTTAATTCTAGGATCTCTAAAGCAGTGCCATCTAGACAGTTCGTCCTCCTCAACATTATTACTGTGATTCTTCTCTCAGCTACCCCTTCGACCATCAATAACCTAATTTTAGTTAGAAGTTTATTTGCTCAACTCAAACCTGCGAAGAGATTCAGTCCACCAAAACCTATCACGTTTCTTGACAGAAAAGGTTAGTCTCTTTCTTCAGTTGGAAGTAGCTGGAATGATCACTATTCTTTCCCTAAATAACTGATGCCCTTTTCTCCTACAGGGTTTAAAAGGCTGAAGCCCTGAGCTTCTGACAAATCTAATGAATTAAAAGTTCTGGTTTCAGGAGTAGCTATTTTTCAAATGCTTCTAGGTGATTTCCAAGTAAAGCCAAATTATCGGGGTGCTTCCAAGTGGCAGTTCTTGTTAGCAGTTCTCAATAGCATCTGGGCTACTGCTTTCGGCAGAGGCAGCACTTGGGCTGTGACAGTAGCTCTTGATGGCTTGGTTCCCTGCGGCACTGCTGGACATGCATGTTATGTAGCTGTTCCCACAAGAACTCTACCCTATGGTTGACCTCAAAGTAATGGAGGCTCCTGTGGTCTGTTGCTTCATACCCTGCAACTCCTCTTAGGGAGCTCAGTATCATTTGCTCAAAGCAGGACAAAGTAGGGTCCCTGCTGAGCCTTCTCTTGGCATTGATGATAGAAAATTGGTCTTCTAAAATAAAACTCTTTTAAGGCTTTTGCTCAAAGCCTCCTTCTATTTGCAGCCTGGATAGCGACACACCCGGTCATATTATTGTCCCGCCTATGTCCTCCATTATCCCTCCTTTGCCAGGCCTTGAGACTTGATACCTTATGATTATCTCATAGCTCAGAATGAGCTTCTCTTCTCCCTTTGGGTGCAGGCCTAGGATGCTAAGCTTCAGGGTTAAGCTCTTTCTTGGTAGTAGTTGAACCTAGTTATCTAGGGGACTGGCAAATCCACATGATTAACATTTGTTGATCTCTTGAAATCAATGTGGGGTGGAGGGCAGAGAAGGGGCCAAACTAAACCATGAAGGGAAACAGGTGGGAGTAACTGGAGTAACAAAGCCAAATAAAACATCAGAGATGATGCAATTAAGATTAAAGAGGCCATAAGGAAAGGCTAGACCTCTCCAGTGATGATATGGACATAGGGCAGTATTGAAGTTTGGATACAGAGGCTGAAATTGAGGGTTTGAATATCCTTTAATAGATCGATGAGAAATTTACCTAAGGTATCTCTCAGCTCTAATGTTCTAAAGATTTTGGCACATGTCTCAAAAATTCTCTAGACAAGTGGCAATGTAATAAACCTTAGACTCAGTAGATTTGGCGTTAGTCACAAGAAGACTATTTCTTATTAATGTTCTAAGCCTAAAACATGAACATTGTTCCCTAACTAGTGTGTAACAATTCAGACATGTTTATTTCATAATGCCTTGTTACATGGATGGGCCTTAGCTCATGCCTGTAATCTCAGAAGACTGTAACTTTAGAAGGCTAAGGTGGAAGGATCACTTGAGGCCAGGAGTTTGAGAACAGCCTGGGCAACATAGCAAGACCCTGTCTCTACAAAAACATTTTAAAAATTAGCTGGAGGTTGATTTTTTAGGTAGGAAGATTTCTTGAGACTAGGAATTTGAGGCTGCAGTGAGCTATGATCACGCCACTGGACTCTAGCCTGAGCAACACAATGAGAACCTGTTTTTAAAGAAGAAAGAAAAAAAGGAAGGAAGGAAGGAAGGAAGGAAGGAAGGAAGGAAGGAAGGAAGGGAGGGAGGGAGAAGGGAGGGAGGGACTTGTTTTTCTTATTTCTGACATATTTAAGGAATATTTTGATGGTCTGGAAGAAAATGACCATTCAATGCTTTGTCAAAAATATACATTACAAATCACAGAAAATATTTAGATACTGTTGTCCACATGAAAAATCTGTCTAAAATATATATACCTATTATGTAACCATAAAAATTAAAAAAAATCATTTTAAAAATCTACCTATTAATAGAAGCATAAGCCCCATAAACCAATAAAAAAGAAACAAAAATATATGCATATATTAATAAACAATGACTGATGCAATGAGAAAACTGTTTCCTCTGTGGTATTGGTTCCCAAAATCCAGAAGCCCAGTTTTACCATGACAAAACATCAGGCAAACCCAAATTGAATAATAGTCTATAAAATATCTCTAAATATCTCTTAAAATATCTCTTAAAACTGTCACAGATAAGTGACTAAATGCCACATAGTACCTGAACTGGAACCCGGAAGAGAAAAAATGAAATTGGTAAAGTGAATGAAACCTGAATAAGGTCTGCGGTTTAGTTAACAACAGTGTATCAATGCTAACTTCTTAGTTTTAACATGTGTATTGTCATTATTTAAGATATTATTCCTAGGGATATCTGGATGAGGGAATGTGAGGATTTTCTGTAATCTTCATATATGTGTGTAACTTTAACATAATTCCAAAATAAAATTCCAAAATAAAAAAAAAATTAAATGCATGTGCAACTTCGCTTCTATTTATGGTAGATTATACAGTAAGAGTCAACACTCTCAATGATAACAACTAGACAAACTGGATAAATATACAAAAACATATGTTTAAAGCCATGTGAGGGCTATCAGGAGAGTGAAGAATAACCTTCTCAACATCAAGGACAAAAGAGATGTCTAGACAGGTGATTGGTATGTTGTGACAGTTTTTGTCCTGTGAGCATTTTCCTGTCCAGAGACATGGCTGAGAGAATGAGCAGCACTTTGACAGCCCTGCTGTATTAGGAGGACAAAAGTTGGATTCCAGGACTGCATGGGTGGGACTTTGGTAATTCCCACGCACGCTGGCTTGGACTCCAAAGACAGGCAGCATGAGAATGAGCATATACTGGAATTAAAGCAGCTGTCATTGGGTTGTAGCACCGCTTTGAATCATCTGAATGTCCCAGATATTTGAATCCCTAAAATTGAATTAAGTTGATCCAGATTTCCATTGCCTGGCAGTAGCATCAGAAAATCCACACAGGATGAAAACAATATACTAGCTCTCAAATTATTTCTACACGTTCTCTTTCAAATACAACTTCTGTTATACAAAGATAATCAGGCACATAAGAATGTAAGACAGCATAAAAAGAATCAGCAGATGAAACAGAAAATAAAATATATCCAAAAAGGTCATATATTAGAATTATCAGACAAAAACTTTTAAAAATAATTTTTACTTTATGCTCGAGGAGATCAAAAATAGAATATTGAAACTTTTAGAATAAATCATATTATTAAATTAAAATTTTACTATAAATATAAAATTTCAATGTAAAATGAGAAACAACTTCTATTTGAAAATGAACCAGGCCGGGCACGGTGGCTCATGCCTGTAATCCCAGCACTTTGGGAGGCCAAGGCGGGTGGATCGCGGGGTTAAGAGATCAAGACCATCCTGGCCAACATGGTGAAACTCTGTCTCTACTAAAAATACAAAAAACAGCTGGACATCGTGGCGCATGCCTGTAATCCCAGCTACTCAGGAGGCTGAGCAGGAGAATCGCTTGAACTCGGGAGGTGGAGGTTGCAGTGAGCCGAGATTGCACCATCGCACTCCAGCCTGGGTGACAGAGTAAGACTCTGTCTCAAAAAAAATAAGAAAGAAAAAAGAAAATGAACCAGAGAAATATAGAAACTGAAAAATACAATATATGATTAAGAATCCTATGAATAACTTTAATAGCAATATTTACATAGCTGAGAAGAGAATTAATGAACTAGAAATAATCCAGAAGAAAATATCTAGAATGAAGCTACAGAAAGACAAAAGGATGAAAACTAAGAAAGAGAGTTTCAGATACATAGTGTATACAGCAAAAAGTTCCAAGTCATTTTTAATTAGAATCATAGAGCAGAGGGAATGGGGAAGAGGGAGTATTTAGAGAGGTAATGACTGAACAGTTCTCTGAACTGATGAAAGACATCAGTCTGCAGATATGTAGAAAATAAAAAGGTACAATCTACAGCAGCATTGCCCAACAGAACTTTGTTCAATAATGGGAATGTTCCTTTCTGCCCAATCCAGTGTAATGGCTGCTAGTCCCATGTGGCTATTGAGCACTTGAAATGTGGCTAGTGCAAAGGAGAAACTGAATTTTAATTTAATTTGGATTAACTGAAATTTAGATTTGAATTACCACATATGGCTAGTGGCTCTTGTAGTGGGCAGTGAAGATCCAGAGCATCATAGTAAAACTACTGAAGAACAAAGATAAAGAAAACATATTTAAAGAAATCAGAGAAAAGTCACTCCAAAAGATAGTCATTAGATAGCTGCATTCTCTGCATAAGCAATGGAAACCAGAAAACAATAAAATGTTCCAAAACAAAATAACTGCAAACCTAGAATCCTATATCTGATAACAATATCCCTCAGCAATGGAGGTGAATTCTGTATGTACCGAGTTTAACACATAGGCATTATTAGAGATGAATTTGCATATTGGCTTTGAGACTTTTGAGATAAGAGTTGTTGCTGTCCTGTATTCTGAGAAGTTATCTTCTCAATGTGCCTCCTTCCACTCAAGCAGGGGGAGGTTTATCGCTCTCTGTACACACTACTGTTGTAGTACTTATACAATCATGTTTTATGTACTGGTTTAAATGTTTGCTTCTCTTATCTGACTGTCACTTCTCTGTAAAGTTTTGAACATAAACGACTAATAATTGTATTCCAGGTGTTAAGGGTTATGTGAAAGTACACAATTTTGAAACTGAAGCTGATGAGTGAGATTTATTCCACAGCTTTGTCTGGATAATGTTAGAGAAAAGCATCCAAAACTTTTAGAATATCCTCAAATGTTGTATGATAGCCAAAACTATATTATTTTAGAAAATACTATGCTGCCTTAGAACAATTTTGGCATTGAACTAATTCATCTATTAAAGAAATTTAATCCCAGAGAGATTAAATCATTTGACCAAGGTCCCACAAATAACTGGAACCAGTACCAGAATCCAAGTCTTCTAATTCCATGTGTCTTTCTACTTACATTAGATCCAGCAATACTATATTTCCTCTGAACCATTTTTAAGTTTAGCAATTGTCAACTTTAAAAGACAACTTCTAGTCTTTACCAGATTATGGATGAAATATTTACCTGAGAATCAGAGACCTCAATTATTATTTCAGTTCTATTACCATTGAGCTGAGAGTCTTGGAGAATATCACCTGTCTATTCAAAAAAGTAACATATTCCACAAAGTAAGCTATATAAAATGAACAGATAGCCTAGGAGAAGTCTGAATTTCATTCTTATTCTTCAATCCTATCATTCTATTACAGATATTTTGAATTACTTTCTGTTCCTTATTTCATTCACTTCCCTATGAGTGACAAATGAATATAAGGAAACATGTCATAGAGATAGTTCAGTCAGTTGCTCCTAATAGTAACCATCAATAAATAGTTTTTAGTAAGTGTTGTCTAGGAGTGAAAACAATATAGCCAACTAAAGAAACTGAGTAATTAACTAACAAACACATCTTTTGTTTCATATTGGCAGGCTGACTTGGTTTAAGAAATGGAGAACAATTATTAATGGAGAGAATGGGTAGGCTATATGCTTGTGGTATGCATTTTACATATCTGCCTAAGTGTATTTTGCATTGCTTAATAAATTTCTTAATTGAATCATTTTTAAAGGTATAGAATAGCCTTAAAATATTAGACAATTATTAGTTTTATGTAAACTGAATCTAGGATAAAAATTAATAAAAATTCAACTCAAAATTCTTTCTGCAGTCCCTACCCTCCTATCCTCAGGCCAAACTGGCCAGGAATTGGATGCCTCTAGGCACAAAGCAGGTTGAACAGCTGTTTGACTCACTGCATTTGAGTCCTTGTCATTTGGCAGATTGAGATCTCTGCTGAGAGTACCATTTGGAATGTTTTTCCCCAAAACTGGTATTTTTGACCATGGAATTTGAAATATAGTGAAGCACTGGTATATATTAATACACAAATAGTGCCTAATGAGGGTCTGACAGATTTATGCCAAAAACCTAATTTTCTCTAGAAGTGTTTAGAGATAACCCTAGATCGGCTGGGGTGGGCATGATAGAATGTACGGGTTTTCTGAAAATGTAAATATAAAAGATGATACTAGCTTCAGATGTGTGAGTATCAATGGAGATGTACATAATTAGGTAGGATGAAAGGAGGTGGGTCACATATACTAAAGGGAGACAAGTTAGGGAAATATACTAAAGAGGTATTGGATAATCCAAGAGAGTCAGTAAGTCAAAGTTTGGGTATTTAAGAGAAGACTAAGGATAATAATAAAAATAATAGTAGTAATGGTTTCCTTAATGGCAACAAAACAATAAAAATAGCACTTACAGAATACTTAGTGTGCATTTCAGCATTGTTCTAATGCTTTAAATACAATAATGCATTTATTCTTCTTGACAATTATATGAGGTAAGAACTATTATTATTCCTGATTTATGGGCGATGAAACTGAGGTGCAGAGAATTTAAGTAACTGGATCAAGAACACATAACGAAGCCAGAAAATAGAAAAAACAAAAAAACAAAAAACACCAATCCCCCCACCCCCACACACAACTAATAAACTAATAACAACTGAAGCCATGTTTAGAATATGTGGCTTAAAATCAATGAATGAATCTCAAATCTTAACCACGGGATGAAAGACACTGGAGAAGTAGAACATATTTGAAGTAAGCATATAACCTAACTTGCACATCACTGAGAACTTAAGACTTCCTGCACATCACTATTCCACAAAGCCTGACCCAGGGAAGAAACCCCACTGTAGCCCTATGGGGTGACAGCAGAAAAACATCAAAAGATTGAAAGAATTACTTTTCATTTGGGTCTTTCATGTGGATTACATTTCTTCACAAATTCATTTCTTTTGTCTCCATCTCAGACCAAAGTACACACAAATGTAAGACCACCTGTAAGGTCTCCAGTCCTTCTCTAATCATTAGCAATCCTCAGTGTTGAGAAAGTCTCTTTATATGTAAAATTAATCATTGACTTTCCAGATTAAACCTATTTCCTCTTCTCTGATCTTTACTGGAGATGGGAGACACATGAAGGTAGTTAAAATTCTAATCACCTCGGGTTTTTCTTTTTTATTTAATAACTCATTTAAATGTACTTTTGCTAAATCCTATTTTAAAATCTCCCTGACATTAATTACTGATATATTCAGGTCTTTCTGACAGGCCTATTTCGCCGTCTTAAATGTGCTTAAATGGTGAGTTTTCTCATCTTACCTCTCCATTTTCTAAGGGGTGTATCTTGGAGTAAAATGAAGTGCAGATGACCTCATCGTCTTTGGCATATGACGGTGGCCCAGTGCGGGGATAAATATTGTAAAGGGTCAGGCACTCCGTGTCTGTCACAGCATGATACTGCCAGGGCTTGTATTCAACATCATCAAGAGAGCGTTCCAAAATCCAGTTTCCAGGCCGGGGGGAGTTAGCTGCCTTCACAATCACATACGCAATCTGGAACACCTAGGGAGGAATAACAACAACAATAACATTGAATTCCCAAATATTGTCATCATTTTATGTCAAATATAAGTCTAAATGCTACAGTAGATTTTATTTCAGATTTTATTCTATAATCTTATAATGTTGTCTGAAATGATTTTACCATTACAGGTTCATATTTAATAACCTTTTTTGCTAAGAAGTGATGTTTTGTTTTGACAACCGTGGCTTTAAAAGAAATGGATTAAGATTGGATTTTAGTTTTGTAACAACTCATTGGCAACATTTCACCTGACATTTAAAGTTCCATTATAATTATTACCACCCAAAGCATTTATTAATAGTACATACGAATTTACTCACTTTACTATGTTAAAGACTGTAAAATACAAGCTAGAAATTCCCAGTGTAAATAGTGCTTGATAGTTTAGAAAACATGTTTACTTATATCAGATAATCCTCAAAAAAGTGCCATTTAGAGGGAGTTAGTATGCAGCAAAAACAACATAAACACATTCCTATGTTCAGATTGTGGTTCTAGCATTGTGGTAGCAAACCCTCAATACATGTCCATTCATTTACAGTCCCAAATAGAAAATAATGGATGAGAAATTCCAGTGTTATGAAGACAACTGATTGAACCTGAAACACATTAACTGAAGGGTTTCTGTACCTTCTCCTTACAAAAGGTAAACATGCAAGAAAAGGGGTGAAATAAAGAGGTATTGTTACTGTCGACAGAGTGACAATGGAGAGGAATGTGGCAATGCTCTATTTACAAATTTGTGTAGAATTTCAAGATGTAAAAAAAGAAATATTCTAAATGTTTTGTGGTAGTACATATCTGTGTCTTTACTAATGTAGTCCAAATAAATAGTGCAGAAACATTATGGAATGACATTTATATACAATGTTCTAGGTAGAAAGACAGATATAAACTAGTTTAAATTACTATTCCACCATCAATGTGTTGTTAATACAGTGTAATAATGAGACAAATGAAAAGTGCTATAATAATAAAACAGTATGATATGTTCTTGACTAGTAAATGCTATGAGGTATGACAGCTTGGCAGCTCTAAGCTCTAAGTGGATGAGATCACTGGTGGGACACAATTGGGAGGACAGGCTCACTACAATGTGATTAACAGGCCTGCTGAGCTAGAGGGAATCCTGAAAGGGATGCTCTCTAGAAATAAATTTTATCTGCTTCATAGTTTTGACACGGTAGCTCATGCATACATGTATAGGATCTATGGTATACCCTAAGGGACTAGATTTAAAAATATAAAAAGTTGGTATGGAATGGGGTAATACAGGTGGCTCTGATGCTAGTCCTTGGAGATCTTTACTTGAATGCAGGCTTGCTTGAGAACCATGGAGGGGAAATTACCCATCGAATGAGTCAAAGTAGGGTTACTATTAGCCTTTTAGGCACAGCTGTGAGTCAAAGTAGGGTTACTATTAGCCTTTTAGGCACAGCTGTGGAACAACCAGTTGATAAAATACTGATGTGCTTCTGTACTTGTTGACAAATCACTGCTGCCCAACCTCCCAAATGCCTCCTCTCCCCGAGGCCAGCTGATTGGCCCCAGCATAGGAAGGACAGCCAAGATATTTGTCCTGAGGCGTCTGGGCTTTGAGAATTCTGTTTTATTGAGTATCACTGCAGGTGAGAAATAGTGATGAATTTATATTTACAAAGGCACATAGATAAGTATAAATGCAGATAGACACACATATCTATGTATGTCCCTATAACTGCTTGAATATGCCAAGACATTTGGGGAGAGATAATATGTGAACATATTAAAGCTGTTTCCTTTGGGAGTCAAGGAAAAAGGAGAAGGACTTTTATTTTCCATCCCGTATTCTGCTATATTTTTTGTATGAACATAAATGTTTTACTTTTAAATAAAATTATCTTTAAAATGAAGACAAAGTAAAATAAGTAACAGAGAAAGGGCAAAAGTAGGAACAACGTAGAACATGTTACACCAACCATTATAAGAGATATTTGCTACTTATGCATTTTTAGGTATTATTCATAAGGAATTGTTTTTTAGACAGTTCATACTGAACAACTCATCACGTAGAATTTCTTCATATAGAAATTCATCAAGAAACATACCAATTGATTAATCTTATAAAATGCACAGATAGAGTTGTCTCTACTATAAAATATGAAATATCTTGGTCCTAACTACTGGTAATCCCAAAGTATTACTGACAAGGTCTTAAAATGATAAAGAAGACAAGGAAGACGAATAACTAATTGCTGGCTTGTAGAGGCCAGGGCCTCTAGCTTTTATATCTTTCTTTTTTTCCCCAGATTGAGTCTTGCTCTGTTGTCCAGGCTGGAGTACAATGGCACAACCTTGGCTCACTGCAACCTCTGCCTCCCAAGTTCAAGCAATTCTCCTGCCTCAGCCTCCCTAGTAGCTGGGATTACAGACTCTGCACCAGGCTAATTTTTATTTTGTTCTTTTTTGTTGAGTCTGTTATCCTAGCTTTTAGTTTTGTATTTAGTAGAGATGGAGTTTCACCATATTGGTAAGGCTGGTTTCGAACTCCTAACCTCAGGTGATCCACCTGCCTCAGCCTCCCAAAGTGTTGAGATTACAGGCATGAGCCACCGTGCCCAGCCAGCCTGTACATCTTTAACCCATAACCCATTTCCCATTAGGAAAAAAAATGTACAGCTCACTGCCAGCTCTCATTTAATTTTACATAAACATGTTCGCTGAGGCTGAAGCAAATTTGACTTATTTTCAAAGTGAAAATAAAATATGAAAACTGTTCTTAGAGTTATTTCTAAATAAAACTTATCTCTAATCCTAATGTAACAGAAATGTATATGATGATCAGAATTTAATGATTTTTTATGTAGGAATGCTGTATTTTCTAGCATTTGACATTTCTGAAATCAATAATTACTATATTTTGTATATGGAAATACTACTATCAAACCCAGAATGCTATAAATAGAATGATGTCTTTTGTTTCCAAAGTCAATATGCGAGAGCATTGCAAAAATATTAATAAAAGCGAAATATTGCGTGGCAAACTTTGGGGATAATATGAGGACGGTAATCCACAAGTTATCTCGGGGTAAACACTGCAGCCACAAGTGCTGCTGGCGAGTATTCTTCGGGCAAATGAGAAATGGGTTACAGATGCTATATTTCTTACTGTAATTCTTCTGAAATGGTGGACATTTGATATTGATTATGTTTAATTGGATAGCCAAAATCATTTAATGTGCTTCTATGTTATGGTTATTAGTTTTATGCTGGTCTTTTCTGTTTGTTAAAGCTTGAATCCCAGTTAATATATATTGTCACCGGCAGGAACTAAGGCGTACATTTCTGGAGTGTTTGTCCTATTAGGTATCTGTGAGTTGAGACAATTACTTAAACTCTTTTACCCTCTGTTGTCCATTGTTACTTTTCTAAAGACACAAGGAGGGAAGAGATAATGAGATAATGAATACGAAATACTGCATGTTCTTGTGAAAGAGAGAACTTATGTAAACATTTCAAGTGAGCCCGTTTCCTTCCAGAAAAAATAAAAACATAGAGATATTTTTTAAAGATATAAAACAAAAAGAGAGATAACAAAGCATATTAGAGATCACAGGTACTCACTAAGAAAAATAAGACTCCACTAAGGTTATGGATAAAGAACTTTGCTTAGAAAGCACTCAGCATGCAAATATGGGACAGGGCCAAGTTCTCATGCAGCTACAATGTGGATTTATGACTTCATAGCTCCTGTGTTGGCTCTGGAATAATAGATAAAAATAATCCACGAAGAGAAGTTCTACTAGAGACCCCACAGACTCTTTCTATAATTCAACATAACTGCCAGCAGTAAGTGACATGGAAAAGCAGTCACCGCCTTAGAGAACACTGAATGAGTCCCATTTCAAAACAATATCCCTCTTTCATTTATTTTCTACGGGTTCTTTCACATTCCATGCAAAATTAATTAAATTTGTTGGCATGGAGTTTCTTTTAGACTTTTTAAATGACTTGAAAGTCATGTAGTTTTTGAGTAAACTTTTAAAATGTAGTAAATAGCATTATTAAAAATGTAATAAATAGCAGTATTCTTAGCAGGCTTCAGAGTAACTGTAAAAATTTTAACAGTGATTTTCTAAGTACTGTACTCCAAATATTTAATGGCCCTAATAAAAGAACTCTCTAATGTTGTCTATGCTACTTTTATTAACTGTGTCTTGTTTTCATTATAAAGACTCTTCAAAATCAGTAGTTACAATACCACGTTTCCAAATGATTAACCCCCACCCCAATCTGTTCTCATGTGCAGCAAGGAAGGCAAACACTCCATTAATAAGTATTAAAATGCTATGACTGCTAGGCTTTGAGGAACCTAAGATAACATCGCATGATACCCAAGGGTCTTTTCTGTTGAAGGGCACTTGTTACAAACTTGGTGTCTTAAAAAAAAATCTCAAATAACTTTAGAAACAATACCAAGTGTTTGACAATTTACGTAACAAAGGAAGCTTTCTATTTCATATTCAATTTGTTACTCATTTGCATGTCATCTAACAACATATCATTTAATTACTGATGCAGCATTGAATTAGGTGTTCCTCCTACAATAAGAAGAGTATTAAGAACTTGATCTCATTTAGTGTGGAAATAGAGAATAGGGTCTTTCTAAAGCATCCTTTAGTCTCAAAATAATAAGCAATGGACAATGATCATCACATAGAGTTATGTTTTCCAATCTTTTGAACATCATGGCTAAGATAAAATGATATTTGTACAGTACTGGGGTTTTTACCAGGGTTCAGGAGCCCTCATAGCCTGAAGTGAGCAGCCCAGGAACTCTGGCTACTCTAGACCCTGCCCTGCAGTTGAATATCTTAGCTCACCTATACCCATGTCAGTAAGTCTGAAAACCAGAACCAGTTTCTAGCACATGCACTGCTAAGTCTTGATTTAAAAAAAAAAAACCTCGGCCGGGCACAGTGGCTCACGCCTGTAATCCCAGCACTTTGGGAGGCTGAGGCGGGTGGATCATGAGGTCAGGAGTTCAAGACCAGCCTGGCCAACATGGTTAAACTCTGTCTCTACTAAAAAGTACAAAAAAAAAAAAAAATAGCCGAGGGTGGTGGTGGGCTACTCCGGAGGCTGAGGCAGGAGAATTGCTTGAAAAACGGAGGGCGGAGGTTGCAGTGAGCTGAGATCACACCACTGCACTCCAGCCTGGGCAACAAGAACAAAACTGTCAAAAAAAAAAAAAAAGAAAGAAAAAAATCTTCTACTATGATTCTCAGGAACCCATCGTATTCCAGATCCTTTGTCCCCAGAAGAATCACAAATCTAAGAAATGCTACTAAAGAATATTGTATTTTGGAGATTTACAGAGACTTTTGAGCATCACTGTCACACATGTTAAGAGACACAGCCAAAGTGTGATTCTGTAATGATGTAATAAGGCCAAAGGACTTCTGTTTCCTTAGGATGATCTCCACGAAAGCCATAAAAATATTAATGAAGGTCATTCTCTATGAAAGACAATGCTTTATCCTTTTCATAGGACCTGAATTACTCTCTTCTATTTATTCTTTCTTAATCTCTCAAGAGAAGAGTGTGTGTCTAATTTCTGCCCAATGTTGAGCTCTGCCTCCTTCTCACATTGCTTTCTGTCCTTGAACTCCTATAGCAAATGGATGTACATGGAACAAAAATGTTTCACTTCTAAGGAGGCTCTGCACTTTTCTAGTATGTGCTCTTGCCCATGTTATGGATTTTAACATTTCCATGTACTGTGATGCCGTCTCTAATATATTTGGAAAGCTCATTTGTATTCTTAGTTCTAACAGTGTGTTTTACAGTTCTCTTATTTATCCAAATAGGAACGGTGGCTTTCATTAAGTAATGAGAGTTATACAATATCAGAACCAGAAAGAATCATAGACATCATGTTTTCAAGCTTAGTACCCATTGGAATAATCTGGGAATGTTCACAGAACTGCAGGTAATGTCTCTCTGTTTGAGTTGATACCTATAGCCAAAGCGATTATCAGCTCTTCCCCTGTGACTCTAAAGAAAAAAGAAAGAAAGAAAATAGAAACCAATAACAAGAAAAGGATGAGAAGGGTTTAGCATTTTTCCGGAAGGTCTACGGTGAGCTGCTGAGGAAGGAGAGTGGAGGTTATGGCCTAAAGTACTGAGTGACTGCAGCAGAGCAGAAGTCTAGAACCTCACCGAGGTAGGTCTGATGAAAGCAGAGGTGAAAAGTGGGCTGAAATGGAGAATGTATTAAGTCTGTGTACAACAGAGGATTCACTCAAAGCCCCATCCCCACCTAAGCCACACAGAACGTGGCTCCTACCCCGTTACAAAAATGTCTAGGCAATCTCAGAAAATTAGTTGTTCACTCTCATCTTAAAAATTGCCTGAAGAGATCCTTATGCAGATTCTGACAATGTTATAACTGAACTTGTTTAAGTCAAGCTCCGATGATAATAAGTTTTTAAATAATGTTTTAAACTTTAAAAATTAACGTGGAAATACATCTAATTATTATTTTCCGTGTGAGTTTCATGTCCCCTTGTAAGTTTACATTTACTTCAATAAATCTAGAATAATGTGGTGGGGAGTTCAGGAGGAGCTTGCCCACCCATATTTTCTATCTTCAGGTAAACTTACTTCAAATACTTTCCCATAGTGAAACGATTTGTAATTGTCACTGAGTTATTAAGTTCAACCCACTTATCCAAACTCCTACACCTACCCCCGCAAGTGTGTACTGCAATTGCTAAGCATGAAATTCCTGAAGTCGCAGGTACACCAACAGGCCATTTCACCTCAGGGTAACTGGCTCCTGCACTGTAAGAGAAAAAGAAATACTCTGCCCCCAATTAAAACAGACTTTTTATACTCACATTAAACTCATGAGAAGTTAACAAATTGGAAAATGAATTATTCCACCACCCCAGAATTCCTAAGAAATAATAATCTAACTGGATGACTAATGATAATCCTTTGAAGAGAACATTTTCAATTATTTGTTGAAATTGTTTTTCAAAAGGGTTTAAATCAATGCCTAATTCTTCAAGGGACAGTATTTGAAGGACTTCTCTATCTCACTCTGCAAGAAAGCAAATCTTAAAGTCTAGCTCTGAAAAATAGCGAGTTATTTTTAATGTCCCTAAGAGAATAAATAAATGTAATGCAATTTCATTTTTCATGAAAATGTTAGTTTTTTTCCTTAGTGCTGAACAACTTGATTATAAATGTGATTTGGAAGAATTTTAACAAGTAATAATAAGCAAGAGAACCCTGAGGTGGAAGAGCAATGAATGGCGGGATTTAATGTTAAATGAAAAAAGCAACATGGAGTAGATTGCTATAGTACACAGGACGCTACAGTTTACTACAAGGTTCACTGTGTATAGTTTACTATGCAGTTTACTATGAAGGGAGCCCCATAAAATGATGGACCAGTGGCCATTAATGCTGGTCAATGACCACAAACATCCCAAAAGAGAGACGCTCAGATAGTTTATGCAGTATGATGGAAGCAAATCTATAAAGTGGTTGTGCCAGACACAAGAAAAAATGCTCATCATCACTCGCCATCAGAGAAATGCAAATCAAAACCACAATGAGATACCATCTCACACCAGTTAGAATGGCAATCATTAAAAAATCAGGAAACAACAGATGCTAGAGAGGATGTGGAGAAATAGGAACAATTTTACACTGTTGGTGGGACTATAAACTAGTTCAACCATTGTGGAAAATAGTGTGGCGATTCCTCAGGGATCTAGAACTAGACATACCATTTGACCCAGCCATCCTATTACTGAGGATATACCCAAAGGATTATAAGTCATGCTGTTATAAAGACACATGCACACGTATATGTGTTGCAGTACTATTCACAATAGCAAAGACTTGGAATCAACCCAAATGTCCATCAGTGACAGACTGGATTAAGAAAATGTGGCACATATACACCATGGAATACTATGCAGCCATAAAAAAGGATGAGTTCGTGTCCTTTGTAGGGACATGGATGCAACTGGAAACTATCATTCTCAGCAAACTATCACAAGAACAGAAAACCGAATACTGCATGTTCTCACTCATAGGTGGGAATTGAACAATGAGATCACTTGGACACAGGAAGGGGATCATCACACACCAGGTCCTATTATGGGGAGGTGGGGGGGGGGGATAGCATTAGGAGATATACCTAATGTAAATGATGACTTAATGGGTGCGGCACACCAACATGGCACATGTATACATATGTAACAAACCTGCATGTTGTGCACATGTACCCTAGAACTTAAAGTATAATTTTTAAAAAAAGAAATTATCACACAAAAAAAGTGGTTGTGCCAAAAATGTGAACCCTGAACCAGAGTAACTCTCTAAATTTACCTATCAGTTTTTGGGAAATAAAGTATTAGAGAAATATGCAAACAGTACTACAGGAACCCTAAGTAGCAAAATGCAGGATGTAAGAAACACTATTGGACAAACAATATGGTTTCTTCAAAAACATAAGTTGCAAGGAAATAACAATGTTATAGATTGAGAAACCTAGGTATATTGAACAAATGCAGTATGTGACTTCAAGTGAATCCTGATTCAACTGTTTGTAAAAACCTTGGAAGCAGGTGTGATGAATTTGAATACTGAGTAAATATTTGTTAGTATTAAAGAAGCAGCAGTAATAGCATAAATTTTTAGATGTGACAATGGTTTCCTTTATAAAATAGTCTTATCCTTCAGAGATACATAATGAAGTAGTTACGAAGAGAGTAATACATATGGAATTTGCTTCCCAATAATCTGGAGAGGTGAAGTAGGATGTGGATGAGTTGAAAACTGATACAAGAGGAGGCCTGAGTTAATACTTATGGATGGGTATTGGGTACATTTAAGTCCATTGTATTCTCTATACTTTTGTGTATATTTGAAAATTTTTATAATCAGAATAAAAAAGCTTGCTAATACATCTCATTTTAATAAACAAACTATTGATTGCCTTTCACATAATAGTATTACTATTATTGGTAATTTAGTGCTTGCTCTTACAGAGCAAACCTTTAATGCATTTTCTTAATTATCTTGATAAATGGTTAACTCTGCCTCTTACTGTGAATACACTGCATTCTTAGCTCAAGAAATATGCTTTAATAATTCTTTCAAATTAATTATCAGCTCTAAAGGGCATTGTTGGCCCATAAGGTCTCACAATTTTAGTCCATTCTTAAGAAAACGAGTAACACAAGTGAACAGAGTCCAAATTGGAATGAATAAGGTCCTCCCTCGGCTTATTAATGCATTTAGTACTCCATGCTTCATTAAGTTGCTATCATTTTTAACAACGCTGGCTGCAGGGAAAACCCAGGCAAGCATTTTCCTTGTCTTTAGCATTACCCTTGACATCTATTCTCTTCTCACATATTTCTCTCTCATTTGAAACAATCTATGGTTTCAAAAGATTGACCTGCCTCCTGTGAATAAGTCACTGGCACAGCATGGCTTTCCCACCAGCTACTGGTAAAAGAGCAGGTAGGCTGAGTCCCCCATGGAACATGACAGTCCTTTCAATAAAACCATCACAGAGTACAACAATGGTGTGAATCACAGACAATCAGAAATATAACAGTTTAAACTTGCCTTCTAAAAATTATTCACCCTGGAGAAATACCTGGCATTGCCTTTGGTTTTTGTGCTTGTGTAGTTACCAAGGTAAGAAGAGCCTACACGTACTCCAATTTACGACATTACACACATAAATGAATCACTCTAGTTCAAAGCATTTGGGGAATAATAGCAAAGATTTGTAGTGATGGGAAGTGTTAGAAGTATAATGTTAACAGCGTAGAATAACAAATCAAAGACAGTAGAAAGTTTCTGATCTTGGTTCATGAATTCTTTCAACAGATCAGAGTCACTTAACAGTCAATTTTAGCTATTGCAAATGAAATATCATCATCTATTTTCAACCTTATATATTGCTCCATTTTCTTATCCTTCTTGAGGGACTTTCTTAAGAGTAGCCTGTATCCTCTGCTGTTTATTACTTCACCACTCCTTTTCTATTTAATCCCCTGCAGCCCATGCATGGCCTAATCACCCTATTATAATCACCCTCAGGAGCTATTATAACCTGGTTGCAAAATTCAGTCTTTTTCTCCATCATCATCGTCTTTAAAGTGTCCACAGATCTTGACTGTATTGTTTTTCTCGTTTCTGAAACTTTCTTTGGAAAAGTAATATCTATTAATAATTTAGAGATTTTCTTTTAATAAAAGGAAACCACATTTTCCTAATACAGCTCCTTGCCTAAAATGGAAGGTAAACAATGGCAGAGGAGAGAATGAAGACAGAAGGAGTGTTCAGAAGACAGCACTGACTGAATTCCTCTCCAACCCCTGCATGTGTGCCCCTGCTGTGGTTCTTATTAATTAGAGCTTTTTAAACAAAGGTGTGTCCCAATGTTCTAGTTCCTAATAATCTTTTCCTTGGGGAAAATAACATTTTATTCAGGACCTACTTTTTGCCAGGCACTTTACCACACAGAAATTTGTTTCTGCTAACAAGAACTCTAAGAGATAGGTAGTAACTGATGAGAAAATGGAAATGAGATAGGCTAGTTATGGTAGAGTAAACAATGGTCCCTCAAAGACATCTATATTTAATTCTTGGAACCTGTGAATATGAACCTTTGTATGGCAAAAGGAACTTTGTAGATATAATTCAGTTAAAGACCTTGAGATGAAAGGATGATCCCGGATGATCCACTGGGCTCAATGTAATCATGAGGGTCCTGAAAAGTATAAGAGGGAGGCAAAAGAAGACGTTTGGGTGGTACAATGGAGGATTCAAACTGTCCCTGGCTTTGAAGATGGAGGAAGGGGTCAGAAGCCAAGGGATGCAGGTAGCCTGTAGGAACTGATTCTTCCAGTTTCTATCCTAAATGAATGAATTTTGGAAAATGAATCCTAAATGAATGAATTTTGGAAAATGAATTCTACCTTAGAGCCTCCAGAAAGAAATGCAATATTACCCACACCTGGACTTTAGCTCAGTGAGACTTGTGTCAGATTACTAACCTATTAAACTGTGAGATAATAAATTTGTGAGGTTTTAAGCCATTACATTTGTGGTAATCTGTTGTGTTAACAATAGAAAATTGATACACTAGGTAACTTGTGCTACTTCACCTGACTAGTACATTATGGAGCAACTTCATAGATCCAGTTTTGTCTACTTTTGCTTTTTGCATACCTTTCATGCCTATGAGTATTTCAAGTAAATTCTTATACAGATATTTTCTACATCTGAATTTCTAACCTAAGGTTGTTCTCATGTCTCATTTTATATTTTAAATCAACAACTGAACATTTCTTTTTGATAATTTAATTTTGTTTCGTTATGAAGCAAGTTTGCCTTTATTTTACCCCAAAACTGTTGTAAGTTGCTAGCAGTAGATACCATAGAATATAAATGTCTGTTTATGTCTTGTATATAAAAGATGGTCAGTTATTTTTAAAATTCAATTGAATAGATGATGAAAAATGGGATGCCACCTCTCAGATGGTTTGAGGTACCTCTGCACGTACCTAATGGGTGAACATATCTAACCAACACAACATAAATAAATAGAGATGCCGCATCCCTCATTGGTAGATGAGAAATTCTACCAAGATGACAATCTGAAATATTTCTAAATCCCACATTCTTTCTTTAAAACGAAGACTTGCAAAAGAGAGCATCTGCCAACAGTCTGTCAAGCTGGCCTTTAGCCTTCACCCTAAAATTTAAAGTGGTGACCTCAGTTGCCAATGAAGTGTGAAGAGTGTAAATGAAAGGAAAAAATGAGAAGGCTTCAGAGCCTGATGTCATTCTGGATATGATTTAAAAACAAGGATAGGAGATGATGCTCATCTAACTATATAGACATTTTCTCAAGATGGAATGCAAAAAAGTTAACAAATATTTCTGAAAAGCTACCATTTTTAAGAGGACATGATAAAATTCTTACAGGAATCACCCAGCAAATTCTTTTCTTTGTATTTTCTCCCAATTTTTCTGAATTTGATACTAACTACATAATAATACAACTTCAGTGACATCAGGTCAGAAATGATTTATGAAGTGCTGAGAGCTGGATTTCTGAAGCTCAGAAGGACCCGTGGAACTCACAGTACTTAAAGAACTCCTCCGTCCTTTTCATGCTGCCTTCAGAAAAATATGTTTTGCTGTTAGCAAGTTTGACTGCTCATGGTCCTTCCAAAGTTCCTCATATTGGCCCAATTGGTTGCACCAGAGAAAAAATCATTTGTAAAAAATATGTTACCATTGGAGAAAATCAAGTGTCTAGTTTAATCAAACTAGCACTCATGCTACAGGAGGCAAAAAAGAAAAAGATTTTTAAAAGTGACATGCAAACAGATTTCTAACATTAATATTACAGGTTATGAGTGTCACAAAAAATCATGGTTATAGTTCTCCCCAAAAGGGAGAATAATTCTGGAGACCTTCCGTAATGCCAGGTGTCCTGCTGTGAGCATTCAATCATCCCTTAACATGATTTGTAAAAGCCTTCACTAGAAAAGTCTATAGACATTTTCATTTAAAGTAGGA
The DNA here is from genome assembly GCF_008728515.1 of Papio anubis. Taxonomy (NCBI): domain Eukaryota; kingdom Metazoa; phylum Chordata; class Mammalia; order Primates; family Cercopithecidae; genus Papio; species Papio anubis. The sequence goes on from NC_044981.1 coordinate 133,721,294, forward strand.
CAAAGTGTCATGAAATTCTGATTCTGAAATCCCTGTCCAATAAAACATTTAATCACAAAATCTAGAAGCAAACCTTAGGAAACAACATATCTTTGGGAAACAGAAGTAGCATTTTACCAATATGGAATCAAACTCTTCCTCATTTGTGATACCCGAGGGATAAAACTGAGTCCATGGCGCTTCCTGGGCAGTCTGACTGACTACAATTACTTAACAGCAAATGGTAAAGCTCGAAGATCTTCAGTAGCATAACCAGACCCTATAAACTGAGTCCATGTGAATGGCAAGGACTGGTTAACAGAACACCATGCAATTCTACCATGAACATAATGTGTAAACAGATACCATAAAAATACTTTAATGAAGTGTTTCATTATGAAGCCAAGACTCTGTTAAACCTAAACATAAGTGGATGGTTGTAAAATGATTGCAGCTATTGGCAAAGCCTTATTAGAGGTATGAAGAATGCAGGCTTAACTTTTCCTTATCCCAGGGTTTATGCCTGCAGTGAGTCTAAGAATGGTACTGCAAATAATGAAAAGGAACAGCAGGTAGTAAATACTGTTCACTTATTGAAAGCTGATTTTACATACATTTTGCATGGAGGGGACTTTTTCATTGTTTGCCTGCTCAGCATATTACACTATCAAATATCATTGCTGATAGAAGTGAAGAACAACAGTATGACTATTAAAATTCTTGAGTTAATCATTTTTGTGTCCAGGTCAGAAACTTCAAAATTAGAATACAAGCCAAAAGAAGGTCATGATTTGAATTGTAGATATTCTTGACATGAACAACATTTTAGAAATGTATCAAATGCTTACACAATACACCAGACTAACTTCGGATCAATTTTTGCAGCTTAAACATAAATGAAATTATTTAAAGATGAACAGAATACATTTAAATATCTACATTCTCAGTAACCTTTCTAAGGAGGTTGAAAAGAGAACATTCAAATGGGGATTGAGGTGACTCTTCAATTAAGAAGAGTGGGAAGGACAGTTGTGCCTGCAGTCAAACCTACTTTGGCTAGCATTACTCTCATCTTTGTTTTTCAAAATATGTATTACAGATTTTAATATTCTGCATTTCCACATATATTTTAAAGACCACAGAGTGACATATTAACTTGTTCACTGATCCATTTATTTTACAAATATTATCAAACAACACATTACTTATTGTGCCAGCCTTTAACTTAGGTGTTAATATGAGTGGTAAAGAAAGATTCGAACAGGCGATACACCTGCAGTGCAGTTGCACTGGCTCTCAAAATCTAATCGTGTGTATCTTTTCTCAACTCCTTGTCCAATAACAGCACATTGGTCACTTGAAATCAGTTATGAAGGGAGTATTTACACCACGGAAACTGGCTAACACTTTAAATCATATTTATTTTTATTTTTTAAAATCCTCTGGAGAGAACAAGTTGTTAAACATTTTTCAGGATAACGCTGCAATGGCGAACAAGGAAAATGAATAAGTAATGCGATTTTAAGTAGAGGTTTCTATAATAGATGGTGATCTTCTGAGAAGGTGACATTTGAGCAGTGACCTTAGTGACTCAAGTGATGAAGCCATGTCAAGATCTTGGGAAATGGCATTTAAGGCAGAGAAAAGAACAAGCATAAAGACTCCGATGCAGGAATAAACTTGGCTCATCTCAAGAAAGCCAATGTGGCTGGAATAAAATAGGAGCAACAGATTGTGGTCAGTTATGACATTGAAGAATCACACAAGGGTAAGGTAATGTGGGCTGTACAGGATGTAGTACATATAGATTTCAGACTACATATACTGAGATGTCATTGGACGGTTTGGAGATTTAGAGCAGAGGGGTGATGATATCTAAGGTATATTTTTAAAAGATTACTCTGGCTGTTGTTTGGTGAGGGGGCTATAGAGAGGGGATGTGGAAACAGAGACACCAGATATGTGGTGATACTAGTGGCTCTGGTGAGAGAGATGATGGTGGCCTAGCTAAAGATAATAGCGGTTCAGATAAGTGGGCAGTTTCAGGGTATATTTTGTAGGTAGAATTCGCAGGACCTGACTAAAAGACAAGAAAAGAAAAGAATAATCCAGGATGATTCCCAGGGTGTTTGTTTGTTTTTGTTTGTCTGAACAATTGGCTTAAGAATGGTGCTATTCACGGAGAGAAGTGCATGTTTTGAGGAAGGAAATTAAGGATTCTGTTTTGAGTGGTAAACTTTGTGATGCTCCTTCAGAAAGACATTCAAGTGGAATTGCTGGTTGAGAGACTGCTGCAGTATATTGTTAAATGGGCTCTGTCACTTAGGCCAGTTTCTTAATCTTTCTGTGCTCCAGCTTATTTCCATCTGGACAATGGAAATAATCGTAGACTTCCTTCATAAAGTTGTGAGGATTACAAAACATAATACATATGAAATACCTAGATCAGTGTTTTGTCCATAGTAAGCCTCGTTAAATACTAGTTGTAATCAGTAGTGATATTTGCATCCATTCCAGGTTGATATGTCGGATCTAAGTTATACTTTTTATGTAATCTTGAAAAGGAAAGACCATGAGGATCAAGTTGGCAAGAGAACCTACATCTACTTTGAAACTTTTAACAAAAAGAGACAGAAAGAGAAATTAGATTAGTGGATAAAAATCTTCGAGTTGGAGGTAAAGTCAGCTTGGGTCTTCACTCCCATCTATTCTTATAATTCCCCCGCCAATAGTCATTGGATTTGGGGTTGGTTTTTGTTTGTTTGTTTTTATTATTGCAATGAATAAAGAACAAAGACAGAAGATTGCAAATGCAATGACAGTGTACTTTCGAATTTATTTAATTATTGATATAAATGTATCACTTGATTTGAAAGGTAACATTGCGGGCTCTCATGATACTGGCTAACACCATAAAGTCAGTGGTGTTCCCCGAGGTTCCCTAGCTGTTCTGTCTCACTTATGTTACCTTGGCATTTCAGGGAGTCCACAGTTCCAAAGAAGTCTTGGAAGCAGGAAAATAGTCTATAAGATCATATGTTTGCAATTTAACGTTTAAATAACTAAGTTTCAAATACTATGCAGTTACATGGGGATGTTCACAATATAATATCCAGTTTAAAAGAAGTGTAAAACTTTATAAAGTTCATTTTTATCTTTATTGGTGTGCTGGCCATTTTATATATATAGGTATTTGTGTGTACACACGTGTGTGTGTGTGTGTAGAGGAGAACTAGAAGGAAATAAATCCAAATGATAATGGTGTTAACAATTTTTTGTAAGATTAAAAATTAGAATCTATATAAAAATTTTATAGAAAAAAATCTGTAAATATAGCAATGCTTGTTATAAAACCTAGACTAAAATCTCAATCAATAGGAAAGTAGCAATGGAAAAACCAAATGTTTCAATAATAAAATTTAAAAGCATTAATTTTAACGCATACTGAAAATAATAAAAGGGAATGATTTTAAAGAGATAAAGAGAAAGCTGTTTGATGAAATGTACTTTTATATAAGCATGTAGTTCACTAATAAAGTTGGAATTCAAAGTCTTAATAAAAATCAAGAGAATTAAAGCGAGTCTCAATATATTCAATATCCAGAATGGCTATAAAGACACGATTTTTCTCAGGAAACCAAAAATACAGACAAATTTAAAAAGGACAGTGAATAAATTACAGTTCAGAATACAGTTCAGAATATCATAATCTTTATGTGCATTCCCAAAACAGAATCCCCACGTTATGCAATCAATAGAAAAATATATAAATGTTTTTGTTGAAGCCTTTGGAACCTTGAAAATGGGCACCTACTGGAAAACTAGCATGTTATACCTTTATTGGACATTCAGATCATGAAAAAATTTCATTTGAGGGCTTGGATTGTCAATATATACTATTCTTAATCAGCGAATAACTTCTGTAATATTATTGTAATGGAGTGAGAGAAAATGCTTAATAAAGTAATGTTATAGTAACATAGACAGGAAAGCTCAGAGATGAGAAAATTGAGTAAAGGAACGCATTTATTTAATATCTATTCATTGGTTACCTATTATATACCAGTCACCAGTATCCACTTAGGTACTGCAAAAAGTAATACAAATATGAAAAAGGATTACCAAGAACTCATACAGTCCTACATTTATAGGATAATAACTAATTTCTACTGGCTTTTAATCCAACCATCCAGTACTAATTTCATTTCAAGTGTAAAATGTTATGTTAAAGTTCTCAATATGTTTTTAGGAATATTTTGATTGTTATATATAACTTAAAAACCTAGATATTTGACATATTAATTAAACAAGTTTCTAATAAATGGATTTTAATACCAAGTTGTTTTAGGATTTACCACATTGATAATGATGCAAAAGGCATGTGATTTCTTGTGTTTAAAAATTATCCTTGTTTTCTACCTTCAGAAATGCTTCTTTTATAAAATTTGGAGTATTGAATTCATTTAATGCTTACAAGTAATAAGAATTTTAAATCCTCTATTGATACTTAAACACTCAGGCAGGTATTTCTTGTGATTACTGAGAGAAGTTAACTGTTCTTTCCGTAGCAAAATCAGTGAATCACACTAAAAATGAAGAAAAAAGGATTTAAACTTCTAGAAATGATTTTGACAAAATGGATCAATGATACTCTTTCTCAAATCTTCCAGTGCAGTGTTTAGCCTATTGCAATTGGAATTACCCAAACAGAATTCCGATCAAGGACCCACAAATTCTGCATGATTTCTTAAAAGAAGATTACTCAAATTGACCAATGAATAGCATTCAATAATACAATAACTTTTTTCAAAACATTTGGAAAAAAATCAAGAAAACATACAAACATTTCAATAGTCAACCCAGCATTTCAGGTTATATCCATACATGTATTTGAGAAGTTAGTAACAGTTTTGGTAAATTCTAAGTTTCACTTTTTAGAGTTTTAAATTCTAAGACTCTTCTGTAGTAATTTAATCTTGCTTTTAGTGAGATTATCACAATTACACATCAGAGAAGTCTGATGCTTTTAGTTACTCTAAGGTTCAGGTCATCCAGAGTATACGGGGCAGTCTTTGACATCAGAAAGAACTGGATTTAGTTTCCGCTCTATTGTTTTCTAACTGTGTCATTTTGAGCAAGTTGTTTAATTTCTGTGATACACAATGTTCTAATTATAATAGTGTCTTTCTTACGGAATTGAAAAGTTCTATAAGATAATTTATGTAAAATATTTTGTCCAGTGTCTCGGACAAAACGGGATTTCAAAAAGTGCCAGTAGTAACTCCCTGGAGATAAAAATGTGTCTATTGTAATTCCAGATACAAGTATTCATACATTACATTTATATTATAAAAACTATAATTTATACAAATAATAAAAGAGTTCATTTACTAACTGACTCTTTTTGAGTTATCATGGGCCTTGCATTGGTGACATATCACAGAGGCTATAAAGATAAAAATTTTCTCAGGAATCTGACAATATAGCCAAAATTAGAAAGGATGTATTTTATATGTACTTACAGATACATGTATTTCTATGTGTTGTATATGTACTTACAAGCTAAGAAAAATTGTCCAGGATTTAATTTCCTTTAATGTAATGTTGTATCTGTCATGTTTCAAGATTCTCAAATTTTACATGCACATTCTTCACTGCTATTCTTTCCAACATCGAAGTTATTTTATATCTCTTACAATATTTCAAAATTATCTTGAGAAATATCGGAAAACGATGACTGAAAATATGAACCACTACTGCTCACACTCATTTGATGCTATTTAAAAAGAAAGAAAAAAAAAACAGAAAAAAAAGTTGGCAAAGGTGTGGAGAAATTAGAATCCTTGTGTATGGCCGATGGGAATGTAAAATGGTGCAGCCACTATGGAAAACAATATGGTGGTTCCTCAAAAAATTAACAGTAGATGGCCGGGCGCGGTGGCTCAAGCCTGTAATCCCAGCACTTTGGGAGGCCGAGATGGGCGGATCACGAGGTCAGGAGATCGAGACCATCCTGGCTAACACGGTGAAACCCCGTCTCTACTAAGAAATACAAAAAATAGCCGGGCGTGGTGGCGGGCGCCTGTAGTCCCAGCTACTCGGGAGGCTGAGGCCGGAGAATGGCGTGAACCCGGGAGGCGGAGCTTGTAGTGAGCTGAGATCCGGCCACTGCACTCCAGCCTGGGCTACAGAGCGAGACTCCGTCTCAAAAAAAAAAAAAAAAAATTAACAGTAGAATTGTAGTAGTCCCTCCTTATCCTCAGGGGATACATCCTAAGACCCTCACTCAATGCGTGAAGTCCATATATACAACGTAGTTTTGCATACATATACATCTTTGATAAAGTTTAATTTATAAAATAGGCATAGTAGGAGATTTAACAACAATAACTAATAAAAATAGAACGATATAAAATAATAGAAGTTATGTGAATGTAGACTCTCTCTCTCTCTCTCTCAAAATGTTTTTGTACATAATATTTTCAGACTTCAGTTTGCCATGAGTAACTGAAACCTTAAAGATTGAAGCCCATATGCCCATGTTTATAGCATTATTCACAATAGCCAGAAGGTGGAATTAACCTGTGTCCACAGATGGATTAATGGATAAAAAATGTGCCATATATGTATGTGTGTGAGTGTACTTACACATACACATTGGAATATTATTCAGCCTTAAAAATGAAGGAAATTCTGATATATGCTATAACATGAAAGAATCTCAAAGACATAATGTTGAATGAAATAAGCCAGTCACAAAAGGACAAATACTGTGTGGTTCCACTTATATGACAGGTCTAGAATGATCAAATTTATAGAGACCGAAGGTAGAATAGTGTTTGCCAGGGGCTGGGGGGAGAGAATGAGGAGTTATTGTTTAACGAGTGCAGTATTTCAAGTTTTACAAGATGAAAAGCATCGTAGAGCTGAATGGTGATGATGGTTGCACAACGTACACTAAAAAGTGGCTAAGATAAAAAAAATTGTTTGTTATGTCATTTTACCACTTTTTAAAAAAATAGCCTTAGCATATTATAAGAGGCTAACCATAGCGATAATGTGGTCCAAAGTGTTAATAATTGCATGAATTGAGGAAAAAAAAAACAACAACAGATCATCTTTGACAAAGAGTCAGTGGGGTACATAGAGTTTCTTTTATTTTTTAATATTTTATTTTTTAGGGAGAGTTTTAGGTTCAAAGCAAAATTGAAAGGAAGATACAGAGATTTTGGCCAGGTGCAGTGGCTCATACCTGTAATCCAAGCACTTTGGGAGGCTGAGGTGGGCAGATCACTTAAGGTCAAGAGTTCAAGACCAGCCTGGGCAAATGAAACCTCATCTTTACTAAAAACACAAAAATTCGCTGGGTATGGTGGTGCACACCTGTAGTCCCAGGTATTCAGGAAGCTGAGGCCAGAGAATCGCTTGAACGCTGGAGGTGGAGGCTGCAGTGAGCCGAAATCATGCCACTGCACTCCAGTCTGAGCGACCCAGCAAGACTTTGTCTCAAAAAAGAAAAAAAAAAAAAAATACAGAGATTTCCCATACACTCAACTGCTCCCATAAACGCATAATCTCCCCTACTGTCATCATCCCCCAGGAGAGTGGTACATTTGTAATGACTGATGAAACGACATTGACACGTCAAAATTACCCAAAGCCTATAGTTTATATTAGGCTTCACTCTTGGCCTTGCACGTTCTGTGGGTTTGGACATGTACCTATCATTATAGTATCCTACAGAGTATTTTCACTGCCTTAAAAATCTTTTTGCTCTGCCTAGTCATCCCTCCACTCCTCCAACTCCTGATTTAGTTTTAAAGAAAGTGAGAAGTAGTGTCTTGATTGTCAGCCTGTGCAATGATGTGGATGCAAACAACAGCTTCCAGAAAAAGAATCTTTCTGACATATCAAAAGGTAATATAAGAAGCAGGAGCTATTTCAGTGAAGAACTTGGAAGTCCTATGAGGTTCTCTTAAAAGAAAGATATATAAGGTGCTATAGAACACATAGGGTTCTCTATGTTACGTATTCAAACAAAATAAAACAACTTTGTATCTTCTGGTCTGTATTGCAGTACATATACATATTTATCTATATGCATATATACAATGGTAGCAAGGCAACTTGAAATCTAATGCAGCAGATGGAGATCTGTTAATTGTATCAGGATGTTATCTATTTACAAAAAATCTGCAAAATCCCAATTATGCATACTATGATAAATTTTGCAATTAATTTATGAATTAGCTTATAAGTTAAGTAAATCTATTTTGTCACTAGTTTAATTTTCTTGATTATACTCTAAAATCAGTGGGAAAATGTCTTTTTACTTGCCCACTCCATTTGTTAATTTTTGTATTCATTTGATAAACATTCTCATGTTTCCAGACTCATTGAGTAAATAAATTATTCTTCACAATGATGGGTGGAAAAACTTATCATTTGAGATGAATTCATTGAGGAGGGTGGTGGTAAGGATAATGAAGAAGCAAAAAAAATGAAATTCAATTTAAATATTATTACGTGAATATCATATATTCTAACCCACAGCTGTAAACTTTTAGTATGGAAATAGTAAATACTATGAGGTAGGCAGCTAAATTGACTATGTACTGTGTCTTTTGAAGATTATTCATCTTTGCTTCCTAACCTGAACTTAACTTATTATATTACTATAATCATAATGACCCAGTGCTGAGAGGCAACTGCTCGTTAGTGTTTTACACTGATCTGCTTAGTTGTACTATATTACAAGGCTGATTTTTCTTTTCATTGTGTTGATTGTTTCAGCTAATTTGAGATTAATCTACCATGACCTTCCTACAGAAAATGTGGCTCAAAATCCACATTAAAATATTTGTGAAAACAAACAAAAATGAAGTGTTTTGAGAAGGGAATGTATTACTTTTAATATTTAGACACAATCTCTTTAGTAAGTAAAAGATGCTATTATCTGCTACCACTATCTTTTTTCCACACAGTTTTATTGGCTATTTCCTTAATTCAAAAACTACATAGTCAACATTTGTGTGTTTACATAAATAAAATGAACACCAGTAGGTATTGCTAGGGTGGGAGCTTCCAAATTAAATCTGTGTTTGGAGCCATTCACCTCTTATTAAAGATTCTCTAATTTAAAAAATATATATATATATATGTATGTATGTATATGTGTGTGTGTGTGTGTGTGTGTGTGTATTACTCACTACCATTTAGGTGTTTTTCCCCCCGTTTATGTATTTCCAAAACCTGAGTGGTTTAACTTGTACCTCACAGCACCTGCATTGCCATAGTTGAAGATTCCCTCTTTCTTGATGTATTTTTATCTTACCATCTTTAAATTTGAAGTGACTAGGATTCAATTATAGGCCCTCTTTTTATCTCTATACTTGCTTTCTAAATGATCTTAAACAGGGCTTTACCGTTAAGAACAGTCTCTTTCCCAATGCATATCACTCAACTGCAGACTCATAAATCCAATTGTCCCTTTAATAATTCCACTTGAATAACTTTTTTGTTTTGTTTTGAGACAAGGTCTTGTTCTGTTTCCCAGGCTGGAGTGCAGTGACGTGAACATGGCTCACTGCAGCCTTGACCTCCTGGTCCCAAGTGATTCTCTTGCCTCAGCCTCCTGAGTAGCTGGGACTACTATGCCTGGTTAATTTTTTTTTTTTTTTTTTGTAGAAATGGGGGTCTCACTTTGTTGCCCGGGCTGGTTGCTGGTCTCAAATACCTGGGCTTAAGCAATCCTCCCACCTCGACCTCTCAAAGTGCTGGGCTTACAGGAGTGAGCCACCATGCCCGGCACCACTCGAATGTTCCAAACATAACATGTTAAAACAGACCCTTAATTGCCACCCAGTATCTCCATTCTGCTCCTCCTTCAATCCATACTATTTCAGAAAAATTTCTTCAGGCCAGACTCCTAGGAGTCAACATTTTGGCCCCACTCTCCACATTTGTTTCGCCATCAAGTTGGATGATGCCGAACTCCAAATAAATCTCAGCCTGCCACTTCTCTCTGCTACTACCACTCTAGTCCAAGTTACCGCCCTCTCTTTGCTAAAAAAGTGCTACGGTTTTCTGACTGCCACCTAGTTTTCATACTTATCTCACTGTAATCATTCTCCATTTAGCAGAATGGTACTTCTAATGAGATAAAGGAAATCATGTTACACCTGCTTAAATACCACTGCAGGTTTCTCATTATACCCAGAATTCAATATAAACTCTTTATCATGACTGACCACTCCCTTCAGGAGCTAAGAAGACCTGGAGACTTCCCTGACAGCATCTCCTGCCACCTTTGCTCTTGATCACTCGGTTCCAGCCACATTGGTCTTCTTTCCATTCCTCAGCACCCCACATTTATTCCTGCTGGTAATAAATTTCACCCAGATTTTTCTATGACTGGTATTTTCTGGTTTTTAATTCTCAGCTCAAATAGCACTTCGTCAAAAATGCATACATAGAACATACATGTAAATTAGCTCTTTCATCACTGTCTATAATCTTATCCTGTTTTTTTTTTTTTTTTTCCATGAACTGTACTATTTTAAATTGTTTACTTGAAAACCCTGGAATGCAAGGACTCTTGTCTCCTTCAATGGGCAGAACTTCAGGCTTAGAACACTGCTTAAAAAACCGTAGTTGCTCAATAAATATTTTTTCAAACACACTACTGTTAAATTATTTTCTTTATGTATTATTCAGAGTAGATATACCATAAGAGGCATGATGTTTCTTACTAAGAATAGCACCTACTTTGTTTAGGCCTACTTTATATGCCAATTTCATGCATCCCAGATTTTCCACATGATCCCAATTTTACACATTCTATCTTCATAATCCATCAAAATATTCCAATCATTACTGTTTTAATATTGAAGCAATAATTCAGAACGTTCTTTAAATTCGCAAAAAGCAATAACAATTTTATCAGATAATATGCTCTGATTTTTGTTTTTAAAACTGTAAATAAAATAAATATTTTTTCCCTTTCCATTTTCTCTCAAAGACAACAACCATAAAAGCTAGATAAAATACTAAAAACAGCTGTTTGAAGGCATCAGCAAGCAACCAAGGCAGCCAGACTTAACAAAAAGGAAGCAAATTAAGGTAAGCTGGCCATTTTCTTCTCAGGGTACTTTTACTGATCTGCTGACAGTTGAATAGGAAGTCATAGAGAAAGCTACATCTTAGCGTGTTCAGCAATCTCACAGGATAAGAAGATAAACATTAGAATTCAGGGCTATGAAGTCAGCTAGGATGTGAGGGACCATAATTCATAGAGTAATAAGATCTACATTCTTCACAGCTTTTGCCTTCAAGAGATTTGCCAATTTCTAAGTGGTGAAGGAGCCAGAAGATAAACATCATGCAAAAATGAACTCATGAGAAGTGAAAAACTAAGAAGATCCTTGGGAAGTCTCACAGAGTTGGGAAGACAAACTTTGGAGTTCAGAGTCAGCCAAGAAGGAAAGAGTGTGGTAAACAAAACGGGGTTTCTGTTGGAGTCCTGAAAGTCTGTCCCTAGAACTAAGGGTAAACTAGAAACAACCATCCGAATCTCTAACTAAGCTACAAAACATTTAAGTTGCTGACTGAATCAAAGCAACTTGCCTCTACACTAACTCTTGACAGAATGAAAATAAATAATTTTAAGAGAAAAATAACATCTTCCAGAATTTTTATACATTTTCAGACACATACATTCTTTAATCAAAAACTACCAAGCTTGTCATAAAACAGTAAAACATGAACGCATGAAAAGACAATAGAAATACACTCCCAGTTGTTTCCAATGTTAGAGTTATCAGACATATAATTTAAAATTACTGTTACTAATAGGTTCCAGATGACTAAGTGGAGAGGTATTTGGAATCTAATTTTTTTAAAGTATCAAATCGATATTCTAAAACTAAAAAACAAAATTACTGAAATTAAGAATCCAGTAAATGTATGTAATAGAAGATTGAATCTAGCAGAAAAAAAGGATTATTTATACCAAACAACAGGTCACCCAGAAAATGTACAGACTGAGAAACCTCAAAAGAAGAGAAGACAAATGAAAAGAAGCCACAGAATACATAATGAGCACAGCAAACAGTTTAGCAGAGATGTGACTGAAGTCTCAGGGAAAGTGGAGAGAAAGAATGGACAGTAACAACATTCGAGAAAATATCGGCTAAGAATTTCCCCAAATTGGTGAAAGACATTGATCCACAGAATCTAGAAGCTTTTGAATCCCAAACAGTATTTATACAAATAAAATCATTCCTAAGTACATTGTGATAAACCCCCGAACACCAAAGGCAAAACAAAACAAAACAAAAGAGCCTTCAAGGGAGTAAAAGGAAAAATGATCTTGTTTCTAAGGACCAGCAATAAGACTTCCACTTACTTCATGATAGAAATAATGAAAACCAGGTAATAATGATAGGATATATTTAGAGTGCTGGAAACAAAATAAAACAAAACAAAACAAAAGTCCAACCAAGCAAGAAATTCTATTTTATACTCAGTGGAAAATAAGTCTCAAAAGTAAAGAAAAGTAAAAAAACAAAAACAAAAAAAAGAGAGATTTGTCACTAGCAGGCCTTCATTTTAAAAAGGCAGAAAAGAAATAGGACACTTTCTTGATGGGAGTATTTTAACAAAAATAAATAAATAAACAAAGTATACTAACAAAAAATAAACAAAAAAGTTAAAGGTGTTTAAAACTAGATGAATACTGCATGTTTATGATAGTAACACTTCCTATGGAGTTTACTATATACATAGAATTAAACATATAAGAACTATAGAATTAAATCTGATGGGGAGGTGGGACTCAGGTAAAATATTACAAAGTTCTGATAAATGAAGGATTCAGGTTACCATATTGATGGTAATTAGTATGAGTAATAAAAGACTTCACAGAAGACAAGCTAATGAAAGAAGAAATGTAATAATTAAATAGGGAAAAACCTTTAGTATTCCAAAAGTAAGAAAGTTATGAGGAAGAAAAATTAACAAAAGATAAGACAAACAGAAAACAGATGAGAATATGGTAATTTGAACCCACATATCAGTATAGTAATACTAAATGTAAATGAATTAAGTATCCAATTTAAAGGAAAAGATTATTAGATTAGTTAAATAAACAATTCAAATTTGTGCTGCTCACAGAAGATACACCTTAAATATACGTACACCCAATATATGAGAAAACCTATATCATGCAAACACACAAAAAAAGGAAGCTGGTGAATCTACACACAAAAGTACACTCTAAAGATAGTATTGCTGGCAGTAGTATTAAAAAAATGGTTAATACAAAATTTAATACAAAAAGGTTAATATAAAATTTAAATTATTAAATTTAATAATCCCAAATTTGTATGCCTCTAATTAAAAAGTCTCAATATATATAAATATAACTCACTGATGTATTTGTAGCAGTACAACCAACAACTATAGAATCTGCATTCTTTTCTTTGCTTTTTTTGACATCAGGGTCTGATGTCCAGCTCTGTCACCCAGGCTGGAGTGCAGTGGCGTAATCTCAGCTCACCACAAACTCTACCTCCTGGGTTCAAGTGATTCTCCCACCTCACGCTCCAGAATAGCTGGGACAACAGGCACACACCTGGCTAATTTTTTCTGGGGTTGTTTTGTTGTTGTTGTTGTTGTTGTTGTTTGGTAAAGATGAGGTTTTACCATGTTGCCTACACTGGTCTTGAACTTCTGGGCTCAAGCCATCCACCTGCCTTGGCCTCCCAAAGTGCTGGGATTACAGTAGTGAGCCAGGGCAACTGTCCCACATTGTTTTCAAGTCACTGCCACATGTTAGATGAAAACAAGTCTCAAAAAGTTTAGTCACAAAGAATTGAAAATATACTGACCATAGGGGAATTAGTGAAGAAAGTAATAACAACAAAAACAAAAAGATTAGAAAAACACTCAATAGTTCAGAAATTAAGCACTTCACTTATATATAACTCAGAGGCCACAGAAAAAATTACTATGAAAATTAGAATATATTTTAAAATAAATGATAATGAAAAATGCAATACATCAAACTTGTAGGAGGCAACTAAAGCCCTGTGTAGAGGCAAATTGTAGGCTTTAATAAATATACTAGAAGAAGAACTGAAATATTAATAACATAGGCATCCATTTCAAGAAGCTAAGAAAATGTAGTAAACTAAAATAAAAAATAACCAGAAGTAAAAACAAGACATAAGAACAGAATTCAATACAATAAAACAATTTCATGATAGAGAAAATCAATCAAACCAAAAGCTGGCTAATTGAAAAGACTAATGAAATTATGAAGACCTATTAAAGCTGTAATGGAAACACAAAGGTTGCACAAACAATATCTGGAATGAAAAAAAGGGCATCACTACAGATCACTGTAAATTAAAAGATGATAATATCACTAACAACTCATGTTGATATATTTGAAAAATTAGGGGAATGGATCAATTTCTTGAAAAACCCAACTCAACTAAACTGAAAATATAAGAAATGAAAACTCTAGTGAGTCCCACATTTATTATAGATATTGAATCTGTGACTAAAACCCAGCACAGAGAAAACTCCTAGATCAAATGGCTTCACTGGTGAATAGAAGTTAGAATACTGGTTACTATTAGGGGAGGAGGCAAAATAGCAACTGGAAAAGGCATGAGGGAAGTTTCTGGGTTGCTGGTTATCTTTGTCTCAGTAGTAGTAACTTGGGAAGGTTCATTTAGCAAAAATTCTATCGGACTTTTATTTGTCACCTTTTCTGTGTACATGCTTCACTTAGATACACACAGATCTGCTGAAAATGCATGTTTCATTAAAAGACCAACACTGCCAAACCAGACAAAACATCAAAACTTCACTATATGCTATTAATGAAACATATCTAAAATGGAAAGTTGCAGAAAAGTGGAAACTACTAAAAGAATTAAAAACTGTAAATAATAACAAAACAAGATTGATATAACTAAAATAATATCAATCAGAAAAGTTTTAAGTAAAGAGCATACTAGTAATAAGTAAGGTTACTTCTTGATTAAAAATTTAAGTAATCTGGAAGATATAATAACAACAGAAGAGTAAAGAAGGTGTTACAAAAGAGTTTCAATGCACAAGTGACATTTTTTAAGCTTTCTCTATAGAAATATTAACGTCCATAAAGTACTAAAAATATATTGAGTAAAATACTGTTCTTAGGTGATATACAAAGTGAACCTGGTAGGTATCATTTAAATATCCAGTAATTAAAGTATTTTTGAGCTTTTGTTTTGTTATTTTCCATCTTTCCCATTACAACTCTAGCCCATTTATTCTCCATTCACCATTATTTTCAATGCAGAAGACCAAAAGTTATATTTTCTGAGTGTCAACTAAAGTGCAGCAGTGTGCTATGCTCTTTGCCTATATCACATCACTTTATCCTTATAATATCCCTCATAATAAGGAAGTGGGCCTATTGGCTCCATTTTACACATGACCAAATTGAAGAGCATAAAAGTAGAACAAGTTACCTAAGGTATATGTACTGACGCGTAAGTCATAGATAAAGAAATGGAATCTGGGCACAATTATACCTCCTCATTTCTCCTTAGTTTCGCTCCAGCATTTTTTGCCATATTTGTATTTTAGAGATTTGGGTAATATTGGAAACATATCTTATCTATGAATCAAAACATACATGCTGTCTCACAATTCAAATATGTAGTCAATTTCTAGAAAAAAATCTTATATATAGGAACATATAAATACATACAGCTAATACATTAGTACATAGAATTAATATAATTGTATATAATTATATATTATACAATATTAATCATATTTTATTATATGTAATTATATATTATACAATATATTATATATTTGCATATTATATTTTATTATATAAATATACTTATTTACAATTATATTAGTTCTATGTACTAACACACTATTATTGTATAATTTTATATATATAATAAAAAATAAGAGATGAAACTTTACTCATACCCTCTCCCAGTCATTATCTTCCCTCTCCTTGTAACAATAACCGATATTCTAACTTCTATTCACCAGTGAAGCCATTTAACTCAAGAATTTTCTCTGTGCATGGGGTTTTTAGTCACAGATCCAAGATCTATAATAAATACAGTCTCTTCCTTATTTGTTTAATTCCTTATTTATAAATAAATAATTGATTTTAATTGTAAGTTTTTAATTCCTTATTTATAAATAAATAATATAATCGTATATTAGTTATCTATAATATAGATAACAAATATGATATACATAAGCATAATATGTAAGTAAAAATTTAAACCCTAAGAATAAAATTGGAAAATACACAGTATTCCACCAAAAGGATGAAATGTGGATGTTTTGTGTGTGGAAGTCATCAGACAGCTGTGAAAACTGCCCACATTCAATCTATTTTAGAGAGTCTTGTTCAGACTTTCCATAACAGAATTCATGTGGTTTCAACATTTTCACAGCTCTTTCCTCACAAATTTTTTAACAGATCTCCTCTCTATGTATTATTGTTCCTGTTGTTAAATAAACAATTGTCTAATTTATTCCATGACTTCAAGAAGCATTTTCTAGGGCAATCATCTTGACTCTGTTGGAAATAGGATCTGGGTCTCCAACATGTTTACATTTTCATTATATTGCTAGAATTTGGTTTATCAACATTTTAGATCAAAATACATATCCTACATTTACACTCTTGTTTAAACAGCATCATTGTATGAACTTTTTTCCCTTTCTTTTATACTAACTTTTTTTCCATAAGGAAAAAATAAAATGTCAAGCAAAAAACAAAAATGACAGTCCCAGACTTCTCTGTTACAAAAGAAGAGTTAGAATAATTAACATCTCTTTTCCCAAATAAAGCTGTAAGTGTGGTAAAGTCACATTGTGACAGATATGACTGAAATTTAGAATATGCTTAAAAGTAGAGTAAGAACATGCATAGGAACTGGAGGAAAATTTACTTCATGCTTTCTATAGACTGTTTCTGTTCCCCTAAAATTCATATGTTGAAATTCTAACCCCCAATGTGATGGTATTAGGTGATGGGGATTTGGGAGGTAATTAGGTCACGAGGACAGAGCCCCCAAGAATGGAATTAGTACCCTTGTAAATGAAACCCCAGAACGTTTATTTGCTCCTTCTGCCGTGTGAGGCTATAGCAAGAAGAAGGCCATCTATGAACCAGGAAGCAGACCCTCACCAGACATTGAATCTGCCAATGCTTTGATCTTGGATGTCAAGCCTCCAGAACTATGAGAAATAAATTGCTGCTGACTTTGTTATAACAGCCCAAACAGACTAAAACAATGCCATTCAACCTTAAAGGAAATTTCATAAATTAGAAAAAATGCAGTGTGGTTTATCATAAGAAGCACAATGAAATCACTTAATCCTTTAATTCTCAGATTCAATAAGATTCTTAAATTATGGATCGGTGGCTTGTACTGGTTATTCATTCAATCATTTATTAACTTAATACAAACGCATTGAATGCTTGCTGTATGTTGGGCACTATTCTAAGTGCTTAGAAAGCAATGATTACAACAACAAATATCTCCAGGCACATAAAAATTGCATTTAGAAAGATATTCAACATAAATAGTAAAATGTACATAGTAAGTTAAATGGTGATATATTTTATGGAGAAAAATAAAGCAGGAAAAGCTGTGTAGGAAGTGGACAGGCTGGGGGCTGTAATTTTAAATAGAGTTGTCAAGGGGGTCCTTGTTGAGAAGGTAACACTTGAATAAAAACCAAAAGGAGGTGAGGAAACAGGTTACATTGAAATTGCAGAAAATAATTCTAGACATAAGAAATATCAAGTGCAAAGACCCTGAGGCAAGTGTGAGTGTTCAAGACACAGCGGGACGACCAGCTGGGCAACTGAGGAGGAGAGATCAGATGAGGCTAGAGATAAAGAGAGGTGAGGAAAAGGTCCTTAAGGCCTTGTGGGGCATTGTGCTTTTTTCACTGAATGTGATGGAAAACCAGTAGAGACTTTTAATGGAAAGCGTTGTATGATCTGCACTAATAAGATTTCCACTTTTAGTGGAAAGGGTTGTGTGATCTGTACTAATGAGATTGCTGTGACTGCTATGTTGAAAGCAGACCAAAGGGTAGACAAGTGGAAACCAATTAGGATGAACTGTTTCTTCAATATAGACACCAAAGCTGGCTGTCACATTTATTAATGATTTTAAAAGTCAGCACAAATTCATTTAGAGGGAAAATATATTTTCTAATTAACCACAGATTCTACTTTTGATACTGAACAATGATCTTAAATATATGTATACAAGTAAAGCAGGTAAAAAACTGTGATTTTTTTTTTTTTTTTTTGAGACGGGGTCTCACACTGTGGGCCAGGCTGGAGCACAGTGGCATGATGATCTGGGCTCACTGCAAGCTCCGCCTCCTGGGTTCCCGCCATTCTCCTACCTCAGCCTCCTGAGTAGCTGGGACTACAGGCGCCCGTCACCTCGCCCGGCTAATTTTTTTTGTATTTTTAGCAGAGACGGGGTCTCACCGTGTTAGCCAGGATGGTCTCGATCTCCTGACCTCGCGATCCGCCCACCTCGGCCTCCAAAGTGCTGGGATTACAGGCGTGAGCCACCACGCCGGGCCAAGAACTGTGATTGTAATTATATTTTGTTGTACTCAAACAAAGTATATCCAGGTAAGGTATACTCTACATTTTGAACATGTATATTATAATATCTTCTGTGTTACTTTTGTATTCACCAATTTAGCAGTGACCCAAATAGTACCAACAAAATAAATACAGTGATTTGAAGAGCAGCCATGTTGATTGTTTCCCTGGTTATCCAGAAGTGTTTCAGTTTAATGTAATCTCATTTGTCTATTTTTTATTGTGTTTCCTGTGCTTCTTGGTTTATATCTTTTAAAAAATCATTGCCCAGACCAATGTCATGGAACTTTTCCCGTGTTTTCTTTCAGTAGTTTTACAGGTTCAGTCTTCAATTCATTTAGAATTTGAATGGATTTTTTATATGGTGTGAGATAAGGGTCTACATTCATTCTTCTGCATGAGGACATCTACTGCTCCCAACACCTTTCATTGGATAGTTCAATCCCATTGTGTGTTCTTGGCACCTTTGTCAAAAATCAATTGACCCTAAATGCTTAGACCTATTTCACAGCTCTTATTCTGTTCTGCTGGTCTATGTATCTGTTTTTATGTTAGCAGCATACTGTTTTGATTACTACAGCTTTGTATATATTTCAAAGTCAGATAATGTGATGCTTCCAGCTTTGTTCTTTTTGCTCAAGATTGCTTTGGCTATTCAGCACCTTTTGGGGTTCCATAAAATATTTAGGATTTTTATTTTTGTGAAAAATGTCATTGGAATTTTGACAAGAATTGCACTGAATCTATGGATCACTTTGAGTAGTATGGACATTTTAATAATATTAGTTATTCCAATCTATGAACACAGGATGTTTTCCCATGTCTTTGTGTCTTCAGTTTCTTTCATTATTGTTTTACAGTTTTCAGTGTACTGGTCTTTCATTCCTGTATTAGTCTGTTTTTACACTGCTGATAAAGACATATCTGAGACTGGGCAATTTACAAAAGAAAGAGGTTTAATTGGACTTGTAGTTCCACGTGACTGGGGAAGCCTCACAATCATGGTGGAAGGCAAGGAGAGTCCTGTCTTACATGGATAGCAGCAGGCAAAGAGAGAATGAGGAAGACACAAAAGTGGAAACCCCTGATAAAACCACCAGATCTCGTGAGACTTATTCACTACCACAAGAACAGCATGGGGGAAAACACCCCCATGATTCAACCATCTCCCACCAGGTTCCTCCCACAACATGTGGGAATTATTGGAGTACAATTCAAGATGAGATTTGGGTGGGGACACAGATCCAAATCATAGAAATCCTTTTGGTTAAATTTATTACAAAGTTTTTTATTTTTCTTTTAGCTACCGTGAATGGGATTATTTTATTGATTTTTTTTAAAGATAGTTCCTTGTGAGTGTATGGAAATGTTGCTAATTTTTGTATGTTGATTTTGTATCCTGCTAATTTACAGAATTTATTAGTTCTAACAGTTATTTTAGTGGAGTCAGGGTTTTCTATATATAAGATTATGTCATCTGCAAAAGGAGACATTTTACCTTTTTTTTTTCAATTTTGATGCCAATTTTATTTCTTTTCTTGCCTGATTTCTCTGGCTAGGTCTTCCAGTATTATGCCAAACAGAAGTGGTGCAAGTGGATATCCCTGTCTTATTCCCGATCTTAGAGAAAAATCGTTCAGCTTTCCACAATTGAGTATGATGTTAGCTGTGGATTTGTCATATACAGTCTTTATTATGTTGATGTACATTCCTTCTAATTTGTTGACAGCTTTTATCATTAAAGAATGTTGAATTTTGTCAAATGCTTTTTCTGCATCTATTGAGATGATCATATGATTTTTGTCCTTCATTCTACTAATGTAAGATATCACATTTATAGATTTGCAAAGGTTAAACCATGGCATCCCTGGGATTAATCCCACTTGATCACAGTGAATGATCCTTTTAATGTGCTGTTCAATTTGGTTTGTTAGTATTTTGTTGAGGAGTTTTGCCTCTATGTTCATCAAAAATATTGATCTGTAATGTTCTTTTCTTGTAGTGTCTTTGGCTTTGGTATCTAATGGCTGGCCTCATAGAATAAGTTTGGAAGTATCCCTCATCTTCAGTTATTTGGAGGATTTTGAGAAGGATTGGTATTAGTTCCTTAAATGTTTGGTAGAATTCAGCAGTAAAACCATCAGGTTCTGGACTTTTCTTTGATGGGGTATTTCTTATTACCGATTCAATCTCGTTGCTCTTGGTCTACTCATATTATCTATTTCTTCATGATTCAGTGTTGGTAGGCTATGTTTCTAGGAATTTGTCCATTTTTTTCTAGGGTATCCAGTTTGTTGGCATATAACTGTTGAGGGTAGTCACTTATGAGCCTTCGTATTTCTGAAGTATCAGTAGTAATGTCTCCTCTTTCAATTCTGATCTAATTTGAGTTTCTCTCTTTTTTTCTTAGTAAGTTTAGCAAAAGTTTTGTCAATTTTGCTTATCTTTTCCAAAACCCAAGTGACAGTTTTGCTAATCTCTTTCATTGTTTCCCTAGTCTCTATTTCATTTATTTCTACCCAGACCTTTATTATTTCCTTCTTTCTGCTACTTCTAGGCCTAGTTTGTTCCTTTTTCTTTTCTTCTTTTTTTTTTTTTTTTTTTTTTTGGTTTCTTGAAGTGTAACCTTAGGTTGTTAATTTTAGATCTTTCTTCTTTTTGATGTAGGTATTTATTACTATAGACTTTCTTCTTAGAACTGCTTTTGCTTCTTCTCATCAGTGTTAGTGTGTCCATTCTCATTTGTCTCAAGTTATTTTTAAATTTCTCTTTTAATTTTTTCTTAATCCACTGGTTGTTTGGGAGTATGTTGCTTAATTTCCATGTAATTATGAATTTTCCAAAATTCCCTCCTTGTACAACACATCCTTTAATCAGTAACCAGGAATCAGTAAGAAGAGCATGAAGAAAGAATTTGATATGAAAGAATAATGACCTTCCTTCAAGAGTGAAAATTGGATCACCTTTAATATGTTTAAATGATTGTTAAAACTTGAATATATAAAGTATCGCCATGAATTTTACATTTTATTATTGCAGAAATGTTTAACCTTTACATTAATGAAAAATCATTTTATACTATTCACATGGATTCCAAAAGTATAGTAATATTTTCATAGAAATACTGGTTTATCCTCCTCCTAAAACATAACTTCCAGTTAAAAATGTTAACCCATCTGACCGAATTTTTCTCTGCAAGGTCAGTGAATAAAATATTTAGGTTAAGAATATGTGGCGTGTGATCTCTGTAGTTGTGATCTCTGTAGTTGTAAATCAAACAAGTTTGACTTATCAAACTTGTTTGATAAATGCATTCTTAGTTTTGAGGGATACACCAGGAAGAGAAGTGAATTGTTTATTGAGGAGAAGAAGACTCCTAGTTAAGACATGAGCTTAACTAATTAATGGTACTCCTGGATTAGCCAGGAGTGAGTATGACCACAATATATGTTGGAAAAGTCTACTGAAAAGCTGCCCGTCTGTTTTACCCCACCTGCCAATCAGCTTTCTTCTGAAACAAATCAAAGGGCACGATGGAGATAATGGCCAGATTTTGAAAGAAATAAATAAAATCAGACATAATGACATATTCTGGTGAAATCTGGTAGGAAAAATACTAAAATAGAATGTTTTGGACATCTTATTAACATTTGAGTCCCTATTACTGTCTCTTTTAAATTGCTGTGTATTTTTGTTCGTGATTATATTGCATTTTTATATACACATCACTGGAACAGTTAAGCTTTTCTTTAAGTTCATGCTGACTCTGGGTCCTTTTACTAGCTGTAATTGTGAGATGGAATTTAGTTGCTATATTGCCATTATCATGATTTTAATTTTCTTGCCAAGATATTGTAATATTTATTCTGCTAATCTAGAAGTTGAGGCACAGCATGATTAAATCACTTGCTCAAAATATGCTATGAGTAAATAGAATTGAGAAAAGTTAATAATCCCTTAGTAATACGTATCTAAGAACAATCTACTTATAAAATAAGTAGCTACTTTCTTCCAAACACATTGCTATTTTTTCTAGTGCTTATCTTGAATGTTAAAATGTAAAAAAAAAAAAAAGCCCATTGTAATCTATGGTGATTTAATCAAATAAATGCAATAGTTTCTGTTATGTTTCAGATACTAATTTATAAAAATGTGTCACAGAGGAGCCAAGCATTTATCAACAACAATACTGGCACTTGTTGAAATTTATGCACCTCAAAATAAGAAGAAAAGCTAATAAATGGTCAAGCCTCTTGCTGAATCAATGACAAACAAACATTTAGTGATATTTACCTATTCATTATAACTTTACTGCCCTTTACTCCCAGTTGGATAATAGTTCATCTTATCTTGAATAACCTATTAATCCTTCATGCTGTAGGTAGAAAAGACAGAAGCTTTGCCATTTTAGAGGCACACTAGAATATACTAGAAAATGAGAGTTCCAGTCCCCTGCTTTATAACCAAACAGGTTGTTGGCTATATTATCCCATAGAAGCCAGGAGAAGATAGTGCAATATTTCTTGAACCTGAACTATATTTGGAGCACTTGAAAATATATAATAAAAATTATCCTGAGCTCCCTAGGATTATGTCTTCAGATTCCCCTTAGAAAAGACTAGTATACTTTGGGTCTGGATCCAGACTATTCATGTTGTCCCAGCTCTGCCCATAATAAGCTTTAGAAAGAAGGCCAAGTCACTGAACTTTTCTAAAGCACAGTGTTCTTCAACTATGCAATAGGAATATTAATATTAGCTGGCTTATTCAGGATTATTGTGTGGAGTTACATAATAAGAATGTCCACATTTTCTCTGTTGCCAATGCAGTACAATATACCATCCGTAGCTGAATAAGTATTATAAACATGTCTCACAGCTTGTTATGCCAAAGCCTGGGGCCAAATGAGAAGTCTGAAGCTCTTTCTTGTCTGAGAAGCTCCATCACGAAACTTGATTACAAAAACTGTTTAACTTTTCACATCATTAAATAACTGACTAAATTAAAATCTTGAGTCAAGTAGAAATAAGGGTTTATTACATTTTATAGATCATTTGAATTCCCCTTCTTTTACACACACAGTAGGTTGATTTTCAGGAAATAGAAAGCTGGAATAAATAAGGATATGGATGGACACCATCCTAGAATATGGGAGAATTTGAACACATATCCTCTGTACCAGTTCCACTTGGTGAATGTCAGACTTTGGAGTCCAGTAGACCTGGGTTATATACAGATTTCTGGCACTTTGTTATGATGAATGAAGCATAAAATATGTCTTGCCATATTTACTCATCTTACCTCCATTAAACTAAATGGGAGGAAGAGAAAACAGAAAGACAAATCCACATAATTTTTAAGATACTGTATGGGAATGGATGAGTGAGTATGCAAAGCAAATTTAGGAAAATATCAATGACATCACTGAAAAATAGGCTTTCAGGTAAACTCTTTTACTTGCTGAATTGATAAAAATAGGCAAGTTAGATAGAAATGATTTAGTAAAAACTTGTGGTTCCACCATCCAGTTGTAAATTAGGAGGGGAAAAATGCTGCCATGTTTGATAACAGGTAAATAATATTGCTGTTGAGCTCAAAGAGTAGTATAAGTGATTTGTGCAAATTATATTAAAAATTGACTCCATTGTTCTATGTGCAATCTAAAAGAATAAATGGAAAGTAAACCAGAACAATAAAACATCATTATTTATTGATTGCCTGTCCCAGGAGATGACCTGAGTCAATGCACAGCAGACTCACTCTTGATTGGGAGACTAGACTTTCAATGATCACATGAAGGGGGAGAACTCCTGTGACCAATAAAGAATCAAGTTGTCTTTATCAGGAGTGGTATGCAGTCCATTTTAAGGCTAAGATCTCCAGGGGATTCATGCACAGGATTAATTTTCCTAAAGCATGATTGATCAGTGTGGTCGCTTACCTTGCCATTCTCTGATAGTGTTCTGAGACTTCCTGAGAAATATTATTAACTCAGGACTGACATTCAGCTGCTGTATACTAGTGAGGGTAGAAATAAGTCCATGCCAGTTGGTGATTTAAGCTGCAGCACTGAGCCCCTGCTGCCACCAGATCCTCATATCCCGAAGAGTCCCATATGGGTGGAAGGCAGGTCTACCGTGTAACCCGCCAGTTTGTTTGCTCCAGCCAGCTTTTTTGTGGCTCTTGAATATATGCAGCCCTCACCAAAATGAACCTAGACACTGGAGGAGGGAGACTGTACTCATGCTGGTGGCAAATGGCCTTCATTAGGAAAATGTCTTGTGCTGATCTAGCCCACTGGCTGGGGCTTCCCCACACACTGACAACTTATAAAAACCATGACCTTTACAGTGTATGGTGTCTGTCATTAACTATCCTGACCATCACCCCTGCACATTATTTAGGAATACAAATAGGATGGAATGTGGCATTTGTCCACTTTCCATCCTAATTGCAAGCCTAAATAATTTGAGGTGCTGGTGATTCCTGATTAATAACTTCAGCCTGACCTGAATATTGTGAAGAGAAGGAAGAAAGAAATTAAGCATAGAAGGCACCCAGGCCTATGCAAGACAAACTTGAACAACTTCCGGCATCAATTTTGTATAACTACAAGGCTTGTTACCTCATTTAGTCACCCAAGTTTAATTTGAAATCAACTGTCACAGCTTTCTCAACTCTCAGTAATGAGAGGCAATTTGCTCAAGAGCCTTGTTATCCAAGAACCTTCAAGTGCACACACCATCAGCACAGTGGGAGCACTGTATTATTTTAAAAGTTAAAAATGATACTATTATATTTTTGTTATGTAAAATTTTATTGATCCATATTTTCATCATTAAGTCCAGCTAGCTAAAACAGAGTCAGCTCCTAATTCAATTCTAAGCTCTTCACATGCTTCCATTTGAGTTGTGCTTTAGAATTAAATGCCAAATACCTTTAAATAACAATATGCCATATGAATAGGACCCTTTGTTCATCTTATCAAGAAAACAATAGAGAGTGAGAAGAAAAAGTATCCCTTCACTCACAAACCACTAACTGAATAAACAGCAAATGTAAAATGCAGTTTCAAAAGTGGAAATGACAAAAAAAGAGGAACTATACCTGCTGTAAATCCAGTGTAATTGTCACGTAATGGTATTCGATTCCATTCTTAATACTGGGACTCTGCCACCAAGTGTTCTTTCCATCAATAGCATTTGTAATCGGGTGTCTCTCTATTGAGTTAGCAGCATCATGTGAAAGGAGGAAGAAAAGATCATATAACTAATTTATAGCTTTTTCTTTAAAGTAAAAAAAAATAATAAAACTGTTAAGACAATCATCATGTGAATATCAAACATGAAAATAATACAAAAGGAGAGTAATTCAGATTTTCAACAGAATTTCTTCAATGACAGCTGTCTCATAGCACCATACAAGGTAGCAGGAAATGTTCAAATGCTTAGGCTGCATGGGAATGAACTGGTCAGCACTCTGGCCATCAACCAAAATGCGCAACTTTAAAGGTAACTACAGAAGTTAAGTGTAAAGATATAATATTAAAATCTAATTGACCTGCCAATCATTCAAAAAAGCAACAACTAACTCTTGAGACAGCTCTAGTATGCCATCAACTTTGTTAACAGAAACATAAAATCCTGACTTGTGGTTGAAAGATACTTGAACACTTGCCCTTCTGACACATTCATTATTATCAAGACTTGAGGAGTCCAATATGTATCTGGTTTTAATATAAAACGCTGTTAAATTCATTCTATGAGATATTGAGGCTCAGAAACCAATACCCGAAAATATAGCATCCTGGTATGCTGATTATTTTAAATTAAAGGCCCTTGGAGACCAGCAAATGCCGAAATAAGTTTTACTCTGATACTCCTTTATCTACTTACAGTCTGATCTTACCAAGAAGAAAAGTTTCCTCTGGCCCTTTTGCTAAGTTTTCATTAATTTAACTCATTTCACATGAAGAGGGACTGAAGTTTGTCAACACACCTGAACAAACTTTTGTAACAAACCACTGTCTGCTCTGTGGGCCCAACAGACTTTGTCCCAGGCAGTTGTATGTTCTTGAATTCCCCTACAAATCATTTGCTATTTGCCAAATTGCCATATTTTCCCCGTCTCCCCTCCCTTGTGAAGAAGGGTATATCTACGTCTATGCCCCCATGGGGTTATTGGGTACTCATCCTCCTGTGATTATTCCCATGCTATGCATTTTAAAACACACTTTGTATGCCTTTCACCTACCAAGCTAACTTTTTTCAGTTGATTTTTCAGCAAACCTTCAGAGGGCAAAAGGGAAGTTCTCCCTTGGCCCTTACAGAAGCTTTTTACAGCCAGTCTTTAACTTGCCAATTTTCTACTGCTATTTAATAATATGAACGATAACTCAAACCTCCCATCTGGCATTTGTCTATCGCCATCATCACTAACTCTAGTGGAGGAATCTTCACAATAATGGCAAGGAAGGAGACAATGGCATATGAAACTCCATCCTACCAAAAAACCACAGATCTTCCCTTACTTTCACTCCAGACATATGAGAACAGGACCAATTGTGAAAATCAAAAGGGATATTAGAAAAAGAAAATAGCCCCGTCTCTATTAAGAAATACAAAAAACTAGCCGGGCGAGGTGGCGGGCGCCTGTAGTCCCAGCTACTCGGGAGGCTGAGGCAGGAGAATG
The DNA here is from genome assembly GCF_008728515.1 of Papio anubis. Classification (NCBI taxonomy): domain Eukaryota; kingdom Metazoa; phylum Chordata; class Mammalia; order Primates; family Cercopithecidae; genus Papio; species Papio anubis. The sequence goes on from NC_044981.1 coordinate 133,748,640, forward strand.
GCGTGAACCCGGGAGGCGGAGCTTGCAGTGAGCTGAGATCCGCCACTGCACTCCAGCCTGGGCGACAGAGCGAGACTCCGTCTCAAAAAAAGGAAAGAAAAGAAAAGAAAAGAAAAGAAAGAAAAAGAAAATAGGAGGCGTGGCAACCCCACAGACCTGTGATCTTTGCTGTAGCTCCCTTCCTTCTTAAAACCCTCAAAGCTCAGTTTCTCATCTCCTCCCGTTTTAGCTCCCATGTCTCACAACAGCAGCCACTACTCCTGGGTTGCCAAGCACTCATTGCATTTTGGTTCCTAGTCGTTGGTTCTTGTCTAAAATCTTTGCTTCTCATTTTCCAAGTAATATAAGGTCTTTTTCTTTCTCCCTCTCTAAACAGGCCTTGCTCACGTGTGGATGAAGATGGCAGGAGTGGAGGTTGTTGGTGATCCTGTTTCTATTCCCAAGGCTACAGTAAGGGCACTTAAGTTCCTCACATCTCACTGGAAAGTCAGCACATTTGCCCATAGAAATGTAAACAAAGTGGAGGTGAGCTTCCCTGTGCTCCTGTGTTTATTATAGATTAAGGATGCTTTGGGGTGTCAGTCTTGAGAATTTCATAAAACTAATTATCTGGGAAGATGTTTCAAATGAGTGGCTTATGAATGACCTTTTAGATTAGAACACAATCCTTTTTAAATTGGAAGGAATACCTCACATAATGAACAAATCACATCGCTATGAGGAACAAACATGGACTCTCAATTTTCCTACCAAATATTGCAATCTAGCCATGTATTCTAATAATAATGGTGATGAAAGAGAGGGGGACCATGAGGTGCTGGCACACGGGTAGCTAGATATTCCTCCTGGCTCCACCACTTAGTACATAATTGACCACAGAAAAATCACTTCAACACTATGTGTCATCTCTGATCTAGGAATAACAAAATTCAGCTCACAGCAGTGGTTTCCAGACTCATAATTTTCAGGAAAAAAAAAATGTGAAGTTAAAAATAAATGTGTGACAGATTTGTGAAATTGATATAGGAGTTCTAGCTTTTAGTTTTTCCAAGTAATAATAACCTCCAATATACTTCTATCATTTAATAAAGCATCATTGTTATGTCATGAAACAAAGGGCATTTAAAAACCATCAACAGTTTTTAAAAACCATAAGATCAAAATGTAGGACAATTATTTAAATTGTATCCTTTCTATTTTTATGAAAAATGTGGAAAGTTGTTCTCATTTTCTTACTTTGCCATGGACCAGTGAAAACATCTTGGATGTGAACCCTTTATTCACAGAATTACGGATGAACAGTATAACTATGAACATTCTAACCATTATTATGCATATACATAAAATAAATGATATATCTGTTCAAAATGTACACTGTTCTAAATCTTAATAAGAGACAAGTTGCACTTGGTAAAACATTTGAAAAAACAATAAAAATAAAGCAAAACTGAGTCCTCAATGCAATAGGAATCTGATAGAAAGTAAAATCATTTTTAAAAGAAAAATTTTATTAAAAGCTGAATATTGGCCAGGTGCAGTGCCTCACGCCTGTAATCCCAGCACTTTGGGAGGCTGAGGTGGGCAGGTCACCTGAGGTCAGGAGTTCAAGACCAGCCTGGTCAACACAGTGAAATCCCATCTTTAAGAAAAAAAAAAATTAGCACAGGCGTGGTGGCAGGCACCTCTATTCCCAGCTACTTGGGAGGCTGAAACAGGAAAATCACTTGAACCCGGGAGGTAGAGATTGTAGTGAGCCGAGATCACGCCATTGCACTCCAGCCTGGGTGACAGAGTGAGACTCCACTTAAAAATAAAAAAACTAAATATTCACTAAATTTGGCATTTTCAGATTTGTGAAGATTTGTATTATATATTAGTTTATAACTGATATATAATAAACTGCCATAATATTTACTGAAAACATACAGGCTATGTTTTGAGCTATTTATGGTATGATAGTCCTATTCCAGATATGGATATTCATATTGCAAATCTTAATATGACTGTACAGGACAGGGCAAAAATATTCCACTGTTATTGGTAAATTTTTAAATTCAACTTAACAGCTGGCTGGACTTTGTTTTCCACTAAATCATCATGTTAGCAGTCCACAGAGATGAGGCTTCCTGTCTCATTAATGAAAAGCAAAATTTCTGAATATATTTAAATGTTAGCATTAGTTAAATTGTTCTTTTGAAGCTAGGGAAGATGTCAGGTCTCTATGATGACAGCAAATACCAGAAGCATAACTAAATACCAAACAAATGACCCTGGTGACATAAGGGGGTGCTGAAATTGGCATATTGGGAATCCAAGCCATAAATGAAATATTGTTGGCACTGCCTCTGAAGAAAAATAAATATCACAGAAAACATTTCCCAAACATCCGCCTAAATCTTTTTTACAGATTGTGGGTTTAATACGTGATAGAAAAACACACATGTACAACCCCATTTCTAAATCAAATTCATGGCTCTTAGGTAATTGTGAGAGAAGTTGTCTAATTGGAAATTTTGATATCTGCCACCTCAGGTCAAATTGATAAGAGAATTAGTCACAAAAAGGAGGACTGGGAGATGAATCAACAATTAACCATAATCCCTATTATGAAAGTTTAATCATAATTAATTTGCAAATACTGATGAATTGTTGGCATAGTTCCCTTATTTAAAAGGAGATAGAAATGTATAACATCCTCAACAAGGATAAATATGCAAGTCAATCCAAGGGCTAACTGCATCTGAAAACTGGATAGGGAATCATTGATGAGGTAAACCTTTCAAACTGCTAGTTTTTAATTGGGAAGCAAACTCTATTAACAGTCAGAAAGTTCAAGGTTCGTTTTCTTTGCAGGGTAATTCACTGCAGACCTTCCATATTTATTCTCAGAGTTCACTGAATTTGTGGAATTTTATCACCTGTTGATCCAACTTTTACTAACATATATTCATGCAGTTGATTGCTAGATTTTTATTCTTGTGGGGTTTTATTCTTTCTAAATTTCTAGTACTAAAGCATAATCTGGAAATGTGGAATGAATCTGGTCATTTAAAAATAATCATGCAGGTCGGGCATGGTGGCTCACGCCTGTAATCCCAGTACTTTGGGAGGCCAAGGCAGGCAGATCACGTGAGGTCGGGAATTCAAGACCAGCCTGGCCAACATGGTGAAACCCCATCTCTACTAAAAATACAAAAAAATTAGCCAGATGCGGTGGCACATGCCTGTAGTCCCAGCTACTCAGGAGGCTGAGGCTTGAGAATCACTTGAACCTAGGAGGCGGAGGTTGCAGTGAGCTGAGATCACACCACTGTACTCTGGCCTGGGCAACAGAGTGAGACTCTATCTCAAATAATAATAATAATAATAATAATAATAATAATAAACAATAATAATGTAAAGTAAATCCAGACTGTGACGGGTTTAAAAAACACTACAGGTAAATAAAAATGGGAAAATACAAATCATAACTTATATACATCTTGCTTTACTGAAATCATTTATTCATTTTTGGTTTCAGTGTGAAAACATGGATAGTATTGGCTGAATATATATATCTTCCATGAGATAAAAGATACTCTGAATGTAGAACTTTCAAGAGGGTGAGAGACAGAATAGCTCTTGGACTCAATTTGACAAATGCATCTCATCCATTTTTCCAACCAAGAATAAAAATAATTGAGTAGAGAACCCAATTATTTTCTACCCCAATCTTTGTATCATTCCTCCATCCCATTTTTATGATTGGATACATTTTCTTATTTCTTGCCTTTCTGGTGTAAATATTATATACACATATGTATATATTATTATATATACATAATATTTATACTTATATATGTACATATACTATTTATATAAATTTATTTAATATAATTATATAAGTATATTATATAACATATCATATATTTCATGTCGAATTAAATATTTAATAAATACATAAGTATATTTATATACCTGCATACATATACACACACTTATGGTTTTACATATTTTATCTCTCTAATCCTCCCTGTCTGCACAGCCCATCCTAGACACACATCTACACACTCGCACCTCCTCCCCACAACTCCGTTCATGCCCCTGGGCTTTCTCACATTCTCCACGAAATTTTCAAGGCCACCAGTCCCTGAACCAATGGTGGTTTCCCTCCATCAGACTTTACGTCTTGCCTAATGAACCTGAAACTAATAATCCATCAATTCATTTACTTTCTGGCCTTTTCTTCAATTTTCTTGCCATCTTCTCCTTCCATTCTACTTTCCCTGTATTGCTCCAAGAGTATCAGTCCACACGTTCGATTCTTTATCCATATGGAATTGCCACTTTATTCCGATTATGGCTCAGTGATCTCCTCCTATTCCCCTGAGAGGCTCATAATCTAAATGTTTGCTTCTTTCCTCAGCAGGTAACCCAGATTTACATCTTAATGAAGAAATCAAGATCATCAAATAAGAAATTTCTCCCAATACTTTCTGCTGTGTGCTGCTATTCATTCTTCCTTCTTTCTGATTTGGTGAGGTAAAAGTATGTATCTTACAATATAAGGTTTTTGACCATTCTTAAGGACCCATATGTTTTTACTTCTAGAGAGACATCATCCCCACCACTACTTGGTCTTCAACTTCCCTGCCCTTCCTCCTAAGCATCTAAACCAGCTCAAATGTCTGTTATCTTTGAAAACCTTTGCAACTCCACAACCTCCTCTGTCTTTCATTCTCTTTCACATCAAGGATACTTGAGAGAATATTTCTATATTCCTCTCTTCTTCATCATTCATTTATTACCTCTTAGGCGTGCCTCTTGCCACCATAGATCTGCTGAGTACTTTAGAAAGGTGATCAATGGATGACCATGTTGTCAAAAGCAAGGGAAACCTATTTCATGCTTTTCTTACTCAATTATCTTGGAAGCATTTAAAACTGTTACTTTTTCTTCCTGAAAATTCTTTCCTTCATCACATACCTAATGCCTCATTTTCCTGATTTTTTTCCTTGAAATCTGTTTCCCTTTATTGCCTTCCTTGACTCCATTTACCTGAACTCCCTTGGCTTTTACATAAAAGCAAAGGGCTCTGACATAGGTCCTTTCCTCTGACATTCTATACAAGAGCTAGCAAACACATGGGTATACAATGATACTCCCCACTCCTACACCCATACCATAACAACTTACATCCCAGAACTTCACCAGAGTCGGCCGGGCACAGTGGCTCATGCCTGTAATCCCAGCACTTTGGGAGGCCGAGGCAGGTGGATCAACTGAGGTCCGGAGTTCGGGACCAGCCTAACCAACATGGAGAAACCTCATCTCTACTAAAAATACAAAATTAGCCGGGCATGGTGGTGCATGCCTTGTAATCCCAGCTTCTGAGGAGGCTGAGGCAGGAGAATCTCTTGAACCCGGGAGCCGGAGGTTGCGGTGAGCCGAGGTCGTGCCATTGCACTCCAGCCTGGGCAACAAGAGCAAAACTCCATCTCAAAATAAAACAAAACCAAAAAAAAAAGGAAATGAATCAGAATCATTAATAGGAAAGATTTCTGGTGGTTGCCTTCTTTGGTGTCTTAACATGTTTTCTAATATTCTGTGATATATATGACCACTAATTTTAATCACATCTCAATTGCTCAAATATAGTAATGTTTTCTGCATTCCTAAATTATATAATGAGAGAACTATGCATGCCTCTCTTTAACCAGCTCCAAGAAAAAAGGCACAATGCCTTTCATTTTTCTTTTTGGGATAAAATGTAAATTGTGAGAAAGCTCATATTGTTTTGTAATTAAAAAAAAAAGAGCAATGAAACTACTTTGTGTGATACTCCTGTAGATATATATCTTTTGAGATCTGAGTCTCGCTTCTGGTCACCTGCTGAGTGGTGGTCGAAGCTCACTGCAGTAAGTCTACTTCCGGCTTCACGCCATTCGCCTCAGCCTCCAGGAGAAGCACTACAGGCGCTCACCACCTCGCCTCGCTGGTTTTGATGAGATCGTCTTGTCACCCAGGCTGAGGCATCGATCCGCTCACTGCAAGCTCCTCCTCCCCGGTTTACGCATTCTCCCGCCTCGCTTCGTAGCTGGGGACTACAGGCGCCTTCACCTCGCCCGCTGTTGTATTTTAGCAGAGACGGGTTTCACCGCAGCCAGGATGGCCTCGATCTCCTGATCTCGTGATCCGCCTCTCGGCTTTGTATTTTTAGTAGAGACGGGTTTCACCGCGGTTAGCCATACAGGATGGTCTCAATCTCCTGACCTCATGATCCGTCCGTCTCGGCCTCCCAAAGTGCTAGGATTACAGGCTTGAGCCACCGCGCCCGGCCGGTAGATATATATCATTATAAGTTTGTCCAAACCCATAAAATGTAGAACACCAAGAGTAAACCCTAATGCAGTCTATGAACTTGGTGATGCTGTTGTCAATGTAGGTTCATGGACTGTAACAAATGTAGCACTCTGGAGGGGGACATTGGTAATGAAGAAGTCCACACATGTGTTGGGGCGGGGGATATATAGGGAATTTCTGTACTTTTAATTTTGATGTGAATCTCTAACTGCTCTAAAAATAAGGTCTATGAAAAAAGACAGAGAAGAGGCCGGGTGCGGTGGCTCACGCCTGTAATCCTAGCACTTTGGGATGCTGAGGTGGGCAGATCACGAGGTCAGGAGATCGAGACCATCCTGGCTAACACGGTGAAACCCTGTCTTTACTAAAAATGCCAAAAAAAAAAAAAAAAATTAGCCAGGTGTGATGGTGGGCGCCTGTAGTCCAAGCGGCGGGGAGGCCGGAGGCAGGAGAAGGGCGGGAACCCGGGGGGGGGAGCTTGCAAGAGGCCGAGGTAGTACCACACCCACCCCACCGGGGGAGAAAGGGGGAGCCCCCGCCTAAAAAAAAAAAAAAAAAAAGAAGAAGAAATACTGAGCAAATTTTAAAATAATATAACTGTGAAGCTTTACTCACATCATAGTTCACCTCACTTGGCATTAAGTATTCACTTTATTAACCTCCTTTCTCTCTCTCTCTTTCTAAAAAAAAATATATATATATCTACCTTTTTATATATTATATATAAAATAATATTAACAAAAAATATATCTATTGGGATGCTGAGGTGGGTGGATCACTTGAGGTCAGGAGTTTAAGACCAGCCTGGCCAACATGGCAAAACCCCATCTCTACTTAAAATACAAAAAAATAGCCAGGCATGGTGTCACGTGCCTGTAATCCCAGCTACTCAGGAGGCTGAGGCAGGAGAATCGCTTGAACCCAGGAGGTGGCGGTTGCAGTGACCTGAGATCGCACCACTGCACTCCAGCCTGGGTCACAGAGTGAGACTCTGCCTCAAAAACAAAATAATATATCTGTTTATTAAAAATAATATAAATAAAAATAATATAAATAAGATACATATTTACTTTTATGTAGATTACATATAAGTATATAGCCACCTTCTATGTTATTTTATGCATATTATATTTATATATACACACACACACACACACACACACACACAGAGAGAGAGGTAAGGGAGGAGAAGAGAAGAAGGCATGTCCGAAAGATAGATACAGATAGAGATATATAGATATAAAGATCTCTTAACCAGGAATCTTTAGATGACCTTAGCATCTACATGGAGCATTCATGTTCCTTTATCACCAGATTTACTTTTGTTTTGCCTCTATTTCCCCTCTAGGTCCTCTGAATCAGGGGTTATGTGTAATTTAACATTATGCTCCAATACAATGCATTGCTAATAGGAGGCGTTCAAAGGCCTGTTGAATAAATACATCAATAAGTCTGAGGTATCACTGTGGTTCATAAAGGCTGGAAAGAGGGCTTCGCATGGTGCTTCTCCCTAAATCACCTCTCCTGTGATGTTAAATGCCTTCATAATCCGGCTCCAGCCTTCTGCTCTAGTCTCATCTCTACCCTCTGCCCTTTGGCACTTTCAGTTCTAGTCTACTACTTGTAGCTCCCTGAGTAACTAGGATTTTCTGTCTAATTCTGATTTCTCTTCCTGGCATGACTTCTCCTCTTCCCCTCCCTCACCTCTTTACCTTTTTATCTCATACCCTTGTTTATCTCATGTCCTTGGTTATCAGCTTGGATATCACTCCTTCTAGCAAGCCTTTACTTACACCAAGACTGACTTTGTGGCCATCCTCTTTATTCTGCAGTACCCCGTGCTCATTCTTTCCTTTGTACTTACCACACTATATATCAGTAGCTCAAAGACCATACCCTACCTTATTCCTCCTGAATCTCAGGTATAATACCTGGCACATAGGTTACCAATGAATGACGATAGCCTGAGTTAATAACCACGTCCTCAGAAACCACTCTGGTATCTGGAGTTAGTAAACCCAATGACTGCCCCAGGCCTTCAGCTGGCGAATCATCTCCAATCACCGTACTTAGTACATAGAAGGAAGTCTGATAATGTTTGCTGAATGACAGAGAGGGGCCAGGAAGAAGCTCTTAGTGGAAAAAAGAATTCTAGGAATTCTTAGGATTACAAACCCTTGAATTTAATGCAACTTGGCCTCAACATCTCACAATTATAGATCCTACCCACTGCCACACAAATACACACTAAAATACACACGGTTTGGATTGCTGCTGTTTTGATTGCAGATTCGACACTGCGGATTCCTCACAGGCTGCCCAGGGACATGTTCCACCAATTTGCAGTACATTTCAGGTCCCTTTTCTCCACATGTTGCATTGGTTGTGATAAGAGCATTAGACGCAAGATTCAGGACAGCAGGGAATAAACCTGAAAAAGACGGACAAATGAAGGTGTGTAGACCAGAAACAAAGTTATGATTTTGATGCATTTTAAAAGCAATTGAGATAAAATATTTTTCAGAGCATTAAAGTAACTCAACATGAGATAATTAATGATAAATACCTGACAATTCAGTATACTACATAAATACTATGTGTTATCAAAAGAATATTATTTTTCTTTCTGGGTCTTAAGTATGGATTTTAAGGCTCTTTTTAATTTTTCATCTCTATTATTTAGCTAGAAAGAAGGTCCTGTCTCTAGGACACATTCTAAAAAACAAATCTTCTGTTGAAGTTATTGGTAAAAGATCTCACTAAATCTTCCATCTTCCATTTCATATATTTTATATCTAGTATTAAGACATAATTGCATGCTAATGTTTCTTCACAACTATGCAAATATTTTTTTATGGTCATTTCATGCTCCAATTATCCTTTGGTGTAAATAATTATTAAAACTTCTTTATCCCCCAGACTAGAGAAGATAGAGAATGTTTATTTTGGAAAACCATTTTTTACTGCTTTCCATGCTATCCAGCAATATTATAAAGCAGTATATTGCCAGAAACAAACCATTATAGTAGTCCATGATCATACACCAGTAATTATGTCTTAGATATAATAGAAGTTTTTGACTTTCATAGATATAATCTCAGAGGTCCATCTAAGTGTAGGGCTGGGGAGATTTTTTTATTCCCTCTGAGAACCAAATTCAGTCTCTTTTCTTCCTGTAACTTAATGTCAATTGTGCTTCATACATGTCTAGCATTTGCATATTATAGACCCTTTTTCAATAACAGTATAGCAAAGTCACTCATCAAAAGCCACTCTTTAACTGAAAAATCTGTTCTTGGAGAAGGTACATTTGAGATTACAGATAATTTGACTCTATTTATGGAGAAATCATGCTGACCATCTAGGTTGTTTCCGCTCTATATATGTGCCAAGTAGGTCAATATCAATTCAACTTCTGATAGAAAGTCATTCCTCGCCGGGCATGGTGACTCACGCCTGTAATCCCAGCACTTTGGGAGGCTGAGGTGGGTGGATCACTTGAGGTCAGGAGTTCAAGACCAGCCTGGCCAACATGGTGAAACCCTGTCTCTACTAAAAGTACAAAAATTAGCAGGGCATGGTGGTGGGCGCCTGTAATCCCAGCTACTCAGAAAAGTTGAGCAGAATTACTTAGAAGACCAGGAGATAGAGTTGCAGTAAACTGAGATACATCACTGCCTCAGACTAGAGTGAAGAGAAGAACTCTATCCAGAAAAACAGAAAAGAGAGAGAGAAAAGGAAGGGAGGAAGGAAAGGAAGGAAGGAAGGAAGGAAGGAAGGAAGGAAGGAGAAAAAGGAAAAGGAAGAAGGAAGGAAGGAAGGAAGGAAAAGAAGGAAGGAAGGAAGGAAGGAAGGAAGGAGAAAAAGAAAGGAAGGAAGGAAGGAAGGAAGGAAGGAAGGAAGGAAGGAAGGAAGGAAGGAAGGAAGGAAGGAAGGAAGAGGAGGGAAGGAGGAAGGAGAAATAACTTTCTATTAATCTCAGCAATGTTATTTTACTGAGATCCCTAGATCTTGAATTTGTGCTTTCTGCCTTATCCTCAAAACTTGGCACATAGTAGGGACAGAGTAGCACTCAATGTATTTGTAAAATAAATGAATAATTAGATTATAAATATTGGACTCATAAATGTTTGTCTGTATCATCTGCATATAATAATAATAATTATAATCATAATAGCCAGCATCGTTGAATATTTGCAATGTGCCAGGCACTATTGTCAGACACTGTTCGTACATTATTTTTCTGCATGAACTGATTTGCTACACGAAACATCCACATGAGCTTCATACCACTATTATCTCTATTTTATTAAGAAGGTACAGAGGTGTTAGGTAACTCGTGCATGATTACAGCTAGCAAGTAGCAGAGCTATGATTTGAACCAAAGCAATCTGGCTCCAGAGTCTATCCTCTTAATCACTCCACTGAATGGCATCTACAATGTTGTATGAAACCAACATAGATCTAGTGCTACCTTGCGGACCTGGTTGGCCTTGGAATTGAAAGAAATAAAAAATTAAAAAAGAAAGTAAATTAGGAAAATTTTTATAATATTTGATCATTAGACTTGTATGTATTGATTATTACGATTTCTTTAAAGACAATAGTACAGTAAAAATGGCAATTATAAATAGTTTAAATCTTTATGGTAATCACTGTAAAAAATTCCACAGGAAAATGAATTCAAAAGATCAAGTGACGGTTCAGTTCTTGTCTCAGTCATGCTTAAGATCTCCCAAACAGCTGCACCCAAACTATCTGTTCTTTCTTTTCTCCCTCCCCATACATACATCTTTCAAATCCCTTGATTCTGCTCCTCCAAAATAGTGTTCCCCAGTTCTCATTTGGCCTCCTGCCTTGTGTTTTTCTCCAGCTAAAAGTTGAGGTTCCCAATTTTTCCTGATTTGTCAATGGTACCTACTTTTTCACTTAATCACTATCTCATTTATTATTCCTGATAAATTTACTCCTCTCTCATCTCTGTGCTCTCTGGCACCAACAAAATGAAACATTCTGTCAATGTGATATAAGGAAAGCTAATGTAATCTTTGGTTACAGAAATATTAAACATTCATAAAGTATTATTTATTTCATTAGAAAATGTAATGTTTTATAAAAAGTAGAGTACCACATAAAAGTTTTTACCTTTTTTCTTTTTATCTTTTCCATGATATAAGGCTTAGTGAAAACTGCCTAACAATTTTGTGAAGTTTATCAGGTTAACAATTTTGTGAAGTTTATCAGACCATCTAATTTAAAAATAATTAGATGGTCTCCATGCCGTTATCTATCTTAGACATTTTATTTTCTAGGTAAATAAATGATATATGATTAAATAAATAAAGTTTGTCTGTATATCTGTCTCTTCTGTCATTCATCACCATTTTGCATTTAACTGTACAACTATTCTTTCATCAAATATGTTTCGAGCACGTATCATGCCAGACAGTAAAGGATCTGAGAATAAAACTATTACTAAGATGGGCTTATCGGGAAGTAATCTTGAGCTCAATTTTCAAGGAGAAATAGAAGTTTATCTGTTAGGGAAAATGAAGAAAGTAAAACCAAACATATCAGGCAGAGGGAATGGCATATGAGTATGGTCTCTATGCTGAAAGCTTATGTGAATGATGAGTGAGTCAGAGTACTTGAATCTGTAATTGTTCAACATACAAGATTATGTAATTTTCTGGATATAGATGCGGATATATATACAGATACAGATAAGGTACACACTGAATATACATAATGGTTGATATGGTTTGGCTGTGTCCCTACCCAAATCTCATCTTGAATTATAGCTTCCATAATCCCCATGTGTTGTGGGAGGGACATGATGGGAGATATTTGAATCGTGGGGGCAGGGTTTTCTCATGCTGCTCTCGTGCTAGTAAATAAGTCTCATGATATCTGGCAATTTTATAAAGGGCCGTGCCCCTGCACATGCTCTCTTGCCTGCCACCATGTAAGAAGACCTGCCTTTGCTACTTCTTTGCCTTCCACCATGATTGTGAGGCCTCCCCAGCCATGTGGAAATGTAAGTCTATTAAATCTATTTTTCTCTATAAATTCTCCAGTCTCGTGTATGTCTTTATTAGCAGCATGAGAATGAACTAATACAATGGTGCATTTACATATTAACATAAACCACTGCTTATTTGTCACTGTTAGTAATTTGTTTTAGTGGATTTTTCTCCAGTTCTTTAAAATTTAATTTACAGTATAGAAAAATAGGTAGTAAGAACAAAGAGACATGCTGGGAATCTGTAAAATTATACTTCTCTTGCTGGCTTATATGATGAGTTTAAGTAGTCTAGCTCCATCTGCCCCCTTCAAAGACAGCCAGCATACTTACACAAAAGTCATCACAGGCAGGTGCTAACATTTCTAAAACTTCACCAGGGCATTGTCAGTTTTTCTCTTGAATTTTTGCCTCCTCCCTCAGCACTGACTAGTTTTGACCCTGACCATGGCCTCAGTCCTGTTTTGCAGGTATGGGTAAGACTCCCCGTGCCCTGCTTTGGTGAGCCTTGAAAGACCTGATTGGAGCATGCAAGACCTGTACTTTCCTAGGCCTGAGCAATCATGGGAGGAAAAGAACAGACCAGGGAAAAAGTATTTTCTTCATGTTGTATGTTCAGAAAATATAGAATTGGATTATACGCCAATTATCCCACATAATTAAATAATTAAAGAGAGCAAAATCATACAGCTACAAAGGGATTACAGAGTAGAAGAAACATTGATTCTGAAGCTATTCTATATTCTTCATATTATTTAATTCCCATATAACCCGTTGTATAAGTTTTATTAATTCCACTTTATAAATGAAGGAAGTGCAGCTCAGAGAAGATAAACGATATGCACAAAGTTATGAATTAGTAAGACTGATAACTATGATTTCAAGAGAACTCTGTAAAAAGCTTACAAGACTTCTTGTCAGGGCCTAAAGTAGAACCAAAATCCGGTCCTTGGCAAAGCTTATTTAAATCTTTAATAAAATAAGTAACTTATCCCTCAACAATCCATCATTGCTTCATAGAGTTTTCTAACCATAAAACTAAAGATACTAATAAAATTCACATTTAAGATCTTTCAATTCTTGTCTTTGATTTGTTTCTATTACAGTTGTTGATTATGTGCTCAAAAATTAACCTTTGCACAATTTAATTGCCTTGTTTTATGGTCAGGGAACAGTTGCTTTATGAAATTTCATCAGCTATTTTGCTGTTTATTTTTAAAAATCAGTTAAGCATATTGGTCAGTGAAGGTCTCCAGTTAGTTGCTAATGACCAGTTTGAAGAATGAATCAATATCTGAGCTTTTATTGAATCTTCAGCATGTCTTATTATAGATTGCAACCCATTTTCATTATATATTAAATCTATTATGCAGTGCCTACTTATTCCCATTCAAGAGCACCAAGGCAATATTTATTTCCATATTCAATATGTGTTACTTGGTTAAGATTATGTAAACATTAGGACTGTAAATGAACTATAAATAACTGACGAACCTTTAGAGAGTATTGACTTACAGCTTCTTAACTCAATTTAAGGTCCTGCAATGTTAATGACATAAATGCCAGTGATCATTATCCATACAACCATGATTGACATTTTTTTTCTGCATAGCACTAGACTAAATTAGTTGGAGTTCTGGTTATAAGGAACAATGTCTGAACAAAAAATCAAACAATATTCTGTTTATACTAAATATTTTATTAGAGATTAGACTATTCATATAATATATAGAATAATATATTCTGTTCTATAGCATATATATATATGTGGTAACAGAATATCTAGAAAAAGGCTAACTATATCATGTGAAAAATTGAAATTCTGCTACAATATGGCAAACATTTGAAAAAAATCACCCAATTTCCACTGTTTTTATTTGGATGTGTTTATACTGTATTTGCTTTCTCAAATAATGTAGTATGTTCATACATGTTGGCATGATTTTGATGATCTACATTCTCAAAATGCCACTTTTTGGTTTCAAATGGCAGAAGCATTTTAAAATCTACTTATGGAGGTTCTATTTTTAATAATTGTGAAGTAGCTTTTATCGGAGCAAAGCTCCCATAGATAACAGCTATAAATCCTGTGTATATATTTAGTGTATATATATATACACACACACACACACATATATGTATATATATATACACAGCAAACACCAGATACCTGGAGTGCACCCAAGAACAGGTAAGCCAGGAGGGCTATGAATACTTAGAAGGAAAAGGCACTGGATGGCTAAAACTCAAATAGAAAAACCCACAGTTTTACTGGCTTGAAGAACTAGTCAACAAAACTAAAAATAGCCACAGCAGCTGTAAAGAGAGGGCCACAGAAAGGGAGCCTCAATCTGTGCATAAACTCTGTCCAAATTGCTCAATGATGCCATACCTACACATGCCCTAGGCAGATTCCAAGTAGCCCAACTAGGACTGAAAAACTGAACAGAGATTTTAGGTCCTGCACTCTACAGGAAAGTAAAAAGTTTGGTCCCAGTTAAGTTAACCAACTGATGCAACAACAAAAAAGAATGAGTGAGTGCTCTTCAGAGGAACATAACAAAACCCAGAGTTTCTACAATATACTATTCATGACATCCAGGTTGCAATTTTAAATAAATAAATAAATAAATAAATAAATAAAAAATAAAAAACACCTAGACATATAAGGAAGCAATACAAACTAACTCATACTTATGAGAAAAAGCAATCAATGGAGACTATACTGAGATCAAACAGATGTTAGAATAAGCAAACAAGCATCTTCAAGCGGCTTTTAAACTATACTCAAGGACACATACACACACAAAATTATTGTACCAAAAAAGAAATAGTAACAACAAAAAAATTGAATATTTTTCGGCCGGGCGCGGTGGCTCAAGCCTGTAATCCCAGCACTTTGGGAGGCCGAGACGGGTGGATCACGAGGTCAGAAGATCGAGACCATCCTGGCGAACACGGTGAAACCCCGTCTCTACTAAAAAATACAAAAAACTAGCCGGGCGAGATGGCGGGCGCCTGTAGTCCCAGTTACTTGGGAGGCTGAGGCAGGAGAATGGCGTAAACCCGGGAGGTGGAGCTTGCAGTGAGCTGAGATCCGGCCACTGCACCCCAGCCCGGGCGACAGAGCGAGACTCCGTCTCAAAAAAAGAAAAATTGAATATTTTTCAATTCAATATTGAATTCTGTAACTGAAAAATGTAACACAGTATCTAGAATTAAATTCTGTAACTGAAAAATGTAACACAGTATCTAGAATTTAAAAAAATCCACTATATGTGATTAATAGAAAATTGGAGATGATAAAAGAAAGTATAAGTACACTTGAAGTCAATAGACTTTTTCCTTCTTAAATTCTTTTAAAGGCATGTTAATATTTAAGGCAAAAATCACATCATTGCCTATGTTTGTAAATAGAATATATATGACAACTATAATGAAGAAATGGTGGGTGAGAGATCACGGTAACTGGACCTATATATTGGCAAAGTTCTCATGTTTTAGATTAAATGGCATTATATTAAAGAGATTGACAACACGAAATATTAAAAAGTTTGTGGAAGAACTGAAAGTCTGCTGCATTGCTATTGGGAATGTAAATTAGCATAACCTTTTTAGAAAACAGGTAGTTTTTAATAATTACAAAAGCCCTTCATATTTTCCCCTGTTAGGTACATATCCAAGATAAACGACACTACATGTCCATAAAAAGACCTAAACAAAAATATTCATAGAAGTTTTTATCATAATAGCCAAACCTGTAAACACCTTAGGTTTCCATGAAATGGGAGAAATGATACAAAAACTGTGGTGTATTTAAACAATGAAATACTATTCAACATAAAAATGGAACAAATTACTGATACACACAACAACGCTGATGATTCCAAAAAGGATTATGCCACATAATAGAAGTTTACACCAAAGAGTGGATACTCTATTATTCATTTATATGATCTTTTTAAACATACCTAATCTTTTGGGAAAATAAAATAGGAAAAATGGTTGCCTTTGGGGACTTGGGGGCAGAGTCTGACTGGGAAGGGGCATAAAGAAAATTTCTGGGATGATGATAATATTCTTGATAGCAGTTTGTATTATAATGGTGTATGTATTTGTTAATTAAATATTACATTCAGTGAGTGAATGTTACACTGGGTGATAATTTATGCATTTCAAAGTAGATAAATTTGAGCTTGAAAAGAACTATAGCAATATTTAACTCCAGTTAACAATATTCATGATCATGTGTATAGGAATGAGGTTTGCAATATATTAAAAGATAAAATGGATTTATGGGTAGATATGCTCAGATGGATAGATGTGTGATAAAGCAAATATAGCCACATGTTAATTTATCATTATTATTATTATTATTATTATTTTTATTTTTATTATTGACATAGAGTCTTGCTCTGTCGCCCAGGCTGGAGTGCAGCTGTACGATCTCAACTCACTGCAACCTCCACCTCTCAGGTTCAAGTGATTCTCCTGCCTCAGCCTCCCGAGTAGCTGGTATTGCAGGCACCTGCCACCACACCCAGCTATTTTTGGTATTTTTAGTAGAGACGGGGTTTTGCCCTATTGGCCTGACTTCAACTGATTCACCTGCCTCAGACTCCTAAAGTGTTAGGATTACAGGCATGAGTCACCGCACCTGGCATTAACTATTATTATTTTTTGAGACAGGGTCTCATTCTGTTGCCCAGGCTGGAGTGGAATGGCATGATTATAATACTTCACCGTAACCTTGAACTCCCGGGCTCAAGCAATCCTCCTGCCTCAGCTTCCTGAGTAGCTATAACTACAGGCATGCAGCACTGTGCTGGGCTTTTTTTTTTTTTTTTTTTTTTTTTGGTAGAGACATGGTCTCACTATGTTGCCTGTGCTGGTCTCAAACTCCTGCCCTCAGGCAATTCTCCCACCTCAGCCTCCCTAATCACTGGGATTACAGGCATGAGGCACTATACTTGGCCTAATTTTAGAATCTATATTTCGAGTATGTAGTGTTCACTGTATGATTCTTTCAACCTTACCATCTGCATGAAAATTTTCAAAATAAAATGTTGGTCAAAAAAAATCTATAGAAATATGACACATATGTAAGATTTATCTCATTAATTGGATTTTATGTATTTTCAATATCAGTATCAATATAAAGTTAGATTGACATTTCTTAAATCAACTGTAGAAAAGGATGTTGGATACAGCAAAGGAAAACTATCTTTTCAACTTCCTTCAGAATCAGAGGAACTGGGCAAAAAGATAGTCCTGGAGGAACAAAATTGCTGAGTTTTTCCAAGAAACCCACAGGCCTGCAATCAGCAGGTGACTATTTCTCTTGTACAGTTTTCCAGTTCTTTAATCTCATATAAATGAAGAACTTGCACTTAGAATCATGTCTGATGCGTAAGTGTTTTCTTTTGAAGCACTATACAAGTCAATGAGAAATTCACTGAACCATTAAGGGGTCTGCTGTGTGGCATAGGGAAGGCTACTTCCTTAGGCTTCAGGCAGGCAAAGTTCCTCTAGGTGATGAAGAAGAAGGATGTTGTCTGGTGGCAAGAAGAATTTAGTTCAAAGAAGCCTAGTTCAAACTTGAATTTTACAAATGAAGAAACAAATGCCCAGAATTTAAATGGCACAGCTGGTTTTCAAACACAGTTTCCAAGATTCCAAATGAGTGAAAATTTTATTGTTAAAGATCTACTGTGTTTCACTCTCCTTCCTACTCTAAACCAAAACATTTATCACCTCCTGCATCATTCCTGAGTCTTATGCCATCTAGTTCTACCTTCTATAAACACACTCATGGGCCAACTTTCATCATAGCTTTACAAGTTCTATGATATATTTCCAAATTTCTCAATTTTAAGAAAGTACTCCTCTTTGCAAGTGAAGCCTTGGTTTCCTCTGGCAGTGACACCACTTCTGCAGATCTCCTCAATGGATTCATAAAATCACTGGGGAAAGACAAGTAGCCTCCTGAAGGCCACTTACAAATCAGTTTCTTTCATTGTCACTCAATAGTTTCATTTCTTTTCATTTGTTTAATTTTTTTAAGACAGGATCTCACTCTGTTGCCCAGGCTGGAGTGCAATGGCATGATCATGGCTCACTGAAGCCTCTACCTCCTAGGCTCAAGTGATCCTCTTGCCTGAGCATCCGGAGTAGCTAGAACTACAGGTGAAAGTCATCATATCCAGCTAATTTCTATTTTTAAAAAAAAATATTGTAAAGATGAATCTTGCTCTGTTGCCCAAGTTGATCTCAAACTCCTGGCCTCAAGTGATCCTCCCACTTCGACCTTCCAAACTGTTGAGATTACAGGCATGAGCCATCATGCTTGCCCAATAACTTCTTTTTGAAAAGTCCAAATAATCCACCCTTTCCACATACTCATCTCCATTATTGGCTGACTTCATGAAGACTGTCCACAAAAATATTGGTACCTAATTCACAGTCATCTTTGTTCCTGAAATTTCTGTCATTCTTTCTAGGTAGATAAACATCAACCAGCATGAATAAAATGTGACTCCACAGAAACCAGAAAATGTTAAAAGATACTTTGTGAACAAGTATGTCTTACTTTTCCCCATTCTAAGATTTCTGCTTCCAGTTTAATTACTTTTTGTCTCTACCTCAAATTCAGCTACACACACCACTCCCCTACCACACACACATCAACGTTTATATTCAGATATCCTAACCTTACTTTACATTTATTATAGTAGCATCCTAACCCAGGGTCCCCAACCCCCAGGCTGTGGACCAGTACCAGCCTGTGGCCTGTTAGGAACAGGGCCGCACAGCACGAGGTGAGTGGCTGGCAAACAAGCATTACTATCTGAGCTCTGCCTCCTGTCAAATAAACAACAGCATTAGACTCTCAC
Source organism: Papio anubis (assembly GCF_008728515.1). Classification (NCBI taxonomy): domain Eukaryota; kingdom Metazoa; phylum Chordata; class Mammalia; order Primates; family Cercopithecidae; genus Papio; species Papio anubis. Next base: position 133,767,897 of record NC_044981.1, read on the forward strand.
AGGAGCATGAACTGTATTGTGAACTGTGCATGCGGGGGATCTAGGTTACGAGCTACTTAGAAGAATCTAGTGCCTGATGATCTGAGGTGGGACAGTTTCATCCTGAAACCATCTGCCCCTACCCCTGTCAATGGAAAAATTGTCTTCCACAAAACTGGTCCCTGGCGTCAAAAAGGTTGCGCACCACTGTCCTTCCCAGTCTTCCTGCATGACTCCACTCCCATTAATCTTCCCCATTGTTGAAATTATCTTCCCCAAAACTCACTTCCTTGTTTAAAGACTTTTGTGAGTTGCCTATCACCTGTAGTGTAGTAGACAAACTCCTTGGTGATCTCAGCATTTATAATCAGGCCCCCTTTCTACCTGTCTGAACTCATCTGTTGCTATCCTCCTCCATGCATTCTTATACATCTAGTTAACTGATATCTTCCTATTTACAAATATAGCAGGCATTTTGAAAATGCTTTGTGATGACATTATCTTGTCTCTTCAACAAAGAATGTTCTCCTTTTTTGTTGCATGGTCATCTTTCATGACCTAGCTCAAATATTCCCTGCTCTGTGAAAGTGTTTTCTGACTTTGCCCCACAGAATTTTCTGTTTCTTTCTCGGTGTCCATATACTACTTAGTTGATATTTAGTAGAACCCTCACCATACTGTAACTTTAATATTTTTTACAGTGGCTCTCTAGTCTATAAAATTACTGAGGGCATGGATAACACTAGCTGGAATATATTGCCACTCAAATTTAAATTTGCTGAATGAGAATAAGTACATGCACTGTATAATCTTTCTTGAGAAAATTATGGCAAATGAAGGCCATTAAACTAATCAGACCCTTAATTTGGTGGAAATGTAGAACTGTTTTGGTACACTAGCTAAGTGGAAATATTCAAAGAGAAAGCCAACCTGTATGAAAAATGTGGCAGACCTTCATCATTTCTTGATTGTCCAACATTCATCCTCCATTTCTTTTTTTGAGTAATTGGCATTGTGTTTACTATTGAGGGTATGCAGTGTCCTGCCTCCTGCCAAGGAAGCGTAAATAGAGGAGACTTTTTTTCTCCCTACCCTATAGCAATTAGGGCATGTGCACGTGACTTTGGCCTAGGAATTTGACTCTTGAGCATGTGAAGCACAGACTAGAGAGATAAGGAAAATCAGATAATGATAGTGGCAGAGATAGTCAGTCATATCAGAGGAATGAAAGAGGAAGTAGTGATGGCGGCAGCAGTAAGCAATGACTATTCTGTACACGTATCAAAACCTAGGGATGACCTTGATGTCTGTCATCTTCTCACTCTGGTTTTCAAATTTTCCCATCAATTCTGCAAGTTATATGATATATTTCAAATGTATTTCAGCTTAAGTAAAATAGTATTGGTGATTTCTGTTGCTTGTGATCAAGAAGGAAGATGGATATAAATATCACATGTTATGTACACACTCACAGACACACACACAGCGTGAAGCTAGAAAGATTAAGAGAGAATAACTTGATTATAACTGACAAAATGAATAAATATGTATACAGTTGCTTCATTTAAATATCTATAGAAAAAATGTGAAGGGAAAACGGTAGTGACACTACTCACAGCAATTATACAAAGACTCAATGGTTATACAATGACCATGATCAGAAGTGAACATAGTGTCACTTCAGGAATTCTGTTTCACAGTGAAAATGTCCATCTAGTTATTTTTCAATGTGCTCTTTATTTTCACTATCTTTAACTGTGTAAAATTTGATAAATCATCATTTTAAAATGACCTCTATAAAGCTCACATCTTTAAAGAAAATCTTTCTAATGTAGTCTAGCACAAAATTTTAAAAATATATTTTCTTGTTTTATCAGCTTAAATATCAAACTAAATGAATATTGTGGAGTAGCTGTGTTCATTGTTTGCATCTGGCATATTATTATATTTTTAACTAACATGCAGAGATACCAATAGATACTTATACACACACGTGTATGTATTTCTCAAATAATGTCTCAACATTTATAGTCAAGTTTGTAAAGACCACCAATAATGTAACTGATAACTGATGATAGCTGGAGTCTTTCTATGGAAAAGCCATTCAGTCAATGAAACAATTCACTTCAATATATTAATTTTAAAATAACCTCTAAGATATCATATATTGTTTACAAGAATACATGGCAGATTCTCATTCTTTCTCTCTGTCTCTGTCTCTCTCTCTTCCTCTCTCTCTCATCTTACTCTTTAGACAATATTTCTCCTGCTAGTTCATGCCAAGCACCTATCACCTCTCAGAGGAATAAAATCAAAATTTGTGTTTGAATGATTCTAACGTTCCATTTCAGCTTCTAGGTCTACGGAGCATTTTGAAAAATATTCATGCAAGCAGAGATGTTTCCAAGTGATTCAATACTTAAAAGACAAAAGAGAATACACCAATTTAAAATGTTCTAAGACCTATCAAGGAAGAAAAGGAGATACTTGACTGCTGAAATCCTGAGCTATGTGGGTGTGTCAGAGCATATTGATATAAAACAAAAATGGCACAAAGCAAAATGTGGAAGAGAATGATTTCCCGCTGTGCACTGCAGACAGCAAATTAATGTATTTGATCCACAATGCAGATGAAGGGTTTAATAGATCTGGAAAATCAGCCCAATTTGAATCATAGCTGTCCTGAAACAACAATGCATAAGAGATGGGCGGGCGGGGGGGTGGGGGGAAATAATGTTGAATCCAGTTGTTCAGAAGCAAACAAAACCAAAGAGAGCATGTATTCTATTCCTGTTTATAGGATTTTCAGTTTGTCTTGTACTGTTGGTTAGATATGCCCTTTTCAGCTTCCAAAATAAAACAGTATTTTTGGAGGCTTCTGAGCTGCTATGGGCTCTTTTCTTCTTCTTTTTTTCTTTAATCAGAAAAAGTAGTACATGCTTCTCTGTGGAATTAATTTTTAAAATTGTTTACTGTCTTCCTTCCAAACAGATTACAGTGAAAATGTTACATATTTTTATTTTAACCAAAGAGAAAATCAACAGAGCTAACCATACATGCTTCAATGGATCTTAGGCATGTTTATAGAATACCAGTGTTTTCTCTGTGTAGTAGATACCCCAAATAAAAGAAAGGCTACAAGGTCCACTGTGGACTCAAACGTCATCTTAGCCACTTGGTCCAGCTAAGCAGTATTAGATTTTATTAAATCCCCAACAAAGGACACCATTCATCTAATTAAGATAGGATTACACCATAAATTTGCTGTGATTAAAATTTAGACATACATAAGAAAATAACTAGTAAAAGTGAAATACCTAGGAATACATTTAACCAAGGAGGTAAAAGATCTCTACCAGGAATTGATTATTATTTCTTCAAAACACTGATGAAAGAAATCATAAATGACATGGACAAGTGGAAAAACATTCCATGCTCATGGATAGAAAGAATCAATATCATTAAAGTGACTACGCTACCCAAAAGAATCTACAGATTCAGTGCAATCCCTATCAAATTTCCAATGTCATTTTTCACAGAATTAGAATAAACAATTCTAAAATTAATATGGAAACAAAAAAGAGCCCAAATAGCCAAAGCAAAAAGATTCTAAGCAAAAAGATCAATGCTGGGGGCATCACATTACCTGACTTCACACTATGCTCTGAGACTATGAGGCTATAGTAATCAAAAAAGCATGGTAATGGTATAAAAATGGCACATACGGCAATGAGACAAAATAGAGAATGCAAAGATAAATCCATATTCCTATAACTAATCTTTGACAAAGTCAATACAAATAAGCAATGGGGAAAGGACTCCCTATTTAATGACTGGCTAGCACTATGCGGAAGAATGAAACTGGACCCTATGTGTCACTATATACAAAAATTAACTCAAGATCAATTAAAGACTTAAATGCAAGACCTGAAACCATAAAAAGAAAACCTGGGAGCAATTCTTCTGGACATTGGCCTAGGTAAAGAATTAATGACTAAGACTAATTGCAAAAGCAAATGCAACAGAAACAAAAATGAACAAATGGGACTTAATTAAAGTAAAGAGCTTTTGCACAGCAAAGAAACAATTAACAAAAATAAACAGACAACTGCAGAATGGGAGAAAATATTTGTAAACTGTGCATCTGACAAATGACTAATATCCAGAAACTATAAGAAACTTAAACAAATCAACAATAAAAAAAAACAAATAGCTCCATTAAAAGTGGGCAAAGGAAATTAACAGACACTTCTAAAAAAAAAAAAAAAAAGAAGTAAGTAAAGACATACAAGTGGCCAAAAAGCAAATGAAAAAATGCTCAGTATCACTAATCATCAGGGAGATGCAAATTAAAACCATGTGAGATACCTCACACAAATTAGAATAGCTAGTATTAAAAAGTCAAAAAATATTAGATGTTGGTGAGGTTGCAGAGAAAAGGGAATGCTTGTACACTGTTGGTGGGAATGTAAATTAGTTCAACCCCTACGGAAATCAGTATGGAGATTTCTTAAAGAATGAAAAAGAGAACTACTATTTGATATAGAAATCCCACTACTGGGTATCTACCCAAAGGAAAATAAATAACTATATCAAAAAGACACCTACATTTGTGTGTTTGTTGCAGCACTATTCACAATAGCAAAGTCATGGAATCAATCTATGTGGTCAACAATCTATGTGTTGGTTGGACAAAGAAAGTGCGGTGTATGAACACCATGGACTACTAAGCAGCCACAAAAAAGAATGAAATCACATCCTTTGCAGCAACATGGATGGAGCTGGAGGCTATTATCCTAAATGAAATAACTCAGAAGCAGAAAATTGAATACCACATTTTCACTTGAAAGTGGGAGCTAACCAATGGATACACATGGAAATGAAGATGGAAAAAATAGACACCTAGGAATACAAAAGAGAAGAAGCTGAGAGAGGAATGAGGACTGAAAAATTACTGACAGAATATATTGTTCACCATTTGGGTGATGGGTTCACTAGAAGCCTAAACCTCACCATTACACAATATACCCATGTCACAAACCTGCACATGTATCCCCTGAATCTAAAATTAAAAAAAGAAAAAAGAAAAAAAAAAGCTGTCATGATAATTCAGATTTCTTGTAGGAACATTAATGGCTACATCAGGAAGGACATAATAGTGCACCTCTATAACAGTGACTTCAAATAACATGTTCGTACTTCAACTTACCCAAACTCCTCCAAGTATTTGTTAAAACACCTGTAACCAATCACTTTATGCTTAATAAATTAGAATTGACTACCCTGCCTCAGATCAAAAAGACCTCTTGAAGTGCAAAAAAACTCCAAAAAACCAAAGCAACAAAACACAAAAGTTAGCAAAAGATCATATCTAGACTGTGATTAAACAGATTTTTGTCTAACTTCAAATCTATTTTCCCAAGAAACAGGTTCATACTACACCCTGCTTCTGTCATTTATTGAGTACTTACTATCTAGGGGGCACTTCTCTGGTCACACCATTTTCAGTCTTTACAATTTGCATTGAAATCTCATCCATCACCCATTTAAAATTAGAGTCCTTGAATTGCTTTGTTTTGGTTTATGTTCCACTTGTAGAACAATTCTAAATCATCCTAAAGTCTTTCAGAATCATTATGAGAAAAAGAAAAAAAAAAGAAAAGAAAACATAGCTGGGGCACTTATTTGGAATGTTCCAGCATAAGGGTACCCAAAATATTCATTGAGGGGGTGGCAGTTGGAGAGAAATAGACTGCTTCCAAGCTTCTTCCAACCTCACTTCATCAATATCAGTGGAACATATGTTCAGTATCTGCTCTCTTCTGTCTGCTTTCCAAAATCAAGCCTATAAACTAGATGTCTCTTTGGCAGGTTAGTGTGTAAACTCAAAATATAAAGCAAGGAGAGGAAGTGCAAAACAGTTTCAAGCCACGGAAAATGAAATTTAGAACCTTAAACCAAAAAAAGGTATTTGTGATATAGAAAACCAAAAAAATTTAGGGCTGTGTCTACAGTTAATAATTCAAAAGTAAAAACAAAACAATGATAAATCTCTAAACTAATTGCTATGCTAGGAGCATGAGCTTATATTCATGTTCCTCAAACAAAAATATCAGAAGAGATTCATGTACGCTTTGATGAATGCAACAGCATCAGGAATGATGCTGTTCCCCATGGACCCTCCCTACTCCTTAAGTACAGCTTGACAATTTCCTATCTCTAGTGATAAAACACACATAAAAACACTGTTCCACATTATGTTTTCTCTGGCTTAAAAGACTTAGACAAAATGAAACAGAAAAGTCACATTCATTTACTTTATTCTTTTCTTTTTTTTTTTTTTTTTTTTACTAGTAACTATTAGCATTCCTCAAGGCTTAATCCTGGATCATTTTATTATTTCATTCTTCTCTTCCCCAAATCTTATCCACTTCCAACCTATTTACACACCATCTGTAGAGTCAATAACTCCCAAGGTATATCTCCAGACCAGATATCTTTCTGAAAGTATAGACCTATATATCCAAATGTCTGGTTAAATCTCCACTTTTTTAGATGTCTCAGGAACATCACAAATTCAATATTACTCTCCAAAGTAGAGTTTATGGTTTTCAGTGTTCCAATCCCCACCCGAAGGGACACCCAGGATTAGCTACTCCTGAATTCTCTCAAGCTCAACACATTTTACTTTACCCACCCAGTGTCTCGTAGAGAAAACTGGGAGTCATTACTGATGCCATTGCATCATTTAATGTTATTCTAACTCCAAAATAAATTTCAGATCCATCTGCTTCTCTCCAGGGTCACTGCCAATACTTGGGGCCAAGTCACAAGCGTTTGTAACATCTGGACGTCTGCAATAGCCTCCTAATGGCCTGCTGACTACCCTTATCCTTTCTTTAGCCCCCCCCCCCCCTTTTTTTTTTTTTTTTTTTTTAACATAGCGAGTTTTCTTAAGATTCAAATCTGATCAAGTCAGTCTTCTTAAAAGTAGATCCCAATTGTACCTAGGTTAAAATTCAAAACGATTATCCTGGCTTACAATAGCCTCTCATCACATTCAAAGAATACTACCTTTAGTCCATTTCTACAATAAGGCTCTGCTTTTCCCTTCCTTAGGGCTTGTCTAGAAATCTCTGTTCCTTAACTCTCCCTCACTCCACATACCTTCCTATTGTTCACAAGTGTTTCTTCCTTGTCTTATTTCCTCCATGAGGGCTTTGCTAACGCTTTGTAAACAGGTCCTTCATTACAGCCCCTAATTCTGCCTTATTTTTCTTGCATAGCACTGATTACAAGGTTTAATTTTAAATTATAATTATCTATCGAAGGTCTAGCTTCCTTCCTGGAATGTAAGCTTCATGATGGGAGAGACTATGTATGTTTTGTTTACCTTGTTCATCACTGTATTCTCAGAGCCTACCACCGGGCTGGACACATAAAGGGATTCTCCAATAAGAAATTCCTATCAGAGGCCGGGTGCGGTGGCTCACGCCTGTAATCCCAGCACTTTGGGAGGTCGAGGCGGGCGGATCATGAGGTCAGAAGATCGAGACCATCCTGGCTAACACGGTGAAACCCTGTCTCTACTAAAAATACAAAAAAATTAGCCCGGCGTGGTGGTGGACGCCTGTAGTCCCAGCTACTCAGGAGGCTGAGGCAGGAGAATGGCGGGAACCCGGGAGGTGGAGCTTGCAGTGAGCCGAGACCCGGCCACTGCACTCCAGCCTCGGCAACAGAGTGAGACTCCCTCTCAAAAAACAAAAAAAGAAAAAGAAATTCCTATCAGAGGCCGGGTGCGGTGGCTCACTCCTGTAATCCCAGCACTTTGGGAGGCCGAGGCGGGCAGATCACGAGGTCAAGAGATCGAGACCATCCTGGCTAACATGGTGAAACCCCATCTCTATTAAAAGTACAAAAAATTAGCCAGGTGTGGTGGCGGGCGCCTATAGTCGCAGCTACTTGGGAGGCTGAGGCAGGAGAATGGCGTGAACCCGGGAGGCAGAACTTGCAGTGAGCTGAGATTGCGCCACTGCACTCCAGCCTGGGCGGCAGAGCGAGACTCTGTCAAAAAAAAAGAAAAAGAAAAAGAAAGAAAGAGAGAGAGAGAGAGAGAGAAAAGAGAGAGAGAGAAAGAAAGAAAGAAATTCGTATCAGAGGATGGGCCTGGTGGCTCACGCCTGTAATCCCACTTTGGTAGGCCAAGGCAGGAGGATCACCGGAGTAGGAATTCAAGACCAGGCCGGCCAACATGGCCAAACCCCATCTCTACTAAAAATACAAAAATTGGCCAGGCGTGGTGGCGCATGTACGCCTGTAATCCCAGCTACTCAGGAGGATAAAGCAGGAGAATCATTTTGAACCCGGGAGGTAGAGGTTGCAGAAATCGTGCCACTGTACTCCAGCCTGGAAAGCAGAGTAAGACTCCATTTCAAAAAAAAAAAAAAAAAAAACAGAAGAAAAGAAATTCATATCAAGATTTAGTACATAAATTGTGTGCCTGTTCTGGAGACATGGCAAACTTTCTTTTGTCAGAAAATAAAAAGACTAAAACACGAAACCAAACAACACAATAAAAATAACGTTTAAAAAACGATGCAAGTATTGTTTTAGTGACTTGGAAGGCCAGAAATAATGTTAGCATCAAAGACTAAAACCATTATTTCCTTAAAATTTATTGTGTGAATTGTCTTTCTAAACCCATACCACTACCCTCTGGATAGTTTACACATTCCATCTGGAAAATAAACAAAACATTTTATCTTTTGTTTGTCTTTTTCTGAGTCACTTTGAATTCTCTATGGGACTAGGTTGGTTTGGTTGATGAAATAGGAGTTTGATTGCTTAAATGATGCATTTTGCAGTATTCCAGTCTATTCCCCCCACTCCCAGCTTCTGGAATTTCTATATTGCATTATCACTTTCAAATTACACCAGGCCTCAGCCTAATGCATAGAGTAAAGAATTAGAATGAGTGTTGCATGAAAAAGTACTTCAGAGCTGACTCAAGCATCTAATTCTGTTTTATGCTATAAAAGCAAATTCTATGCAGCTTTAGTATATCTATGAAAATACTTGTTTTATAGACAAATTTTTTCAAAGTGAGATTTGACAGTGTTTATAGCAAAACACTTTGTTCTCTAGCAGCTGTTTGAACACACACATAAATATGCAGGAAAACCCACAAATATTCTGTTTCCTCTTGTAAATATTTTAAGTAAAAAGTCAGCATTTTACAGTCATTCAGCATAGTATTGGTAATAATTCTTTTTATTTAGCAAGCACATATAAACTCTCAGATATAATGAGTTTTTGTCAGAATTTTATTTTTGCCTTTTTTTTTGGACCAATATTCTATAACCATTAAACTCTAAGTTCCTTGAAGGCAGAAGCCATGATTCATTAATCTTTTTATTTTCAGAGACAATTAGAGTCACTGACATCAAATAAGTGCTCAGTAAAATATTCATAAAATTAATAAATGACCTCAAATTTTGTGAATCAATTTAATCATATGAGTTCTAACATGAAAAAAATTCTTCACGGAAAATATTTGTTTTAGTTTATCTGGTCTTCTAAAACAAACAAACAAACTCCAAAACCGTAAGCCTTTCTTTGTCACATGTTATGTACAATTAATGTTGGTTTGGGTAATGCAGTTCATTGACCATAATAAATGTGTAGCACTGAACTCTACAAAGTATTTTCACTTTATCCCTTGATTCTTCCAACAAAGTTACAACATAGATGGGATAGGCATTACTTGCTCAATATCACAGATAAAATAATGGAAGATTAGTGATGATGGGTGATTTGCTAAAGATGGAACATGTGTTTCTAATTCCAGCCCCAGTTCTTCTTAAACTATATGCAACACATATTCATTGAATCCCTCCACCTTTCCAAGCACTTGTCTAGGCAGTAATTACACAACAATGAACAATGCAGGCAAAGTCTGTTGCCTTCAAAGAGCTTCAAACCCTTGCAAGCACACTATATGATAGAATTTCTGCATAATTTTTAAGATACATTTCTACACTGCAAACAGTAAATGTAAAAAAAAAAAAAAAAAAAAAATCAAAGTAGGGGTTGACAATAAGAAGAGAGTTTCAAAGATACTCAAAGTGAGACTGGCTAGAGGTCAAGCCCAGAGGGTGAGCTAAAGTAAGGGTAGATACAAGTCAAGAGAAATAAGAGTCAGCCAATCTTTACTTTAAATTCCTAGGCAAAGATTAGGACCCCAGGTTTGAAGACAAAGTAATTAAATGTAAGGATCTTAAAAGAAGGACCTGATTCTGAGTCAACTGCTTCAAAAGGGAGGAACTCTTTTTTCCAGCTGAGAACCAGAGGTAACCTTTGATATGTAAGCAGATCTTAGTCAATTAACAGAAGGGAGAAGTCTCTACAATTGGTTGCCCTAGAGGTCTGAGAAAGAAGGAGCCCTAGAATTCGTAAGAATCAATTTAAGATTTTCAAAATTAGAAATTTCTAAAAACTGCTTTCAAAATGCAACCAAAAATAGCTTGCTACCACTTGCTAAAATCATTTCCATAGTTTCCCTCAATTTCTTGGGGTCTTTTACTGCAGTTTATCTCACAATTCATATATTTGGGAGCATATCTGTTCTTTTCCAATTATGAACAGCCATTAAGAAAATTGCTCATCATCACCAATTTTATGTTATTTCCTAACTTCAGTCACCTTTACGTTTTCTAATTTTTTTTTAGCGTTTCTCAGGATAAATACCATTGTAAATATTTCTAGACATTTAAAAAGTGTTTTGAGAATCAATCTGACTATAAGTAAGATGTCCAAAATGAGACATTCTTACTTGAATGATATTACAGAAGGTGTCTATGTTGTTCTCCAATTAAATATTCCTAATCAATTTGCTTTTTCAAGAGTAGCACTTGACTAAAATTCCTTCCACTTCTGAGTTTTTATATGCTGCCACATACACATGGTACACTCTTATTTATATTCTCTAGTATTTTAATTGCATGGTAGTTAAAGCTCTTCATTGCTGATGTATAATGAGCTGTAAGATCACTATGGTATCACCAGCTATTTTTTCTCCACACTTGCACACAGAGTAATTTCTTCATCATCTTGTTTTAGCGTCATGAGATTTTTGCTTCTAAAAAATTGCTTCTCAGTTTTCCATATGGAACTTCTTACTCGTTTCTAACATATTCCTTTCTCCTTGTTTTTTTAATAATATTTTGTTTATTTTTGTCCTACTTGTTAATTTAACAATACTCTCCATCATCTAAGATCATATCTAGAAAACATATCCTGAGACTATTTTGGAAGTGAGATATATACTTGGTAGATTTGGGCACGTCAAGACAGCCAAAGGCTATTCATTTTTTCTTACAAATATGAAATTTGATGATTGGTACCAGAATGGTTTATGACTAGAAGTTACTGATCAGCGGAAATATTCCAAAAGAGAATTAATGCAATGAAATATTAAAATAATAAAGGGTTGATAATTATATTAAGAGCTTAAACTTAGACATACCTAGGAGATCAACTTAAGAACCGTATTGATTCCCTCAGGCTCCAAAATTTATTCAAACCTCAAGAAGGTCAACTTATTGAATGAAATGTTTTCAGTATATAGATTTATTCACTCATAAAACTGTAAACATTAACTTGTCCCAAGCATGTTGAAACAAGCGCTATAAACAATATTTTTAGAATTCAATATATTTGCTTGGCTACAACAAGCATGCCTGGTAAATTATTATTTTTATGAGATATATATTTTGTCTTTGTCTACCCTGTGAGAAATGAAACAAGCTTGAAAATCATTGTTATGAAACTGATAGATGGATTCAGGGGAAACTGATAGATGGATTCAGGGTCTTAGTATTTCTAAACACTCATAATAATATTTATTTATCATCCCTCTTTTTCTGAACTAAATTTCTGAAACTAAACTTGCTTAATAATATATCTGCTTAATGTAATACTGGACCCAAAAAAGTACTGAAGACATATTTAATGAATACATTAATTAATGCAAGAATACAATATGGATGATATACAATATGAGTTAGAAAAAGTTACACAGCAGAGTGTGATAAAATAGTTCGTAATTTAAATTATGAGCATGTATGTAGTGTACGTGTATGTGCATTTACTTTATTTTGGAGTTATCTGACACAAATTCTTCTCTTTTCGGTTTTAAACACTAATTCTTATCCTTGTTTTTCAAAATATGCTTTAAATTCACATTTTTCTCCACCTGTAATGATGTACTCTAAATCCCCATTTCTATTAAAAACAAAGATTATAATAATTTATCAGATTCATGTGCATTACTGTAGATTAAACTCCACAGAAGTCCCCATTCCTCACATTCTTGTCTCACTCCAGAATCTCTCTCACTTGACTTTTAGAGTAAACATAAATACTTCATTTAGATATTTCAAGTATAGTATATGATAATCTCACTCTGATACACCTTCCCTACATTTATTATAATTTTCTCTCTTAATATTCTCAATTAAAATCCCATGCTCTGGTCAAATTATTTCCTTATCTCACTCTGAACACAGCATCTCACTTCCCACCTCCCCTGGGTAGTGCTCATTTACTTTCCTCAATTATTCTCCATAAGTCTAAATTTAGTATTTGTTTCAAGATTAGCTCAAAATCTATCCTTCTGACAGAGAAAAAACTCATCCTTTCCTATTCTGTATCATTTGGTCCCTATCTTTGCCATTAAAAAATCACAACTTACCATTAAAAAGAATCATTGTTTAATTCTTTGTCTGTAGATGTAACCATAACATTAGAAATAATGTTGTAGGCCGGGCGCGGTGGCTCAAGCCTGTAATCCCAGCACTTTGGGAGGCCGAGACAGGCGGATCACGAGGTCAGGAGATCGAGACCATCCTGGCTAACACGGTGAAACCCCGTCTCTACTAAAAATACAAAAAACTAGCCGGGCGAGGTGGCGGGCGCCTGTAGTCCCAGCTACTCGGGAGGCTGAGGCAGGAGAATGGCGTGAACCCGGGAGGCGGAGCTTGCAGTGAGCTGAGATCCGGCCACTGCACTCCAGCCTGGGCGGCAGAGCGAGACTCCATCTCAAAAAAAAAAAAAAAGAAATAATGTTGTATACTTCTGAATCTTCAGAATGTTTAGAACATCAATAAGTGCGTAGTCAATGCTCAACAGTTCTTATCAAACACAGTTTCATTCACTTACAACATGTAAGCCTACATATCTCACCCACGAAAAACACAGAAATGTGTATGTGTACCTCCACGTATTAAAAGCTATTAGTGGGGTGAAAATATGTTCAAATGGACAAGCTATTACATATGGATTCTAACATACACATTCATTCAGCAAATGTTGAGGAAGTGCTTGTTATGTATAACAAGGCTATTCTTGGAACAGTCACCTTGGAATTACTCATTTCCGTAACTTCCTCAGTGTCTAGCTGAGAGCCTTCCAAATGATTAAAACAAACTCATTTGATAATAAGGTGAGGCCTCTGTTCTCAAAGTTTATTCATTTTGCACTGCTATTTATAAGAAATTATCTTTCAATTTAGGGGTTATTACTAAGCCAAAGATAGGTATTGCTTTTTTTTCTTTTTAACATTGAATATTAGTTTTCTGTTATCTTAAAATCGAAACTACCTGGGACATTTGAAAAATATTCAATTTTAGTTATGGCTGAACGGAGAAAGAAAGGTCTGAGCAGATGGCTGTCAAAACACCAATGACTACATACCATGGCTGAGAACTTACACAAAAAAATATGCAACTTGGTACACAGTAGACTTCTTCCATGTAAATGCCAAGGGACATCTGGCTTGAAAACTCTGCAAAATCAATTTGATGCTATTCTATATTTGCCCTGTCTTCCATGAATATTAAATTATATCAGCATCTGCTGGAATCTGACAGGAAAGACTGCATCCCCAGAACCATTTCAAACCCTAGTATTTCACTTTCCCACGTTAGAAAACACCTAGAAAATAAAACCTGACTCACATGAAGTATGCTGCTTACATGAATGAAGTTATTTGGGAAATAGAATCCTTAAGTCTGAAAGAGTGAAAGTATCCCACTCACAATAAATTCTCTTTCTTCTAACGAAGCACATACATGTATATATACTATTTGCATGTAAACTGCTTTATTCTTAGAACTTCTTTCTAAATGTGTAGCTACTGTGCTCATTTTTTTGCAGTTAGACTCAATTTTAGTGCACTGTTACACAACGATCTTCATACAAAGTATTCTTACCACTGTGCTGCTCACAATTGACAATACATTTGTTTTAATTAAAATGTTACATAATTTAATACAGAAATCAATATTCTACAAATTTAGTTGATACAGTATGAATGTACTTAATTACTATAAATACTTTTTATATCTGGTCAAAGCACTTATTTTATTCCCCATGACAGATAAATAACTGATATCATGACTTTAAATTTCACACAACCTTTCATTCTATTCTATATCACATTAAATACGAAATCACTAACATATTTGATGGAAAATAGTCTACATCTAGAGAGAGTAAGTGAAGGGCATTTTATTGATGAGGCAAATTAGCATCCAAACTGAAACACAAATTCCAGTTGATGGCTAAGATTGACACATACACAAAATACATACCTGATTCGTGAAACCTTACGTGTGTGTGTGTTTGTGCAGGTCTGTGCACAACAAATACATTCTATGGACTAAGTTTGTACTGGCTGTTAAGCGTAGGAAGACTGGAAAAGGATCCTGAGCTGGAAAAGAGCGTGTACTTTGTTCCACCAAAAAGAAATCACTATAAATTTTCTTGTGGCTTCATAATGTAGTGAGAATGTTTCTAATGCAATTTCCTTAAATGAGCAAAGCACCCACATGCCCTGTATCCACTCAGACCACAAAGCTCATATCACTGCTAAGAGGCTATGAAATTTCCCATTTCCCATTTAAAATGCATGATTTTGCACATCATATCAAAAGAAGCAAAAATGGTTTCCTTGATTTAAATTTTTTCAATTTAATTTTAACTCCGACATGGTTTGTCTCTTTTCTCCATGGACCTTTCTACTTAGGTATGATTTCTCCTTGACCTACTAACAAAGCTATTGATGAAAAAGGTGCCTCTAGGTATGTTAAAGCAAAATATGGTATCTCTATCTTTATTAAAGAGCAATAACTATTCTCATGCCACTATTTGTTAAAATCCTTAACACAAACAAAATTCATGATTTGAGCTTTTGATTTTTGTACATACCATGGGTTTGAATATTATCACTTTTCTTTTAAATGCAAAACAATGTATATATGGATACTTGCACTTTTCCCAAACTTACTTACTGCAGATAAACAACTCAAGAGTGAGAAAAAAAGACATTTTTGTAACTGGAAGTGGAAGATCTACTTTATGTAAAAAAGTGGAAGTACAGAGTTCGTTTGATTCTTTACATTTTATAAAACCTCAGTTGTGTCTTTTCCTGGTGATTCAAACTAAATTAGACTCCTCAACAAATTTACTCAAAGCAGACATTTATTATGTGTAATGGGAAACTGTTACTGTTGCAAGATTCATTTCTACACACTATGAACTCCAAACTTTTTAGCTCTAAGTTAATTTTTAAATTTTCTGAGTTAAAAATAAAATATTTCTTTTTTTTTTTTTTTTTTTTTTTGAGACGGAGTCTCACTGTGTCGCCCAGGCTGGAGTGCAGTGGCCGGATCTCAGCTCACTGCAAGCTCCGCCTCCCGGGTTCACGCCAGTCTCCTGCCTCAGCCTCCCAAGTAGCTGGGACTACAGGCGTCCACCACCACGCCGGGCTAATTTTTTTGTATTTTTTAGTAGAGACGGGGTTTCACCATGTTAGCCAGGATGGTCTCGATCTCCTGACCTCGTGATCCGCCCGTCTCGGCCTCCCAAAGTGCTGGGATTACAGGCTTGAGCCACCGCGCCCGGCCAAAAAAAATAAAATATTTCTTAAGGCCTTTGATTTTTTTTTCAGAGATAGGGTCTTGCTACACTGCCCAGGCTAGAGTGCAATGGTTACCCATAGGTACAATCATAGTGCACTATAGCCTCAGACTCCTAAGCTCAAAGGGTCCTCCTGTCTCCACCTCCCAAGTAGCTGGGACTACATGTGCATGCTACCATGTTGGTCTGACTTTTTATTCTGACTGACCATAAGCATACTTCTGCCTAATCAAAAACTGGATAGCTATTTGGATATACCATTACCATCATAATGTTAATTTATTTAGAAAAGATATGTTAAATGCCATAAAGCATTCAGGAAAGATAGAGAAAAATCTTCACTTGTTTCAGAAATGAAAAGCTTATTGAATTTAATAACAGTTTTATAGAGAGAAACTGAATGCTGACTGCCACCAGCTGAAGAATGAATGAATATGAGGCAGCAGGAACACGGACGCAGGCAGGGTAGTGTATAAATTTTTGTTTAAAAAAGGTAAGAAGTTAGCAAGTGAAATGCTGCAAGGAAAAAACTAATAGGGTGACATATCAAGATATAACTAAGAAAAAAGACAATGGACGAAATGGGGACCTGATATTAGGGGTGGAGGGTGGAGTCAATTTATTTGGCATGTAGATGTGAGTGGTGCTCTTAAATATCTAAACTGGAAACACTAAATATTTTTTTAAATTCGCATTACTTTTGGGTATAATAGTATCTTGAAATTAGAGATTCTATTTATTTTGTTGAGTTATTACTCTGCCTCCTGCAAAGAAGTCCTCTTTGAATAGAAAGTCAGTGGTTTCCAGTTATGAAAACTGTTTTTGCGTATTATTGAAAGGAAAAGTCTACAGCTGTGAGTTATGTTAGAAAAAGCTTTTGAAGTATGATGATTTTATCTGGGCACTCCTCATGCATCTATCCATTGATTTTGTCCACATTTATCAAAATCTAAGCACAGGCAGTCAGTACTATGTTAAACTACAATTTTTGCTAAACTTTTTGGCTAAAAGCGATTAAAGTACAATTTCTTAAGCACCAAGAAAATTTTGCAACTGAGAATGAATTTATAACATGCATATCACTGAGCACTTAATTTTGGAGTAAATGAGTGTTTAGTGTGGTGATGAATACACAATGAGAGCCTGTCGATAGACAGAATTTCTTCTGAGTTTCATGAATAAGCAAAAATGTAGAATAAGCAAAAATGTTAACAGCATTGTAACATTCCTTTTAAGTAAAACAAAATAGAATCTCAGCCTTAAAAACCTCAAAAATGTATGATGTTATCTTAAAGCCTCTTGAAAGGTTGCTTTATTTTCTTTTGTTAGCCTTGTAAATTTTATTTATATGCTAAAAATCAACAAGCAAAGAAGCAAGCAAATATCCAAAGCAAACCATCCAACCAACAGTACAAAACAACAATGGCAAAACCACTTCGTCTTCACCACTCAGTAATGTCTTGCAGGAGAGATTTTTACAAGGATGGTTGATTTGTACTGCTGTTTTCTTTCTAATACTGTTTAAAGCACTGGGGAACTCTCCAAAGGATGAAATTTCCTAGAACCTTGAAGTTCATAAAGCTGCCTGCCATGCCTTATGGCCTACTTTTGGTCCATGGCCTACTTAAAACCACATTCTGGAGGAGTCTTTTTCTTTCGGAAACAGAGGTAAGTAGCATTCCAAATTAGTCTTCATCTCTTTGTAAAACCTGCAGACCCTAAAGAAATAACATATATTTAAGTGGAGGAACACAGCAAGCTTTTCTGATTTCTTCCCTTTGGCTATTTACTAGTCTCTTGTTTCCTTACCCACAAGTCCTTATCAGGGCAGGACATACTTCCAATTACACAAAAGTCACTTACAGTCTCCTCCTGGGATAATAGCACCTGTTCTTGCCTGAGCTATTCAAAGGGATGCTCAGGGCATTCAGTCTCCTACCTTTTCTCTCCAAAGCTTCTGCTAATTCTTATGGCTAGAGAAGTAACTACACTCTATATATGTTTGTAGCAAATGGAAGAAAAATAACAGGAGAGCTTCTTAGCTTTTGAACATTTTTACTTCCAGAATTATGTGCACTTTCTGTGTCATTTTGAGAAATAAACTGTATTACATAAAGCATGTATTTGATCCTAGCCAATTACAATCCACTTGAAATCAATGAAAGGCTAATTTTGGCATCAGAATAATTTACCTTTCCATAATTATTTTAATTTTTGTACAAAGAAAAGTCTACATGGGAATGTAGTTGATTTTCAAATGAAATATTTTGGAATAAATAGGTAACATAATGTCCTAAATAAGTCAACATTTTCCCCAGTTCATAAGATATCGTAATTTGGCAATTAGGGGTCTACTATAATGAAATAAACTGTGACTCAAAAGCCAGGGGTTTTGTCAAACACTGGAATTTAAGCCTACTAAATATCAAAATGAAAATCCAAAAAGGAGAAACTTCTCAGAGTCACTTGGGAATTAAAGTTGTGGTTTTAAAAAATAAATAAATCAGTTATGTGAAATGAAACTTATTCATAAAATGTGATTATATTAAGAGACATAATCTGACAAAGTAATGCAAACTTGTCAAGAAGTACAGGGGAATACTTCTTCCATTTGTGGCTGTTAGGGCTCAGCAAATAGTACTCCGAAGTATGGCGCTTTCATGAGCTGAGCACTTGGACTAAAGAAGCCGCCTTAGAACCAAGGTCTCTCTGACTCGTCTTCCACTCCTGTCTCTCACCCCTCTGCCTCTCCTCAAGCACAGAGAGAGGCTTTCTCTGAAGTTCCCCCTTATCTAAGGGAAGTTCCTCCAGAAGGAATGTAATTGACATGAACTCCTCCCTTGGAATCTACATGAACCAGAGAAGATTAAATCCTATCTCAGGAGAGGAAACTCCCAGGACACCACGCCTGGGACAGCTTTTCATGTATTCTTCTGAGGATTGTTACCTTAGAGACTTTATCTTCATGATATGACAACCTTTGCTTGCCATGCAGTTCCTCTCTTCACACTCCCACAGCTTGTCGCCACCACCTACTATGAGATTTTAAGTCCTTATTTCCTTCCATAGCTCCAGATGCTATCTAAATTTCAACCATCTGGCCCCTCTTTAGGTCTCATACTTTGTTGTCCTGCCCTATACACAGTGCTTCTAATCAATGTCTATGCTTTTTCTCCTGTTAATTCCTTTCTCAGACGGAGTCTGGCTCTTGTCACCCAGTGCTGGAGCCTGCAGTGGTAGATCTCGAGACTCACTGCAACCGCCGTGCCTCCCAGGTTCAAGCGATTCTCCTGCCTCAGCCTCCTGAGTAGCTGGGATTGCAGGCGCCCGCCACCACACCCAGCTAATTTTTGTACTTTTAGTAGAGACTGGAGTTTCGCCATGTTGGCCAGACTGGTCTCGAACTCCTGACCTCAGGTGATCTGCCTATCTCGGATGCCCGAAGTGCTGGGATTACAGGCGTGAGCCACCGTGCCCTGCTACACAGCTCTTAATCATCTCAATCAGTTCCTCAATCAGGCCATTTTAGTATATCACAGTTAAATGTTAATAGGGAATAAAGAGTATGTAGATTGTTGAGTAAACAGTTCCTCATGGAAAAGAAGAATAAAGATTAAACAGGGGAAAAAAATCTGGAAGACAAAGGCTTATAAAAAAAAAAAGAAACTGAAAATATTTTTAAAAGCAAACTGCTAATTAATATTTTTGAAGAGATTCAAGAAGAAAAATTGAATAATATTAAAAAGGGAAAATACAAATCTTTTAAAATAAAGTTTTAATATGACTCTTGGATGAAAAAGTTAAAGACATTACCCACAAAAGAGAAACAAAAAATATTTAAAATATGAGAGAAATGATAATATCAATTACCAACACAAAAAGGTAAAAATTTGACTCATAGGAGTTTCAAAAAAATAGAATGGAGAAATTAGAAGGAATTTATATTTGAATTTATATTTTAAATAATATATTAATATATTATTTTACTATTTAATAATAATGCAGATAAATTACCAAAACTTGAAGGAATAAGTATATAAAATGGATCGAGCCAACCATTTTGTATATTGCAATGAGTTAAACATAGAAGGACTCAGAAAATTCGCTGCCCATGTAATATTTCTTAAGAAGCCATTTGAGGATGTGCTCCAGCAAAATGAGAAAGTAAACCAAGAAAGAGGAATGTATGGATCCCTGACAAGGTAGATCCAATGTAGAAAAAGAGTACAGTGGGTGTAGGGAATAATCAGTCCTAGTTCAGGCAGAACACAGAGGACTTTGGGTGAAGAACTCTAAAGAAAAATCATACTATTTAGAATAACTAATATTTTGAAATGTTACTGGGAAAATAATATAATAATGGCAAATAGGACAAGAAGTATGAGAAAAACTAAAAATCCAGGAAAAATAAACAAACAAAAAAAAAACCTCTTAAGATAAAACATGTAAATATGGAACAGTAGATGTTTTAGTATTAGACAATATTTACATCATAAAAGACACATAGTATTTAAATAAAATTATGATATTATTACATTCAAAGGATAAGGACTGAACATGGAGTATAAGAAAGCTAAATCATGATTTTTAAAAAAGAATGTCAATTGATGATATCAAAAATTGACAAGTTGAGATATATGAATAGGACCCTATCATTTAGAAATATCCAATGAAGGGCCGGGCGCGGTGGCTCAAGCCTGTAATCCCAGCACTTTGGGAGGCCGAGACGGGCGGATCACGAGGTCAGGAGATCGAGACCATCCTGGCTAACATGGTGAAACCCCGTCTCTACTAAAAAATACAAAAAACTAGCCGGGCGAGGTGGCGGGCGCCTGTAGTCCCAGCTACTCGGGAGGCTGAGGCAGGAGAATGGCGTGAACCCGGGAGGCGGAGCTTGCAGTGAGCTGAGATCGGCCACAGCACTCCAGCCTGGGTGACAGACCCAGACTCCGTCTCAAAAAAAAAAAAAAAGAAATATCCAATGAAATAGCCAAGAAGTGTTATTGTTAGACAACTAAGAGGAATGTGGCTGGGAGCTCAAGAGGGGTGGTTTAAATACTTTGCTTTGCTTTTCTTTTTTATTCTCAAGCTTCTTAATACAATTTAACTTTTTTGTACTTATATATTTATTGAAGAAACCTCATTTCATAATAGTAAGTCTCATCAGTCTTTCCTTTGACTTTCATATTACTTTTAACATATCTTATTAATTCTTCCTTTTTATTTAAGACCTAGGTTAACATTTCTGAATCTTTTAATATGTGAAGATTTGCCTTCGAATTGATTTCCTGACACTTTCTACCCCCTTAAAGTTACTACATAAGCTGCTTAAAACAACAAACAAGATCATCATGTCCTCTATTTTAATAAAGTCTTTTTAATGTCTTTTTCTCAAATACTTCACTTTTGTTTCCTAAAAGAAAGTTTATTATTTAGCCTGAAACTATTATTTCAAAATCAATTCAAACTTGAAATAGCAAAAAATTTTATAATGGTTAACACATCTCCTCTTTTTCATTCTTCTTCCAAGGCAACTAGATTTGACAAAGTCTGTAGTTTTTTCCATGCAAAGTAGACAGGTAAATATCCCTAAAATGTTTCAAATCACATAATGGAAAAAGATGCCACCAGAAACAAAACTCCTGATTTCAGGATGTTAAATATCGCTGTGCATATATTTAGACCTACAAGATCTAACACAAAATAACTGCATTTGTTATTATTTCCCCTTGATGCTAACTTGTGAAAAAAATAAAAAAAACTTGTAAGTATCTCAGATAACAGGTATCAAAAGACCGTGTTCTACTTTGAAAATGCCAATTTTGTCTTTTGTAGAATAAATGAAATAATGGCTTTAGAAAAAACACTTCATCAATATGAAGGGAGAGAAAAAACCTTGTTTAAAGGAACTCTCTTGGGAAACACCTATCACATGTATCATCAGTCAAGTCACCATGTGTCTGGCATGTGGCAGGTGCCTAGTCAATGGTAGTAATTAGCATCAGCTCGATCATTCTCTTGGATGATGCATCCCATGAAATTATGAAAAACAATTAAATATATATATATGTAGGAGTAATGAAAGTTTGCTAGAACTTATGTTACCAAAGTTGTCATATGCCAGGGATGAAAACCTTTTATCTTCCATAATACACTTCAATAGTAAGTAAATAACCTATATTTTTACATACACAAACATGTGGATGTATATATGTAAATATGTAAATTTTGCTAAAATCAATATACTCTCATGAACAAAATTTTCTAACTAGGTGGTCATATCAGTAACATTTATGATATAAAAAATATAGTGCCTCACAAAAATAGAAACAAAAGTAAATGTGGAAATCGAATTGCTGAACTTGATAAAAAATCAAGATAAATACAACAGACATTGAGTTACAAAACCGTTAAAATAATTGATTCATATTAAATTTACTTATGGTCAATATATTGGAAGATTGTTCAGAAAAGAGTTTTATTTTAATTCTTTAAGTGTGAAATAAAATGCATTTAAATGTAATTCTGCTTTGCAATGCAGAAGAAAGTCTAATGTAGTTGTTGATTTGTTTATTCAGCATATTTTAAGAGTTTTATATATATAATATGCTGTATATATGATTTGAACATAATAGTAATTCATCTCTAGTGAAAAGGAAATGGGTTGTTTTTGTTTACTGAGCTTTTCTTCTTTCTCTTAGAACATTTTAGAAAATTGATGTGTATATATGTATATGTAATATATATTGTATATATACGTATAGAAAAATGAACAAATGTACTCTTTGTATAATCCCAACTGATTATAATAAATAAAAGCCTCAATGTATGATCATAATATTATCACTATATTATTTTAATAACCTACATATAAAAACCTATGTAACCATCATATAGATCAAAAAAGCATATTGCCCATACTAAGAATCTTCCCTATCTCTACCCTTTCCAAAGATAATTAGTATCCTGACTTCTATCTAACATGAAAGTTGAATTGCATCTGTTTTTGAATGTTATGTCAATGGAATCAGGCACTGTATCCTGTTTTAGGTATAATGTCTTTTCCTTAAGATTATGTTTATGGATTCACCCATGCTGTTGGGTATAACAGTTGCTTGTTCATTTTTACTGCTTTATAGTATTCTTAATATTATGATACTACAAAATATTTATTCTTGCCAATAGCAATGTCATTTAGTTATTTCCAGCTTTAGATATTATTAACAGTGCTGTTA
This sequence comes from Papio anubis, assembly GCF_008728515.1. Classification (NCBI taxonomy): domain Eukaryota; kingdom Metazoa; phylum Chordata; class Mammalia; order Primates; family Cercopithecidae; genus Papio; species Papio anubis. The sequence goes on from NC_044981.1 coordinate 133,791,089, forward strand.
TGAGCATTCTTGAATATGTCTTGGTACATATGCACACCTATTTCTCTTGAGTATATGCTTACAAGTTGAATTGCAGCATCACAGAGTATGCACATATTAATTTCAGTAGATAATGCCAAAGGTTTTCCAAAGTGATTCATAGCACATATTTGTTTTTAAAACGCTTTTATGTCTCATCGGAATCATAGAGAAATATTTGGCCCTGTTTGGTATTCAGATAATTGTGCTTGGTCTATTATGCATGATAACATAAAATTTGATTGGGTTTTACTTTTAATGTTGTCATAGATGATACCTTAAACTGTTTTGCAGTTAGACAGAAGTTTCTGCAGAACTTAGTAGTTAAGATACAAAGGGCAAAAGAAAATTTCTCTGTCAAAGATTGTATGCCATGCAGATGACAGGCCCTACTTTTTCTAAACAAACGGAAAAAGAACCTCCTGCTGATTGAAGTGCAGATAAGAGTAGTGGTTTTTCTCCGTTGGATGCAAGTTTATATATTGTACTTCACAGTTTCCATTGTCTTCAATCCAAATTTCCACTGCAATCAAAAGCCAGAAGAGTACAAAATACAAATGGTGATTTTTAAATGCACGCATTTGCAAAACTATGCAAACCTAAGATGCATAAACAATCTCGCAGGTTAAAAGGATGTATTTTGTGTGCATCATTTCCAATTCCTAGTGCAGACTACATAAAAAGAAATTCTTTGTTTAGGAACAATGAGGAATCTAATTCTTACAGGTAATACCTTTCTTTGATATTCATACCAAAAGTAAAAAATATAACAAGTTTAAAATTCTAGTGTTAGAGTACTTTAGAGTTGGCAAGAATATCGTCAATAAAAATAATCATCAGAGATGGTACATTTCATATTATATACTTAAAATGTTTAATTTTTTCATGGTGAAATGCTTGTGGATATTACTTTACTAAGTAAAATATTATTTCAAAATGCTCTTACATCCATAATACAGATAAACTGGGGAGGACAGGCTGATGCTGTATCTTTCCTGTCTTATGGGGTTCTAAGTGAGGGCTCCTTTTCTTGCTCTTTTACCATGATCTTCTATGCCACTAGTGCTTCTTAGAATGGATGCATTACTTTGATGATCTCAGAGCAGACATTGATATCTTGACCAGCCTAAACTTGTATGTGTTTTTAGGAAGAGGAAAGGTGTGAACTCTGAAGATTTGATATAATTAATTATGGCTACTTTTCCTTAATGTCTATATTCATGGTTTGTACATCCAAATAAGATTACCTGAATTTAAACTCTATGCTTATACCTATAAATGATCTATATTGAGTTTAATTTCAGACAAAATTGTTCTGAGTTAATATGGAAAAACGTTACTTACTTTGGAATATATTCTATTTAGTTTATTTTAATGGATTTCTTAGTTATATTTCAAAGCTCTAAGGCTAGATAGTTCTTCGTGTCAGAATATAATACCTGATATACTCATTATTGATTAGAGTCTAATGACAATATTGAACTTTTAATATTTTATAATCTTTAAATCTTTACTTTGTTATAATAATGTTATCCACTCTATCAGATTTTATATTCTTTGTTTTAAAGATGATAGGTTCATTATTTCCACCATGTTCAAATATCTAATTATTGGGGGAGCTGAGGTTTGAGTACATGTTTAGCTTCAAAGAAATATGGCATAAAGGCATTTAATCTTAAAATTAGAAATCCAAACCTAAATAGCATACGTTTTCTTTTTAATTATGCTCTTTAATAATAAACTAAACCACAATGTAGCACACTGTGTACAGAATGAAGGACATCTTTCTTCTGCTTTGTACTCAGAAAATGTCACTAGGGGATCTTGGTGGCCATCTAAGGGCCATCCCAAGGCAGTGTTTATATGGCTTCTTCTGATGCTGCTGAAATCTGGACAATAGGATTATGAAAGACTAAAGCTTGAAAGGACTAAATGCTATTTCTGGTACTCAATACATACTTGTGTACAAATGAATAATCAATTATGAAAAGGTGAAACTTAAAATTAGACCTGTTAACTGAAACGGTATAAATGCAGAGGGGACAAGTGCAGTTCTAGGTTTTGCCAGCTTTTCCAGGCCAGTGTCAAAAATACACAGGATCCAAATGTAAGATAGCCAGAAGAGATGGCATACAGACGAGACTTACATATCCAAATAGTAAATCAATAGTTCTATTTAGATGTCTAAAAAGGGGTCTAAACTTCAGTATGGCTAAAGCAGAACTCTCTTCTCTGGACTTCCCTCCATGAAAAATCTTGCACCACTCCCCATCTATTCCATTACATTCAATGATATCACCATCATGCAATTGCTCAAGACCAAAATCTAGAGTCTATCCTCGATTTTCTTTCTCTAACTGCCTTATCTAAAGTTTCTCCTCTTTGCTTTACTACTAAGATCTCTAGTCCATTAATAAGTACTATTGATTCCACCTGCCGAAAACATCCCACACATGTCTGCTTTTTCCCATTTTCATGAAATCTATCTCATCCAAGCTACCATTATAATGGGGATCCAACAGCCTCATATCCTGTCTTTCTATTTTAGATCTTGCACCCCAATAATAAACTCCCTATATGAGAACTGGCTCTATATGGTAACTAAAGAAATATTTCTAAAATGCATGAGAATTAAGCTGCATATCTACTTAAAATCTACAAGAATAAAATGAAAATGCCTTTCATGGCTTACAAAGTGCTACATGTTCTGGTCTCTGTCCACCTTGATGACATTTCTTTCTAAAATAGAGACATTGGATTTCTCTAACCCACACCTTCTGTGCTCATACAAAATACTATGCTGGTTTCTTTTAGTGGGTTTTCCTTGACCACCGTAATAGCTGCCTAGCTATTTGCTATCACTTTATTCTGCTTATTCAAAATTTTTAAATAAAAATGTAATCATATAGAAAAGCTGAAAGACTGCTTCAAATAAAACCTGTATGCCCACATTTAGATTCAATAAATGGTGACATTTGGACAATTTGCTTTATCTCTAAAAGTGAGTTTCATAAAGCAGCATGATGGTGTTAGGCTCAAGAAGAGGTGGAAATTCAGCTGCTCATTGAGGAATCACTGTAACATGATTATGTTGAAGAGGGGAAAGAGACATTACAGCATCTCCCTATTTAAGACAAATATTTTATATTTTATCATTTATAAATGGTGTGTCATTTATCTTAAATATAACCTCCAAAATCCATATCCCATAGGCAAAAACATAATTAGTGAGGGCGAAGCACAGTGGGTTTGAAAATTATTTTCTCTTCTTTGTCCTTAAATTCATTTAATAAGCTAAAATACATAAGTAACTTTGTCAATGGAACATATTCTTTATGAACTATCATCTTGAAGAACCAGAAAAAAACATACAGAATATTCTTGTCCTTCAGTGAGCAAACTTTATTTGCATAATCCATTATCTCAAATGAGACTTAGGTAAAAACTATAACCAGCTATTTCCTGTAAATAGTCAAGAAAAAGGAATTATGCCAAAACAAACAAAAAGTATTATAAATGTCCAAAATAAATGTGTACTTTATCCACAGGAGAATACTTCTTATATCATAAATAATTATAACAACTTACTAATTTTGATTTTACGTTACAGCATGTTAGAAGAAACAACGGTGATGATAGTATAGGAACTCGGGGTTATTTACAGATAGAGGTAAGTGGTTCTAAATAACTTAACAAAGCGTAATATTATTCAAATTAGAACAGTAACTATTAACAGGGGGTGAGTCACAAAAATAGGGAAATGTATTATCTATATTCTATTTTTAAGAATTCAGGTAAGTACAAAATATAGCTGAAGAAATTTTAAATGTTTCTGCAGAAAAATAATGGAAGCATATTCCCTCATGGTGGTGTATAGCCAAGTTTTAAACTACAATATTATCTTTGCTTTGCAGAAAGACAAGCTACAGTATAGAATTGCATCAAGTAACAAAAAATTAATCCTGAGCATTTACAATGGAGTCCTGAGCAGAAGGAACACAAAGGTGAAGAATATGAACAAGAGTAGAAGAGCCCAGTGCCTCATTTTTCTCTTTTAATACATTTTCTTTATTTAACTACATTAAACCCATTCTTGTTTTTACAATGTTTGTCTGTTACCAGATAAAACTTATTAAAACCATAGGATGATAAAACAGCCTTAGAACATTTAGAATTCTACCTATCCTTTATCTCCATCCCTTTTCCACTTAAAATGAATTACCAGGCACATTTAACAAAACTACCAAAAATAAGTTTTAAAAGAAGCCAAATTTGTTGAAAAGTTTGCCTACTGACCCTGAAAGTCCTGAGTAAACAGTACTAAGAGAAACATGTGCTCTCATAATGGGAGATTTTAAGAGTAATCTCTGGAAAGTTATTTTCTTTGCTCAGTCATGAGACTAAGCACACTATTGCCACCTCCGATGCTGGAAAATACCCAGAGACGGATGAGTCACCTGGGCACAGAATAAGAGTACTTCTCTTCCATTAAGCAGAGCCTTGCCTAATGGTATGAATGCTTGAAAAAACATAAAGGACAAGTCACGGTTATTTTATAAATGTGCAAAGGGCACAGATGTGGGCATAAGACTTCCAAATGGGAGAACAGTCTTTTCTCCACATAAGGAGGTTGGTAGCATTTCTTTTCCACTGTTACCCAAAGAGCAGGGACTTGGTATTATAAATGACTGGTGACTGTAAGGTTTGCCACCAAAACGATGTATGTGGTTAATTTCAGTTACTCTCTAGAAAGCACTCCTGTGTGTCTTAGTAGCTGAAAGCTCTATTAGTGACAGAGCAAAAAGAAATAGAAGGAAAGAGGTAAAAAAAAAAAAAAAAAAAATAGTGAGTCGGTTTGCAAAGTGAAATGAGCAGGGTGACATATTCTCCACATGGATAAATGGGATTAAGAATAAATCTAGTCCCAGCTACTCGGGAGGCTGAGGCAGGAGAATCACTTGAATCTGGGAGGCGGAAGTTGCAGTGAGCCGAGATGGAGCCACTGCACTCCAGCTAGGGGGGTGACAGAGCGAGACTCCATCTCAAAGAGAAAAAATAATAAATCTGCTTTTTTCACAAATAAACTTTGAAATCAAATGTGACCACGTGAATATATAGGGATATGGGTGTATATGTATACACAGTAAAGGTATAGGTATAGGAAATAAACATATTAAATAAAAAGTCATACAAGATTTGCTTTAGCTCTATACCATTCACCTTCTCTACAGAACCTCCAAAACATCATCGAGAATTTTTGAAATTTTACCTTAGGAGAAACACATATTTGGACAAGTAGGAGTGATAGATTGTATAAAGTAGGTGATACCATGACAAATAATGAAATAATGAACTACATTATTCTCCCCACTGCCCATTCATTCTTCAGTGCTTCTCCCTAGTTTTTCTCAATGTGAAATGCCATTCTATACCAGGAAGGGTAAAGTCAATTCCACGTTATGACCTTAGAGTCACTTTTTCCCTATTTAAAGTAGGCGAAAGATATGTTGAATTTAAATACATCATGAAAGTTTTTAAATCCCTTTTCTCTTGAGGAGAGAATTTTCTAGATTAGTGAAAATTGATTTCCTCAAATCCACTATGTGTGTGAGCGTTTTCCATATGAAATTCTAATGATCAGAGCTGTATCCTCTATTTCACCTAAACCAAAGAGGAAAGAAAATCATTAAAGAAATATTGTACTTTTCTATCTTTTCGTGCATGTCTGGTAGAGAATCTTTTGGTGTTGTATATTTCTGGGAGAAGATGGTCCTCTTTTCAGTGCATGTATGACCATTACCCATATTTAGAAAATATGTCAGTCCCAAGATACATGCATGATCATTCTGGTTCCCCAGGTAGAATTAACACCTTTGACTCTAAAGAGACTTTTAAATCTTTTAAACAAACCCCTTCAGTAGCCAGTTTAAATCTGATTTATTGTTGTTGCCACACTGTTCCTGACAAAGAAACCTGCAATAATCCCTAACAGCTGCTGGCAAACAAGTGCTGCGGAATAACATTGAAACACTGAGCCATAAGCTAGAATCAATTTTGTCTCCTTCACTGTTACAATCAGACAAGCAGAACAACTGGAGCATTTTTAATCTCACCTTTAATATCCTTCAAAAGCAGAGGTGGGAAAGAGGATCCCGCTATATAATCAGGAAAGCATACTCCCGCCATGATAATTGTTCTCCAGAGCCATGCATTTTATGAGTTACGTGTCAAACTTAGAGACAAGGTCATCTTGTGAAATCGGAAGACAGCTGGCAGGCGGTCAGAATCACGTTTTGTATATATAAAGAACTCACTCTGTGCCTGAGATATCATATTCAAGGGTTTAAATTTTAAAAAGTGGTCGTTTGCAATCTATGAATCAATATCAAGGCAATTTCAATAGTTTTTGTCCTCTGGCCCTGAACCTACATTCATAGTCTTTTCCTTCTAACTGCTTCTATCTTGTTGAAAATGGACATTTAAGAAACCACAAAAGGTCAAACACTTAATTAATGACTCCACATTTTTTCAAAAAATAATTTCTTAATTTTTTCAAAAGATCATTTCTAATTTCTATTTTCACACTGGATTTTTGGCTGAAGCATGTTGTGACTTTTAAAAATACTTATCCTAATTAGAAAAATAAATGCAACATTTGTCAAAATTTTGAGGCTTTTTTGAAAAATCAGTCATAAAACTCAGTTTTTAAAGAATCTAAGTTATAATTCCAAAGTGCTTAAAAGAAAAAAGAAAATTCCTAATAATTATTCCAGAGATTATGGTCTGGGTGGGAAGACTATTTATTTCTACAAGATGGCTTAAGTATTTTATAGACTTTTAAAATACTGATCCTCAGTTTGACTAAAGAGTCAAATAGTATACTCTCCAAAGAAACCCAAGAAAGAGGACCATTTCCCCATGGCCACCAGATGAGACCCCAATGGCATGATCCCTATCTCAAAATTCATTATATTTACTTGAGATATCGATATGTTTAACATGCATGAAGATATTCTCCTGTAGAAGAGCTTTTGTTTTATTGCTGGAAGTGCTAAAATCAGTCATTTCTATCTGGGTCTTTGAATTACGCATGCCAAGAAAAATCATAGACCACACTGCAGTAAATACACTACATCCTGGGTACAATATGTATTTGTGGTCCCTAAAATGTTTTCCAGAAGATTAAGTTGATTCTGTGTGAATCATTTGGAAAATTCCTGCAACTGATTCTATCCAAAAAGTGATCTCTCATCCTGCCAAAGTTCCTGGCAATATATTGCTCCTGACTGTATCACCATTTCTGGAATATTTAAAGAGGTAGAAAAACACTGAAATGAGTCTTGAACATTAATTTTTGTCATCATCCCTTTACATGTGGAAATATTATTACTTTTGCGTCTATGTTTAATAAAGATCAAAAATTTAGTAAAATGACTGCTTTGAGACCCTATACAGAACGAATTAAAGCTTTATCTTTGTATTCATGTAGCCCTGGGATCAAAAACCAGCAAATCACCTAGTCTCTCACTAATAAAACAGGAATAGCACTATTTCCACTCTCCCAGGGTTATTATTAAATTAGATAATGTATGTAAATTATCCAGCAGTCGTAGGACTACTTTCTCTTGTATAATAATATGTGGGTCTGTACTCTTAATTTTCAGTAGTGGAAGAAAATGAACATCTTTTACCTTCACTCACTTTGAGCATTTTTTTTTTTTAAGTTCAGCAGCCTTATATTACCTTCTATCCCCAAAGGAGTAATCTTAAGATCAAAGAGATGGAGAGCAATGCTTACGTCAGTAGATGCACTCAGGGTTTCCGCAAGGTTTGGCACAAAGATTAATACCAGCCTCTGAGGCAGCATCAGTATCCCATCGTGCAGTTAATGACAGCATGTTCAAAAGCAAAATAAGCATGCTGTCATTGTCCTCCATGATTTCAATAGTGAAGTACCCTGTGTGGTGTACACTGACTTTTTTCTTTCAAATTGCACAGCTACTAAAATGGTGAAGGAAGCTTCTCAAGGATGTATTTCATTAGGTTTAAAACTGCCCATAAAATCTGACAATTTGTGTCAGTGTCACTGCTGGGAAGCCAATAAAGCCCACATACCATAGCAGGTTGCATGAAATGCCAGCAGGATCTCCATCATCTGATGAATCAAGTACACCCCAAAGACAAACTAATCAACACAGACCATTTTACTGACAATACACTGTGTTCCTGTATTTCAGAAAGGCAATTTAGGTATGCTTGATGTGTAACAGCTCTTAGGAAAAAAATGGCAGCCTAAAATGGAGTAAGAAGGCTTTTGATATTTCTGACTATTCCTTCATCAAAAAATACTGAACAAAAAAGTTCTTTAGAATAAATCCCCATTAGTGGAGAAAATGTAAGACTAGTTACTCATGCAATATTTACATGTACATGACAATGGTTTGGTTTAATCTTATTTGAGCCCACATGTCTTCCTCAAATCGCCTGGAGCAGACATTTTATTTGGAAGAAGAGTGTATTTTTAATAGACTTCAGTGCCACAGAGGATTTACTTTTTGAAAGCAAATTAATATGGGAACATGAATAGCATCTACAATCCTCAATTCACTTCTTATTTATTAAGAGCCTACTATGTAGCAGGCATACAATCTATTTGGCACACACCATGTGGTGCTCAGGGAGCACATAGGTGACAGACAGAGTCCCTGTTTTCCAGGAGCTCACTCCACAGTAGAGAAAACACAGCAGTGCTGCCAAGAGGTGCTTAGGGTCTCTCATATTTCCCCTCTCTCCAATAATCTCCCTGAGCCTCCCTAAATCCATTTTAAATAGATATAATCTAAGTAAAACACCGCTCTGCCAATGTAGCTTAGAGACAAGTCTCCTTGGCCCAATTCCACCAGATTGCTTCCCCTACGCCTTCTGCATAGCTACTCAGGAGCCACGATGGGGAACAGGCACTTAAACTCTCAGTGGAAATACTGTATGATAAATGATATATCTACAAAGACCTTTGTGAACACAAAGGGGTGGTTGTTCAGGAATCAGGATGTCAGGGAGAACTTCAGGAAATTCTTAAGAGGTGAGGACATGCTACCCATGCAAATATGGTGAGATTTAGGAGAAGAGAGTCAGATGGGATAGTCTGCAGGAAAGCATGCAGGTACACTGCCCAGCAACTGCACAGTCCAGCATGACAGGAGCATAGAGTGTCAGTGAGAAGAGGTCAAAGACCAGGTTGGACTGATGATGGAGATCTGATTATAAAGGGGATGCCTGCCTGATTACAAGTCTCAGTACAATTTTATATCGGACACCATGGAGATCCTTAGGAAAGTATTAAGCAGGAATGACAGGAAGATGAAAGGAATGAGGAGAGGACAGCAGATGACTAACTGCAGAAATCAAGGGCAGAAATATTTAGATTCCGAATGAAGGCAGTAGCTGTAACTGGAAAGAGGCAGTACATGCAGGACTTGGTGGCTGAGTGGATGATCCACAGTATGTCTCATGGTGTGGACCGATGGGTGAATAGGACACTCTTCACTAAGACTGAGGAAAGAGGAAGAGATGAGAGGTCATGCTGCCTATTCCCCGGCCTCTAAGATCAAGGCAAGAATGTTTGAATCGGGTAAAATAAAATTAAGATTATCACTCATTTCTCACTAAAAAAAATCTATTGGCACAAGTTAAAAGATATTAAACTATCAGAAAGCATGTTAAAATTCACATTAAAATGCTGAAAATATTGTTGTGCAAAGAATAATACCATTTTTACACAGTATATGTTAATTAACACCAAATGAAATGTCACTTGGTCTCAATTACGTAGGCTCACATTTTGAAGATTTCTTAAGCTGATCCTAGCCTGTGATATTTGCTGCTAACATTATTTATTCAATTATAGATTTATTGAATACTGATTGAATCTTTATGATAAAATGCCAAACAGTGATACTGATGGACACTTTTCAAAATTAGGGGGTCTTTTTGGTTGTTGTTTAGCAAAAAATAAAGTTAAGTATATCAAACTTACATGTACTTTTGTTAAAAACACAGTAAGTCTCAAACAGATCATTCCAAACAAGGATAACGAGAGAGAAAACTTCAAAATATTAATTACCGAAACAAAAAATGCTGAAGTTTATAGGTAGATAGGTAAATAAAGAGACAAAATGGCCAAGCATTTATATATATAAATATATATAACCGAAAATGCAGATATAACCTATATATATATCAATTGTACTGAAACTTATAATAAGGCAGTCATCCTCATATATATATATATATATCCAAAAAATTTTACACACACATACACACACACACATTTTTCCCCCAAGTAGAGACAGCTTTGGATTAATATATAGAACTTTAGAATAATTGAACAACTTTTCAGAATAAAATAATGTGATAGTCCCTCAACATCAATTTCTTCATTTTTATGTGTTAAGCATGGGATCGGAAATTTGATTAAAATTTTACAATAAGAAGATACTTGAAAGTAATGAGAAATCAAAAGTTATCGATACCCATGAATTTGGTAAAATACTAGTATCAAGATATTTTTTCAAAAAGCAAATTTTCTTTGATATTATTTCATAATAAAAAGCCTGATGAGAATGTTAGTAAATCATTTATTACAATTTCTAGGATGAGATATTAGAATGGTCAGAGAATGTTGCCATCATTATCCATCCTTTCTCCTATAAAAAGAGATATGCATATTTAAAAATTAATAAAGAAGAAGAAAGAAAATAAGGAGAAAGGGAAAAAAGGAAGGGTGGGAAGAGAGGGAGAATTTAAAATTACTGCCTTATACAAATCTAACCTCATGGGCTTATATAAAAACTGACAATTAACTAATAAGCTTTGGGAAAGAAACCTTAATGTTTTTCAGAAAAAAAAGAAGACAGTAAAATCATAACCTATAGGACTTTTTTTAAAATTTTTTTTTATTTTTTTATTTTATTATTATTATTATTATTTTTTATTATTATACTTTGAGTTCTAGGGTACATGTGCATAACGTGCAGGTTTGTTACATATGTATACTCGTGCCATGTTGGTGTGCTGCACCCATCAACTCATCAGCACCCATCAACTCGTCATTTACATCAGGTATAACTCCCAATGCAATCCCTCCCCCCTCCCCCCTCCCCATGATACGCCCCAGTGTCTGATGCTCCCCTTCCCGAGTCCAAGTGATCTCATTGTTCAGTTCCCACCTATGAGTGAGAACATGCGGTGTTTGGTTTTCTGTTCTTGTGATAGTTTGCTAAGAATGATGGTTTCCAGCTGCATCCATGTCCCTACAAAGGACACAAGCTCATCCTTTTTTATGGCTGCATAGTATTCCATGGTGTATATGTGCCACATTTTCTTAATCCAGTCTGTCACTGGTGGACATTTGGGTTGATTCCAAGTCTTTGCTATTGTGAATAGTGCCGCAATAAACATACGTGTGCATGTGTCTTTATAGCAGCATGATTTATAATCCTTTGGGTATATACCCAATAATGGGATGGCTGGGTCATATGGTACATCTAGTTCTAGATCCTTGAGGAATCGCCATACTGTTTTCCATAATGGTTGAACTAGTTTACAATCCCACCAACAGTGTAAAAGTGTTCCTATTTTATTTAAAATAAAACATATTAGAGTAAGTAAAATTTTTCTTTCCAGCATGTCTTTTCTTTCCAGAATAAATGTCTGAAAACTCAGCAGATGTTTTATAAAAGTTTTGTAAGTTAGCGATGAATCTGATAATTCCATAAGGTTTTACTTGAAAATTTGGACTGTGTAAATTGAAACCAAGATGAAATAGTGTCAACAAGCCCTAACTATAAATATATCCTGAAAAGTGTTTTATGAAAAAGGTGTTAAGTGCTGGTTAATAGAATATTATGAAGAATCAAGGATATATTAATTAGTAATATTTATAATTTGACAATAATTAGAAAGTGTCAAAATACAAGTGCATGCTGTAACATAATAGCGTATAGCATTAGAAATTATAAATAAGGCCTGAAAATAAGAAAAGTACACTATTCTTAATTTGCAAATTAAAGTCAAAGTAAGGAATTAAGTTTACAATTTACTCAACTGATTTAAGTCAATGTGTGCTTACTGAGAAGGCAATACATTAGACTGTGATCATTCAGCAGTCCACAGAACAAAAACTATCCCTGCCCTTGTGGAAATACATGCTGGCTAAATTTCCCAGAAGTGCATATAGGTGTAAGTCAGTAAGTATGGATATATGATTTTATTTTAAGGAAAATGACCATTCATCATCATACTTCTGACTTAGAAACAATATTCTATAAGACCTTCAAGATCTAGAGATAAGTTGTGTGTCAACTTTGTTCCTCTTTGATGCTACTTCCTAATCAGTTTTCTCTTTCTCTCCGAAAAGATCCACATCCCCCATAAAACCACCTTTCAGCCATTATTAATGACTTACTTTCTGGTTCACCATCTTCCGTCCTGTCTCTTCTTGTGTAACTGTAAAATCCACCAACATGACTGTGCCTAGGCTCTTTACCTCCTCGCTGACCTCTTTTCCTCCTCTCCGCATCAGGCTCCCACTCCCATGGCTCTTTCCTTGACCGGCATACCACACCCGATCTGTGCAGCTCTCTGACTCTTGGACTCTGTTATAGTAAGTCAGGGTCCTTTCTCCCATCCGTTGCCTTCTCCCTGATTTCACTCTCTCCTTCCTGGCTTGATGATTCTATGATCCATCCTTAAAATCACCTCATTACGAACCTCAACTCCTTTTATCTTCTGTCTGAGAAAATTGCATCCTTCATTTATACAACACACACCAGAAAATCTGAACTTCTCATCTCATTACAGGTATAAACTTTTTTTTTTCCTTTTGAGACAGAGTCTCGCTTTGTTGTCCAGGCTGGAGTGCAGTGGTGCAATCTTGACTCACTGCAGCCTCTGCCTCCTAGGTTCAAGTGATTCTCCTACCTCAGCCTCCCGAGTAGCTGTGAGTATAGGCATGTGCCACCACGCCTGGCCAATTTTTGTATTTTTGGTAGAGACAGGGTTTCACCATGTTTGCCAGGCTGGTCTGGAACTCCTGACCTCAAGTGATCCACCTGCCTCGGCCTCCCAAAGTGCTGGAATTACAGGTGTGAGGCACCATGCCTGGCCACATAACAGGTATAAAGTCTTGAATAGCCAGTTCATGTCTTCAATTTCAACCTTGACTCATACTATTCTTCCTCTCCCTTACTTCACTCTAGTCACATTGGCTATCCCATTTCCTTCCTTCTTTCTCTTTCTTTCTTTCTTTCTTTCTCTCTTTCTTTCTTTCTCTCTCTCTCTCTCTTTCTCTTTCTTTCTTTCTTTCTTTCTTTCTTTCTTTCTTTCTTTCTTTCTTTCCTTTTACTTTAAGTTCTAGGATACATGTGCAGAATGTGCAGGTTTGTTACATAGGTATACACATGCCATGGTAGTTTGCTGCAGCCATCAACCCGTCATCTACATTAGGTATTTCTTCTAATGCTATCCCTCCCCTTGCCCCGACCCCCGTGACAGGCCCTGGTGTGTGATGTTCTCCTCCCTGTGTTCATGTGTTCTCATTGTTCAACACTCACTTATGAGTGAGAACATGCAGTGTTTGGTTTTCTGTTCCTGTGTTAGCTTGCTGAGAATGATGGTTTCCAGCTTCATCCATGTTCCTGGAAAGAATATGAACTCTTCCTTTTTCATGGCTGCATAGTGTTCCATGGTGTGTATGTGCCACATTTTCTTTATCCAGTCTATCATTGATGGGCATTTGGGTTGGTTTCAAGTCTATGATATTGTGAATAGTGCTGCAGTAAACATACGTGTGCATGTGTCTTTACAGTAGAATGATTTATAATCCTTTGGGTAAATACCCAGTAATGGGATTGCTGGGTCAAATGGTATTTCTGGTTCTAGATCCTTGAGGAATCACCACACTGTCTTCTGCAATGTTTGAACTAATTTACACTCCCACCAACAGTGTAAAAGCGTTCCTATTTCTCCACATCCTCTCCAGTATCTGTTGTTTCCTGACTTTTTAATGATCGTCATTCTAACTGGCATGAGATGGTATCTCATTGTGGTTTTGATTTGCATTTCTCTAATTACAGTGGTGATGAGCTTTTTTTATATGTTTTTTGGCCGCATAAATGTCTTCTTTTGAGAAGTGTCTGCTCATATCCTTTGCCCATTTTTCGATGGGGTTGCTTTTTCTTGTAAATTTGTTTAAGTTCCTTGTAGATTCTGGATATTAGCCCTTTGTCAGATAGATAGATTGCAAAAATTTTCTCTCATTCTGTAGGTTGCCTGTTACTCTGATGATAGTTTCTCTTACTCACTAAACACTCCCCACCATCATGCCTTTTTCATACTTGCCTCACTCTGCCCAATGTGCTCATTTCCCCGATCTTCACATGCCAAGCTCTTTCTCGTCCTCCTGTCTCTGGCAAGATGTCACCTCCATGCACAGCATTCACTCACCATTCTATCTAAAATTGCCCAACACAACTACTTTCTGTTGTGTCACCTTGTTTAATTCCTTCATAGCACTTACCACATATACAATTTTATTGTTTAGTTACTTACTGTCTGCCTCCTGCATCAGATTTATAAGATCCATTAGGACAAATACCTTGTATGTTTTGTCATTTTGATATTATCAATAAAGAATGAATTCGTACACAAATAATCAGAGAGAATAAAAAGGAAGTAAAAGAGAGTAGAACTTGACTATATACCTGTCAAAAACTCTAAACGTCCTAAAGAAAAAAGTTCAGTACTTATTGAGTAATCTATACCAAAAAATCAGTATACACCAAGTCTATTAATTATGTCCTTATTTTATTTTACTTAAGAATGAGAAATTAGGCTAAGTAAATTGTCATCTATGCAAAAATTGATTTTAACAACTAAAAAATTACTGATTTAAAAAAGAAAAATACATGGTCATAAAAGTGGGAACAATAGACACTGGGGAATACAAGAGAGGGGAGAGAGAGAAGGAGAAAGGATTTAAAACCACCTATTGGGTCCAGGTGCAGTGGCTCATGCCTGTAATCCCAACACTTTGGGAGGTCAAGGCAGGTGGATCACCTGAGGTAAGGAGTTCAAGGCCAGCCTGGCTAACATGGTGAAAATCCCATCTCTACTGAAAATACAAAAAAATTAGCCAGGCGTGGTGGCAGGTGGCTGTAATACCAGCTACTATGGAGACTGAGGCAGGAGAAGTGCTTGAACCCAGGAGGTGGAGGTTGCAGTGAGCCAAGATCGCGCCACTGCACTCCAGCCTGAGTTACAGAGTGAGACTTTGTCTGAAAACAAAACTACCTATTGGGTACTATACCCACTACCTGGATGATAGATTCATTTGTACTCCAAACCTCAGCATCACACAATATATCTTGTGTGATATATACCTGCACATATACCCCCTGATTCTAAGATAAAAGTTGATAAAATAAAATAAAATGGAAAACAAATCAGTCAGGTTGTTGAATATCATATGATAAGTACTGTGATGTTTAAATTCACTTTTAAAAACTGAATTCAAAGTAACATGAAAGATAGAACACAGAGATTCATCTATAGGAGAATCAGAATTACATTGTTATTCATATGACAAAAATATGGTATATCACAATATTTACAAAGAATTTTGGGATTCACAAAGCATTAACTAATTAAATGTGTCACTGAAGAGTCACAAATCTAAGGAATCATGGGATTTCTTTACTAAATATCTGGTCCTTATCAATACCTCTCAAACTCATCCTTTAGAAATCTTCTCTATTCACCCAGGTATATATGGTATTATGCTAAATATAATAGAATTAATGTTAATTAGCTATTTCATCTGACATATAATGCCTATGAAAATTGTCACCCACAAAATAATTTCTGTTGAGTATATTATTCTATGTGATACCTGTTTAAAGTTTTTAATTTTCTTTGCCCAGAAAACCAAACCCAGGAGCATACTTCTTCATCATCTCTAAATTTCTATGCAGTAGAGGATAGCAGTAGATATGTACTCAGGATTCTTGTAATAAAAGCTATTTTAAAAATAATCTTGATAAAATATGCAGTAGAACTTACTTTCAATTTAATCTTTAGTTTCAAATATAAACCTATACAGGTTCAATCTAATGAGGATAATACAAAGAAATGAACAACAAGTACTCAACTAAATATTGATTCCAAGTACCATAAGGAACTCAAAGTGTTTCAGACACTAACTGTATCAGATTCTATCCCACTAGCATTCCCACACATAGGTGTGTATATGGTATGATGGAGATCAAAAGCTCCACCTACTTCTTCAGGACTGGTGCCATGATCCTTGTGTGATATACTGAAAACATCCTCCTTCACAAGTTTGCACTGTCTAGCTAGCTGTAAACTGACTAAGCTAATACAATAATGTATACCCCCAAATTCTTCAAGTCCTCCTTGAAGTAAAAGATCTTGACATTGCCTGTTTTTCTCACAAAACTACAGGTGTGTAATAATTCCACAAAGATTCCTAATCCATCCTTTTGATTTAGACCATCAATTTTCAGCAGCTTCAGCCATCACAATCTACTATGCATCATTTCATAAAGATCTTTTGTTATAAATATCCGTTCCTTCATTCATGGCATTGACACAACATTTAACTCTTAAAATTGGATTCACAAAACCACTGCAGTTATCAAGTTTAAAACTCTCACTTGAAATTAATATGCTACCAGTTCTTTAACATTATAACGTGTTGCTCAAGTTGATTTGTCTTTAATTCAAATATCCACATTTCTGACATTTAATATCTCCCTGGATTTAAGAACCCTATTAATTTTTCTTCTGCACATACTAATTATAGTAATTAAATGAGAAGAACCAGGTGGAACTAACAGACTGTTCCTTTCTTTCACAGATCTCTTGTTTCAGAAACACTGCCTCTCTTTACCTTCCCCCTCTCTGACTGACACACACAAGCGTATATTGGACAGTTTATGTTTTTTTAAAAACAATCATTTTTTACATCAAAGGCTACATATTTTCTCTCATAGAGCCACAACTGTCAACCATAAAAATGCATATTAGGACTATGTTAATTTTCAAAAATAGAGGAGCAAGGATACAGGTGGAGTGTCTTTCATGTACATACAGAGAAGCTCACATAAAAGACAGAATAGAAATGTACAACTAGCCTGTGATGATATGTGTAATACGCTCTCAATATAATATGTCTAAAATCTAACATATATAAGTAAATTTGCGTTTAAATGCGCCATCCCCTCTTGGGTTGCCTAGCAACACAGAAGCACCATGAACCACTGTCAAGACAACGCTACTGAAATTTGTGAGATGCAACTGTTCACTCATTGTTAAGTCAGTATCTATATACATTATGTATACATTTTTCCACTTTCTGCTGGTCAGTAATACCTTCATATGGAAAAGAGAATGCTTATTTCCTTTTGAGTTTTTTAGTCAGAAGGTTTTATGGCATGATTGATATATGTGCATAGAAGTGTGGTTGTTGTAGTTGAAAATAATCAGTGGCATTGCTGCGGTTAAGTGATTTCATCCTCAGAAAGATTTCACAATATGTCTCAGGGAGAGCTCTCATTGATGGGAGGAGAAAGTAAATAGTACCAGTGATGGGTTTGGCATATAATAGCCCAAAATATTTCTACTTAAAAGATGCAGCTATTTTAAATGAAATTTCCATTTTTCTTTTGGATAGCCCTGAGAGCTGGACCTTACTTTAACATTGTCCTAACTTTAGTTATAGCTTTCTCTTCGTATCAGTCGATTCAAGGAAGTGATGTACCTACAACAAAATCATCAATGGCAAGGGAAGACAGAAGGACAAAGCTAAGTGGGAAAATTGAAATGTCAAAGCACAAAACAAACGAACAGCTGGTGTCTTCCTACCCTAATCTAGCTAACCAGAAATTCAACTCTTCGTTTTCCCCACTACACAATGAAGGTAATTGGATATTATAGAATACAGACTTTTTTTTTGGTTGAATTTAGGTGTGTGTATAAGAGTTCTCTTTAAATGCCAATCCCTGGGTCCTGTACCTAGTCATTTTGAATTCCAAAAGAGATTTTTATCACACGTAACAGTTATTTGAATGCTTTGCCTTGCCATTTGCAAACCATTTCTAGTTTGTAGATTTCTCCCTTAATGTGAAACTACATCTCAACTACTGAAATAATCTGACCACAGAATAACAAATGTCTTTAACTTCAGCAAAACTTTGACATTCTTGAGGGATAGTCTTGAGATCACAAATTTCCAAAACTATAAAACCTATAAAGGATTAGCCATTTAACTTCTTTTTGGGTACCAGTTCCTGTTATGAAATAAGGTTTTCATTATTTCATAAAAATTAATATAAGGTGCCGATTAGTGGAAGCCACATTGTGAAGTTGATACTGGGTGATCAGTTGCGCTTCCTCACTGGCCGCCAATGACTGGAGTCAGAGTATGAATTGCTGTCCTCACAAATTTCAAACCATATTACACACCTGTGAGGCTCCTCACAAATGTCTGAAACTGAAAGAGTTGCAACTGTGAATGTTACATCTACAAATGCCAAGGCTCCATCATTGCATCTGAAGTTTTGAACAGTTGACCTTATCAATTGTCCTATACCATATGCTGTAATATAAAATAAGTGAAATATTCTACAAATAAATGCGTTCTGGTCATAAAGCACAGTGGAAAATCTATGATACGTTTTTAAAATAATGTAGACATAAAAGAAAATTACTAGACTATGAATGTATTTCCCTAGTTAATACTCAAATGAGACCACTTGAAGTATTTTGAATTCATTGGAAATTAAACACATGTACAGATGTCAGGGGCACATAGAAAGTATTCATAAAAATTAAAACTTGAATGGTTAGTTTGCCTAGATATCTCATCATTTAATTAGACATGTAATTCTATTCTCATTTTATTTTGTTTGTCCTATAATAGATTTCATAGTCAATCATAAGTTTCACCTAAAAAGTTTCCTAAAGAAGTTAGCCACTATTACAGAATTTTGTACACTAACAAAACGGGAATATTTCTTTAAAATAATGCTTTTCACCTCACAGTTTAGTATGAGAAGCAGATTGCTTTATTTTCTTCAATTTATTGTAAAGAATTCTAAAGCAAGTTTTTATGCAATGTTACAAACCTGACTGTATTTTACTTGGAAAAATTTGTAAAGCAAATAGGAAGATGTTTCTGCTTCCATAATAGATTGAATCACTTTCATCCATTTACATTTTTGAGAGCACTGGCTGTACCAAAAAATGGCAATGGTGTTTCATATTTCAGGACTGCAGAACCGTTTTGAGATCAACAGTATAAGGAAAAAGGACTGTGTCAGTTGATATAAATTTCTATTTGTAAACCAGTCATCATTCTCAGGAGGAGGAAAAAAGGAGGAAGCAAATCTAAGAGAATAAAATACGCTTCCCAGCAGGATTCTATTCTCAGGGAAAAAAATTTAGCAAAAATCACAAGTAGGTGATTTTTTCCCCCTGTGTGGGACAGATTGTGCAATATCCTAAATTCCAAGAACTGACTTTTCAAATGAAAATCCAACTTAAATGATCATCTCTGTGTTTATAGTTGTTTAAACTGATTATATTACAATCTCTCATCAAACACTAAAGAAACAACAGTGGAATTTCCCCTGTTATAATCATTTAAAAATTGAAAATACCTGTATTCTTAGCTCTGTAGAGTGGTTCTTTTAACTTTTAAATACAGGGACATGTGCTGATTAAAATATCCTCTTTATGCATATACAGGGATATATAATACTGTATAATTTATGTACTGACAAGTCTTCACTTGCAGCTCAGTTAAAAACATTTTTAGTTCATTTGTTTCAAACAACATACACACACACACAATGAAAGTAGTTCAGATGAAAGCTTTTTAATAAACAATACACTCCCCAATTAAGGAAAGATAAACATGAGAGAAAGGGGCCTGCTTAAAAAACAAAATAAGAAGACAAAATAGTCCTTTAACATGTACTTGGCTTAAGGCAAATTGGTAAATATTTAATTGCCTAACCACAAAGTCCACTTCTTCCCAGACACAAAACTCTACAGGGTGCTATTACCTCCAGTGGTGACCCAAGAGCTTCCATGTGCAGCATCCATTATAATAGGAAGTTGAAGCACAGAACAAGTTAAGACCTCAGACAGCAAGCCAGGCTCTAAATACATATTCATATTTGAAGATGTATGTTTTATTTGTTAGGTACACATTTATGAGATATTTTGCATGCATCCTATTTGTTATTGTTTTATTCCTATGAATTAGGATAAAATGGTTCCCCATTAAACCATAAATAATCAATAATTAAAATAATTGCTTCCTTCAGGAAACCAATAGTAAATACAAAAGAGAGTAATACTCTTTCTGTAATAGCATAGGCCGAGGACCCGAAAAACAGAAAAAAACTAACCAAATATTGTATACAACAGAATCTAATAAACACTCCTCTGAAGCAAATCTATGTAAGATACCTTGGCTAGTTCTACAGCTTTCTGTTTGGTTTTAATAGTGGTTATCATAAAGAAAAAGAAAGCGTTTTAAAATAATATGTATTTTCTATGTTATGAATGTTTGTGTCCCCCTAAAATTCATATGTTGAAACCTAATCTCCAATGTGAGGATATCAGGAGGTGGGGCTTTAGGGAGGTGACTAGTGTCTGAAACAGGTCCCTCTTGCTCCCTTTCATCACGTGAGGCTACAGAAAATAAATGTGCTGTCTATGAACAAGAAAGCAGGTACTCACTGGACACTGAATTTGCCACTGCTGTGGACTTGGACTTCCCAGCCTCCAGACTGTGAGAAATAAATTTTCGTTGCTTATAATCCATCCAGTTTAGGGTATGTTGTTATAGCAGCTCAAATAAACTAAGCCAATATTTACAATATTTATAACTATTCTTAGTTCTAGTCAGCAAATTATCTACAAAACTGGCTTTTATAAGTATAAGCAAAGCCTGAGGTGAAGAATAAAGTTACCATTTAGGAACACCTACTATGTGCTAAGCCCTTTGTATGTTTCATCTCAAATCCTTAGGACAGTGATGCAAGACAGATTTTAATGATCTCCACTTAATAGATGGGGAGCCCAAGGTACTGAAAGGAAAGTGTCTTGCTTTCTAGTAACCCAGCTAGAAAATATACATCAAGAATTCCAATGCACATTCAAAGGTCTAGGCTTGCAAAGGCCAGGCAGGTAATTCAAATACTATTCTATAAATTGATGTTTTGTACATTAGCATATGTGAGGAGCATGCATGATTTCACTTAAAAGAAATTAAAACTCACTTGATTCAGAATTCATCACCCCCTTCTCTTTAACTGCTCTACATTATTCTGTCTTCATATCATATATTTGATTTTTCTGAATTTATAAGAACAAATGTTTCTCATACATATTCTTTATTATAAATTGTATTGTTAGAACTTTGAAGGATGGAGCCCCATTTTCAGCTACTTTAAAAAATATTTAAAAAATTAAGTATCAATATTTGTGTTTAACTAACTTACAGAATTAGAAAAGGCAGACTTAAAGATAATTATGACATCTATAACATCTTCTAGATAATCATTCTTTTTAAGCATCTTACATCTATATACCACCAACATTGCCATTCTTCATTGAATGTTTTCTTGAAGACAAATAATCCTTTACTATTTCTTGACTCAATATGCATTACTTATAAAATAGCAATTTTGTCCTGTTTGTCGATTCACCTTTCCAGGAAAGAATAATTTCAGATTTTTCAGTATCCTATTAATTTGAGAATCTAATAAACTTGTTTAAATGAACAATTTTAGGCTGAAGAAATTTCTGAGGTTTCTAAATTAAATGCTTCAGTTTTAATTTGTTTAGCTCATCTCTGATGAAATTTAATCTTCATCAAGCCCAGAAAATAAAAGTTAAGAACTGAATTTCTTTCCATTATGATTTTTAAAACTTAAAGTTACAAAACATAACTTAGGCCGGGCACGGTGGCTCACGCCTGTAATCCCAGCACTTTGGGAGGCCGAGGGGGGTGGATCACGAGGTCAACAGATCGAGACCATCCTGGCTAACACAGTGAAATCCCATCTCTACTAAAAATGCAAAAAATAAAAAAATAAAATAAAATAAAATGAGCTGGGTGTGGCGGCAGGCGCCTGTAATCCCAGATACTTGGGAGGCTGAGGCAGGAGAATGGCGTGAACCCGGGAGGCGGAGCTTGCAGTGAGCCGAGATCGCGCCACTGCACTCCAGCCTGGGGGACTGAGCGAGACTCCGTCTCAAAAAAAAAAAAAAAAAAAAAAAAAAACCTAACTTAGTCTAAACTCTAAGAACTGTGAAAATCCCAATAACTGACTGTTTAATTGTCCAGGTAATGTTTGGATTGGGCTTCCTGTCTCTTTGAGTCCTTTTCTTGCTGACAGTAGCATCTCTACTGCACTTTAGTTCAGTGCGTCTTATGCTGGCTTAGCATGTTTTGCTCAATAGAAAATAATCCAGACACCCTTAGTAAAACATTTACCCATACAAATATTTTATACTTTGTATTTTTTTTTTTTTTTACCTAAAAGTATATTTGATAGAGAAATCAATTTTTTTTTTTAATTCAGCATCACATATTCTTAGTCTGTGTGTTGGTTTGGCATTAGGAAGGATATTTAGTTAACATCAAGTGGACAATCCTAAAATCATTAGTCCATAAGAGATGTCCCCTTGTATGTTCTCATCAAATAACTTTTGTTGATATCCAAATGCTGTACAAATCTCAATTGCTTTGCCTTTTAGAAACTACATGCTAGGTCGGGCACGGTGGCTCACGCCTATAATATCAGCACTTTGGGAGGCCAAGATGGGCAGATTACCCTAGGTCAGGAGTTCAAGACCAGCTTGGCTAACATGGTGAAACTCTATCTCTACTAAAAATACAAAAAATTAGCTGGGTGTGGTGCCAGATGCCTGTAATCTCAGGTACTCGGGAGGCTGAGGCAGGAGACTCACTTGAATGTGGGAGGCAGAGGTTGCAATGAGCAGAGATCTCGCCTCTGCACTCCAGCTCAGCGACAGAAGGAGACTCTGTCTCAAACAAACAAACAAACAAAAAACCTACATGCTGAGTAATCACTATGGCAAGGTATTCTGTCATATGTTTCGTGGATGTCATCTCATTTAATCCTTACCACAGATCTGTGGAGCAGATGAAAAAAGTTAGCTGACTTGTCTAAGGTGAAACAAGTGATCAGGAGTGGTCAAGAATTAAACCTGTGTCTTTTAGTTTCAAGCCCAGGACTCTTTTCTTCATACTAAGTTTTTCTCATTTTCTCTGCCCCAATCAACTACCAGACATATCCCCACAAAGCCTTGGAACATAAAGTTTGGCAAGATAATTTGTTGGAGAACCTATGGAAACACAACACACTCTCACATGCTGATCTTAGGATTGGAAAGTGGCATTACCCCCAAAGAAGAATTTGACAACATCTAATAAATGTATCTACTTTTACCTTTTGACTGAGTAATCACACTTTTAGAAATCTATCCTGGCAGGGCACAGTAGCTCACAACTGTAATCCCAGCAGTTTGGGAGACTGAGGCCAGTGGATCCTGAAGTCAGGAGTTTGAGACCAGCCTGGCCAAAATGGTGAAACTCCGTCTCTACCAAACACACGAAAAAAAACAAAACAAAACAAAAAAAAACCAGCCAGGCGTGCTGAAGCACACTTGTAGTCTTGGCTACTAGGAAGGCTGAAGCACTTGAACCTGGGAGGCAGAGGTTGCAGTGAGCTGATATCACACCACTGTACTCCAGCCTGGGCAACAGAGCAAGACTCTGCCACAAAAAAAAAAAAAAAAAAAAAATTCTATCCTAAAGATGCACCGACAAAAAAATAAAAGACACATGCACAAAACAACTGATTGCAAGATTTGTAGCAGCAAAAGACTGGAAAAATATTATTAAGTGGACTGTTTAAAAAACCTATTTTTCTATATAATATTTATAACAAAAGGAAAGATAACCCTAAAGAAAATGGTTACACATTAGTGAGGAAGAAAACAGGATGAATGGATCTAGAGAGTCTAGTCTCTGAATATAACTCATTTTGCAAATTTGACCTTGAAACTATGTAAAAGAGTTTTACATCATTATAAAACAAATATTTAAAATATTTTCAGGTGAAAAGTCAAATAAGCCAATGAAGTTGTTTGGTGGCTTAACCACAAAAGAATTTTTTCAAGTGATTTTTTTTAAAGGTAATTTGATTGTAGATGCCTAGTGGGATGTTTTAGAAATAGAAAATTGTAGCTAAGAAATTTTTCAAAGTCATTTCAGCAACTATGTTGTATATGATATTTATATTATTATTATGAAATGATATATAGACAGCATGATAGAGTAAACAAGTTATTAGGAATCAAAACTTTCAGTGGATGAGAAAAAAGATACAAATATGAAATTAATGAATTTAAATATAAGCCTCGTATTCCTAAATGGAAATATCAGAATAAACTATAATGTATTTTCTCTATTTAAAATACATATTTCCCACCTGGTCCACTGAAAAGACCTAGAAACCACCTACATATTAACAGTAAACAGCCCTACAGACCTGTGGTCTTGAAATACCCTTCTTCACTATAAGGAACCAGGACTCCTCCATGAAATGACTGCTTCTAAGACCACGGCAGGAAATATGTAAAACAATCCTACCATACCTTAACACTGAAAAGCATGGGAAACATTAAGGAAAACTGAGTTTAAAGGACTAGAAAGCCAAGTTGAAGACACTCCTACCAACCAAAGATGAGACAATTTGATTATTGAAAAGAATCATAACTGCAATGAATTGAAACACCTCAAATATATTTAAAATCTATGAGTTCATAGAGATACAAAAAGCCAACTGGTTACCATTAAAGGATACTAGTAAACCAACTCACTTTTTCTAAAAACTGGCAAATAGAAAGAATCAAGTATTTGATCTGCTTTCCTGTTTGAATTCTACCTGTAGGTAAACAAGAGTCAATGGTGGAAAGCTTTTCTCTACATAAAATTCTAGCTCATATATATTAAAAGAATAATAGCTTGTCAATATTTGATGGGATTAAATAATTATTGTTCATTTTTTAGTGTTTAATTATATTGAGATTATGTTTTTAAAAAGAATTCTAACTTTTAGATATGCATACTTAAATATTTGCAGATTATAGATTACATGAGACGATGATTTGCTTTGAAATATTCCAGTGGGAAAACAGAACAGTTGATGGGGTTACAGATGAAAAATAATTGGTTGATGGGTGATAATTATTGAAGCAAGTAATGTGTACTTGAAGGTTCCTTACACCATATCTTCCACTTTTTATATGTTCAAATTTTTTCATAATAAAAACATTTTTAAGGCATTGGAAGATCAATGTCAGATTCTTAAGTGGGCTCTAAATTGAATTTTTCTTTTGTTTTGTTCTTGTGTGTCATCTTCTTGACATTTCTGGATTTAAAGGTATAAAAAATTATTATTAAAGGTAAGTCAATCCCCCTGCCAAAAATGATCCAATGTTTTCATCTCTATTTTTGCCTTTCATTCCAATAAAATATCTACTCCTGCCCCAACATCAAAAGACCAGAATTTTGCCATAAGCACTGAATAGTTTTAAATTGCATGGTGGTTTGAAGTGTTCAGGCTAATAACAGCACTGTAAACCTTGACTAATCCGTATTTTACAACAGAGCCCTTCAAAAGAGACCAGGAAGCTACTAGTTTCTTTCCAATCTGCACGAACGACCATCTGACCCACTTTTCTTCAGAGAGACCTATTCCACATTCAGGACCATGTACATCATGGGCATAAATCTAAAAAGAATGAGGCAGCCTACGAAAAGAGTTTTTTAAAAGCCGTACTTACAAGACACTATATTATGATTTATTTCAAAGGAATAAAAAGTAATACAGTCTTTGAATGTATAATAAAAATAACGTATCTTAGACGTACCAAGTAACTAATTAGCAGAAGATCTACACAGAAGAGCAAGAAAGTGATGGTTCCTAGTAAACTGTGAAATATTCATGAATCTTTATGTCCTATCCAGATTCAATGCAGTGAAGTGATTCCCAGGGTGGATACATGCAATTTATGTTGTTTTGTAAAGCAAACACAGCAGCTGATAGTCCCTCAGGAAAACTGAGGACGGAGTAAAATTTAACTAAACCATGTTTATTGCCATCAAAATGGCAATCAAGTTTAAACTATAAAGTCAGATGAAAACCTGTAAGACTAGTGAGAAATATCTCTCTTCCCACTGCAAAAAATTCATTTAAATTCTCGTCTCTACAAAAGAACCTTGTTTCTTCCCTAGAAAAATGTCTTGGTGTGAGAAACTTGTAATTCAATTCTGCAAAATTGGTAAGACACTACTTTCTTTTTTTTCCAGAGGTGTCCACAAAGTAGAAAGATGGAAAAGTTTTGAACAGAGAAAATGACAAATTTAGAGAAAAGAACAGTAGCTAAGGGAGTTCACATGTGGATACTTGTCTCTAATGATCTTCCTATTTAAATATATACTAATGGGTCCTTAAGGAGAGAGGTAAGTTTGCAAACATCTGCAATGAATGAGGAGGCTTTAGAAGAGTTCCACATATTGACTACAGCACAGCAAGAACATGGGTAGTTTATAAGCAGGAAAATATCACATCAAGCTAAAGATGAGATTTTGCTAGCAGTTCTGAATTGCAGCAGCATCATTGCAGAAACAAAATAACACAAAAAGGTGTGGTGGCTAAATGATATATGGGACATGGGGAAACAAGAATTACTGAAAGGAAGGAAAAGGGTAAAATCTGCAAGAATAACCACACTACAAAAGGTAGTTAGTAGAATTCATTATATACTTTTTGTGTACTAGCACTGGGGGATACAATGGTGAATTCAGCAATGTTTAGTAGGTTCTGATTGCCTTAATCTTCAGTTTAGTGAAGGGAAAAATGAGTATCATTGGCGCATATTAAATAAATATCATTAACATTTAGTTTATATGCATAATATACCTTGACCCAATCCAAATCCCTGAAATTCAGTTTCTCCAATAAATGGCAACTGCAGCCATGTGACTTCATTTCCACTCCCTCTGCTCATTTCAGGCCATTACCATCTCTTGTCTGGTCCACTGCAATAGTTTTCTAAATCACTTTACCGCTTCAAATCTTCTTCCTACTGTCTTAATCTCCAAAGCATTGTTCACAAGCTGATTCTTGAAATTCAGCTCTAAAGTAGTTGTTACCCTTGTCAGGGCCCATCAATACATTTCTATCACCAGACGATAAAATCCAAACTTCTTAGCAAGGTGTTTTCTCATTTTCCTCTCCATCCTCTCCTACCATTCTTGCACAGTACTAACCACACTGCCTGACTATGCATCTAGAATACTCCCATTTCCTCCAGATGGTGGCCGTTCACTGTTTCATTCCCTGGAAAAACATGAATTTACTAGAAATTCAGAGTTGGGAACATGTGAGTGGTCAATGGGAAAAAGTTAAATCTCATTCATCAAAAAGGTAAATAAAAACAACAGTGATATACCATTTTCACTCATAAAATTGACAAAAATTAAACTTTACATGACATTCTACCTATTGGCATATTCACTCAATATTATGTTTTTGAGATTTATACATATTGGCATAATTTTGAAAGAAAATTGTCAGAAGTCATAAGTTAAGAAAGGTAGGAAACCATTTCTAAAATTGGAAAAACACAAATACCACATATGTATAAGATTTGTTAGCTATAGATAAATAATATGTATGTAAAAGTATTTTTAATGGGAAATAAATTGACAACAAACCGGTGATGTTGTTTGCCTCTAAGACAGGCAGAAAAGTAGGATAGAAATGAAGGTTAGTTTCATTTCATTTTCTTTCTCTAGTAAGAAAAGAAAACATGACAAAATGTCAACAGTTATTTCTAAGATTTAGGAATGTGGGTATATATTTTATCATGTTTCTTTTCCTGTATTTTAAAATTTTCTCAGTATAAAAAAGCTAATAAAGAAGATATCCTTGCTACCTCAAGGAGCAACGCAGTAAAGAAGACAAGCAGGTAAACACCAAGTTTGGAAAGTGTGTGGCTCATGCTATGTTACAGGGACAGCCTATGTGCTATCAGTGCAGAGAGGTTGGTGCCTAACTGAGTAGGAACTAGAGAATGGCTTCCCAAAGGCCTGGCTAGCAATTAAGAGATAAGAATGAGTCAATGGCGTGGGACCTGCAGGTTGAATGTCTGCTAAAAGTAGTAAGAAGAGTATTTACAAAGGAAAGACATGTTATTTTGGAGGAACTGAAAGGTATTATCATTTTCTTTTTGAGACAGGGTCTGGCTCTGTCACCTATGCTGGAGTACAGTGGCTCAATTTCTGATCACTGAAGCCTTGAACTTCTGAATTCAAGGGATCCTCCAACCTCAGCCTCCTGAGTAGCTGGGATGACAGGCACAACCACCAAGCTCAGCTATGGTTTTTTTTTTTTTTTTTTTTTTTTTTTGGTGGAGATGGGGTTTTGCATATTGCCCAGGCTGGTCTCGAACTCCTGAGCTCAAGCGATCTGCTGGTCTTGGCCTCCCAAAATGCTGAGATTACAGGTGTGTGCTACTGCACCAAGCCCTGGAAAGCATTTTTAATGTCTCAGTTTCAAATGATGTGTTAAAGAGTTTTGAGAGTGGAGGCTAGAAGGGCAGGCAAGGGTGAGATGCTGAAAGGAGGTAAATCCAACTCTCAGGAGTTTCAAGTTTATCCTGGGTGACAGAAGCTGACCAAAGACTTTTCATTAGGGCATGACATTACCAGGTTCTAGAAAGATCATTGCAGGGAGACAAAATAGCTTGATCTTAAAATGGGATAGTCGAGAAATGATTATCTGAATTAGGGAGAGAAGCAGTAGGGCACCGGGGAGGAAATCAGGAAGTATGTAGGGACCGAAAACCATTCAACTAATTAAGTGTGACTGTGAGGAACAGAAAGAATGAAGGGATGACTCCTAGGTTTCTGATTTAGGCATCTAGATGATTAGAATGTCCTTCACCAAGTTGAAAAATATGGGAAAGAGTCCATTTGCTTAGTTTGAGGTAAGGGACAATTACAATTGTAACTGGAAAGGATTGAAACTTCCTAAATACTATCTTACATCAATTAATGTATAAATTAAAGGAAAAATCTCACATTTGTCCAATGATTAGCATTTCAGATTTATTTTCATTAGTATTGATCAAAGAAATCTTAAGATATACACGTTAAAATCAAAGCTATTTTTATTGTTGATAGTAGTTCTCAAGAAGCAAGAAAAAATTAAAATATCTACTCCAACTTTCTAAAATGGACACGCAGTTCACTAAGTCTTTGTGGAGGAAATATTAGAACAACAATCATGATATTTCAGCTGGCAAAAATAGTTTTATATGAAAGTCTCATTATCTCTCTGGCACCATGGAAAAATAAGCTTATTTATTTATAGATGTGAAATTCCTTTAGCAGATATGTGCATAGCTCAATAAACATCAGTTTCCTAAACTTAACCTAATATGACCCATTATTCCATGAGAAATGTTCCACACACACAAAAAAATGTGATTTCTTTTTCACACAGAAAATTAAATTCCAAAGAGAACCTCTTGGCCTTTTGTGAATGGTCACATGCGTACCCTACAAAAATTTCACCTACACATGGCCTGGTGCGGTGGCTCACACCTGTAATCCCAGCACTTTGGAAGGCCTAGTGGATCATGAGGCCAGGAGATCGAGACCATCCTGACTAACATGGTGAAACCCTGTCTCTACTAAAGATACAAAAAATTAGCCGGGTGTGGTGTTGGGCGCCTGTAGTCCCAGCTACTGGGGAGGCTGAGGCAGGAGAATGGCGTGAACCCCGGAGGCAGAGCTTGCAGTGAGCAGAGATCCCACCACTGCACTCCAGCCTGGGGGACAGAGTGAGACTCCGTCTCAAAAAACAAAAAAGAAAAAAAAATTCACCTACACATTCAGCTAACAGTGATCAATATGGAAGTCTAGAACCTGGCAGGTTACTGTCAGCAGACTATGCATATTTGTGGAGTATTGACATTTCGAGGGGTATACAGTGCAAAAAGTTGACACATTGACTGGGCACCAGCAAGATATTCTAAAATGCACACCAAATGTTAGTGTGTGTGATACTGATATAGAGAGTAAAATCGCCATATTTCTCTTGCATTGTTCTGATATTTGATATGAAAGATGATTATTGCCTTTTCTCATGGCCACCAGCAACACTGAGAAGGTTACTCATCTGTCAGTAGCTATATCAGCAGTTGTGGTTCGTGGAGCACCCTGCTGACGATGATGAACCCATATTGTGAGTGAGGAACAAAAAGTTGTGTTGTTTGCAACCACTAAAGATTTGGGGGTTGTTCATTACTGCAGCATAATCTAGCCCATCCTGCCTAGTAAGTATCTTCTTTCACTTGTGTCCTGTATTATAACTCCAAAATATTTTAAATACACTGGTGGTTTTGACGAGAACTTTTTTTTTTTTTTTTTGAGACGGAGTCTTGCTGTGTCTCCCAGACTAGAGTGCAGTGGTGTGATCTCGGCTCACTGCAAGCTCCGCCTCTCCAGTTCACGCCATTCTCCTGCCTCAGCCTCCCGAGTAGCTGGGACTACAGGCGCCCGCCACCACGTCCAGCTAGTTTTTTGTATTTTTAGTAGAGACGGGGTTTCACCGTGTTAGCCAGGGTGGTCTCGGTCTCCTGACCTGGTGATCCGCTCGTCTCGGCCTCCCACAGTGCTGGGATTACAGGCGTGAGCCACCATGCCCGGCCGACGAGAACTTTATAAATGAATCACTTTAGCATAAAAAAAGTTTTCTGAAATTACTCAAAGAAATTAGTACCGGATTAAAAGAGGAGGCAAAATCCACCTTAGTCTTTTAAGCTTTGCTGGGTTTCACCTGAACAATTTTATGACAGTGCATTATCCTCTATAGCTTGAGCACAAAACTCAATATTTTGCAACTACAGAGTCTGTTGACTGCACGTGCTGTGTATCAGACATGTTGGAGCAGAGCCTCATAAGATAGTTTGTTCTTGCAAGAGGTGAGTTAGTGAACACTTTGAACAAGTTCACCTACCAGGTGATCCTTGCTTTTCAAGATACTTTTTGAACATTTTCTTAGCACTCCTTTCCTCTAGTACCTAGTTTCTGGCATTTCGTCTTTTATGCTCTTCCTTTCTTGGCAAATGAATCAGCCTGCTGTTTTCTTCTTGTGACTACTTCAAAGGAAAATCAAAGGAGTCCATTTTTTTTTTCTTAATCTCATTTTCAATGTCTACAGACACTGATGCTTGCTGACTAGGCACTGCTAAAGTCTCCAAAATATCTCTGCACTAGTTCAAATGGAGACATTGGGAAATAAGGCAGCAATGTTAGGATTGATCAAATCAGGGGATATGCCAGATACTGTCATGGCTTGTTTCTGTAAATAAAGTTTTATTGAAACATCCACTCACACATACATATTGTTTATATCTGCTTCTCCCTTACAACAGCAGAGTTGAATAATTTCAACAGAGACCATATCACCTGCAATATTTATAATACTTACTATCTAAGCCTTTACAGAATGTTTGTTGACCTAAGTGGTAAACACATCACTTAATGAGTACAATGCACTAAATTTTTAAAGTAACCTTTAAAGTGTTGCATGCTCTGCCCCCTTCCTCAATTCAAACTCTTTCACCTCATCTTTGCATTCTAGCCACAAAGACATTTTTATATCTCTGAAGGCTCCGTGTTCTCTCCATAGTCCAGCAGGAGAGGAACTATGTTCCTGTGGAGACTTCTCTGAAAACATCTTTCTCAACCTTCTATTTTACCCCAGTTTGTCCACCTAGCTCCTACTAATTCTTCCAAGAGTCACTTCCTCAGAGAAGCAAGAGTCTACTGACTGCTGTCTATCTTGTAGATCACGCTATTGAGAATCCTGTTTCTTACCCTTTCTCATGTCAAATGATACTTGCAATTAGGTTGATGAGTTAATCAAAGCCTATCTCCTCCAACGACTACAAGCAAGTGCCTTTAGAGAAGGGCAGGTCCTGGCTGGGTATGGTGGCTCACGCTTGTAATCCCAGCACTTTGGAAAGCTCAGGCGGGTGGATCATGAGGTCAGAAGTTTGAAGACCAGTCTGACCAACATGGTGAAACCCTGTCTCTACTAAAAATACAAAAATTAGCCGGGCTTGGTGGCAGACACCTGTAATCCCAGCTACTCAGGAGGCTGAGGCAGGTGAATTGCTTGAACCTGAGAGGCTGAGGTTGCAGTGAGCCGAGACCGTGCCAATGCTCTCAAATAAAACAAAAAAAAAGAGGGGGAGAGAGAAGGGCAGGTACTTTTGCTTAAGGCACAGAGTAGATGGTCAGAAAAAAATTTTTCTGAAAGTATAACTAGATTCTTGGCATACAGAGCCTTAATATTGGAAGTTTCAACTATTCACAACCAGCCTCAATGGTTCATTACCAGTATTCATTGATAATTTCCCTCAGACCCTGCCTTTGCATCTCAAAAGCATTTGGTTAAGAATGAGCCAGTTAAACTAGTCAGTGAAGCTGGATATCCAGGGTACTTATTTTATTGCAGGTTTACAACTCTGTACTTATATTCTCTTCTCATGGAATGACTTGTTTTTAATGATATCATTTAGAAAAATAAGTTCCCTTTAAAAGAAGGACAACTCATAGTGCTGAGAGTACTTAACTAGAATGTATACATTTTAGAGTCATTTAAAAGTAAAATATTGATTTTGCAATGGCTCCAACCTAGAGAGAGAATGAATCAACCATACTCTGAGGCAAATAAGAGAAAAAAAGCGATGAAATTGTTTCAATAAGTCTTCCTCCACTATAAGACTATTTATCAAAACAGTGATAAAACTAGAGAAAAGTTGAAAATAAATTAATTTTGTGAAGTGGAGACATAGTCAGGAAATTACTGTCTCAATCAAAACCTGATTCAGGTGAAATGTAAACTACACACAATCATTTCTCTGAACCATCAGAAACTGAAAGCACTGTTGAAGGTAATGAATCAACCAACATTTATCATAAGTACAATCTAGTTTAAGAATCTCTAAAAAAAAAAAAGGGGGGGGGGAAGTCTGGGGAAGGTAGCTCATATCTGTAATCCCATATTTTGAAAGACCGAGGCAGAAGGATCATTTGGCCCAGGAGTTTGAGACCAGCCTGGGCAACATAGGGAGACCTCATCTCTACAAAAACTGAAAATAAATTAGCTGGGCATGGTGGCACTTACTTGTAGTCCCAGCTGCCTAGGGGTGCGGAAGTGGAAGGATTGCTTGAGCCCAGAATGTTGAGGCTGCAGTGAGCCATGATTGCACTACTGCACTCCGATCTCAAGATGAGAACTGGAAGAAAAAAAAGAAAGAATAAAGGAAATAAAGAAAGGAAGGAAGGAAAGAGGAAAGAAAGAAAGAAGGAAGAAAGAAGGAAGGAAGGAAGGAAGGAAGGAAGGAAGGAAGGAAGGAAGGAAGGAAAGAAAGAAAGAAAGAAAGAAAGAAAGAAAGAAAGAAAGAAAGAAAGAAAGAAAGAAAGAAAGAAAGAAGAAAGAAAGAAAGAAAGAAAGAAAAAGAAAGACGAAAGAAAGAAAGAGGAAAAGAAAGAAAGAAAGAAAGAAAGAAAGAAAGAAAGGAAGAAAGAACTATGTATTAAGAGGAGGTGGCAAAGAAATTAAAAAATAAAAAAGAAGAGAGGCTGAAAATGGATAATGTAACAATGCGAAGTTCTTTATAACCAAAGGTACTCATAGGAAAAAAGGCCAGACAAGGCATTAATCTCAGACAGATAAAAGCAGAATAAAATATATCCATAAACACATCCAATGAGGAAAATAAGGTCAAACGTAGATTGTTCTTTCTGTTTACAAGCACACGGTAGTCTTTCTTTATTACACTGGGAACCCCAATTTAGAGGACAGGAACAGTAACCTTTATTCACACATGGACATTGGATCATAAGACTACTGTATAAATCATTTTCATCAGTGCTATGGTCCCTCTATATTTGGAGAATAACTTATAACACAGAATCAAGAACCAAAGTCTCCTGCTCATCCTTAAATCCCAGAATTTCTTAGGATTCATATGATATTTATGATACTTACAAATTTTAAGGCCCCAAGATACATTCCTCAGGAATGTCAACAATATTCATTTCATACTCCTTTCATTAGTGAGATACCACTTTCAAAACCATCTGAAACATGGAATAAATCAAATTTCTTGTTGTCATGATGCTTCTCTCAAAGAGAACAATGTAAATGTAGAGTCCACCCTCAAGTAAAGCATCTCTTCCTCTCTGGTGTTGATCTCTTTCTCTGTGTTCCTACCATACAGTCTCTTCCTTCTACAAGCTTATCCTGGATATTACCTCCCATTTCCCTGGGTTCCAATGAGTATTTATACAGTAAAATTTCCCAAATCATTATCACCAGCTCGAATTCTCCCCTGAGCTTTGACTCGAAAGACTCAACTGCCACTCGGACACTTGAGCATGGCTATCTATCAGGAACTGGAAAAAACAAAAACAAAACAAAACAAAAAACTCCAAGTGGGGATTCTTGTTTCCTCTTCAAATGTATCTTTCTGTGCTTCTTTTAACCAAATCAGCAATCTGAGTGTCATGCCTAAAGCCTTCTCCCTCCTTACTTTCTATACCTAATGCTACCAACGCCTGCTGAGTCAAAATACAGAATAAAAATAAAAATAAAAATAAAAAATCCTGTCAGTCCATTCATATTATTCATTCCCACTGCCACCATCTTAGTTCAGGCCATTATCCTAAATCCCTTTAATTACTTCATAACCTTTTAATGAATTTTCCTCTTCTAACCCTTCCAATTCATTTGCCATACTGCGGTCAGAAGGATTTCCCTGAAACTCACTAACAAGCCTCACAAAGTGGTTCATGATCTGCTTCTTGCTTGTCTTTCAACCTTACCCCTCCCCACTCTTTTCCTCTAATGCCTTGTATTAATCCATTCTCACACTGCTAATAAAGACATACCCAAGACTGGGTAATTTATAAAAGAAACAGGTTTAATTGACTCACAATTCCACATGGCTGGGGAGGCCTCACAATCATGGCAGAAGGCAAATGAAGAGCAAAGTCACATCTATGGTGGCAGGCAAGAGGGTAAGTGCAGGGGAACTCTCCTTTATAAAATAACCAGATCTCGTGAGACTTATTGACTATCACCAGAAAAGCATGGGAAAGACCTGCCCCCATGATTCAATTGCCTCCATCTGGGTCCCTCTCATGACCCTTGGGAATTGTGGGAACTACAATTCAAGATGAGATTTGGGTGGAGGTACAGCCAAACCATATTATTCCTGCTGCCTCTTTGTCCTCCATCATTTGCCCCACATTTTATATTCCAAGCATTCCAAATTTCTTTCAGTTCCTGAAATACGTCATATACTTTCTCGCTTAGGGCCCTCCTCCCAAGCTAAAGTACTCAATTATTCACCTGGAATATCATGGTTCATCCACCTACCCGCAACCACACTGCAAGTTTTATTTGCCTGAAATTCTCCTGCTCATCCTTAAAAACCTCAGGTTAATTGCCACTTCCTTTGGAAAGTCTTCGTTAACTCTTTTAAATGTAGCACATATACACCATGGAATACTATGCAGCCATAAAAAAAGGATGAGTTTGTGTCCTTTGTAGGGACATGGATGCAGCTGGAAACCATCATTCTTAGCAAACTATCACAAGAACAGAAAACCAAACACCGCATGTTCTCACTCATAGGTGGGAACTGAACAATGAGATCACTTGGACTCGGGAAGGGGAACATCACACACCGGGGCCTATCATGGGAAGGGCGGAAGGGGAAGGGGGAGGGGAGAGGGGGAGGGGGGCGGGAGGGATTGCATTGGGAGTTATACCTGATGTAAATGACGAGTTGATGGGTGCTGACGAGTTGATGGGTGCAGCACACCAACATGGCACGAGTATACATATGTAACAAACCTGCATGTTATGCACATGTACCCTAGAACTTAAAGTATAATAATAATAATTAATTAATTAATTTTAAAAAAAAGATTCTGTTGTTTTTCTGCCATATGGTCCTAATAGCATTATGTTTGATTTATTGTTGTACTTAACTCATCATTTGCTATTTGTTTTTCTTTTAAAAATTGTTACTCATTAGGTTGTGTCACAAAGCAGACACAAAGTCTATTTTATTGGTTTTGATATTCAAAGTTAATAAAAATAGTCCATAAAAGTGGCTTGAAAGCTATATACTGTATGAATGAGTAAATGAATGAGTGGATAAATGAATCAGTGAACCCACAGGCTCATTTCCACTAGAATAGCACTTCTCAAACATTTCCCAAAGCATTAATACTATTGGCAGAAGAGTGTGAATGAGTGCCCAGGAAATATATTAACTTTGGGGGACACATCTGAAAACTGCATGTGAACTTTCAGTTCCATCCCATAATATAATTGAATACATTTTAATATAAAACAATGCTTTCCTTATTATATGCTCACTTAAAACCTTTAATTAAAATTTATATTCCACAAGATGGCTCCATATTTATCTTGCAGCTTAGTCTATCTCCTGGCATTCTGCTGGATACTCTAATAGGTCTGAGTGTTTGAGTTGCAGATCCTATTTACCTAAAGAATTGATTTTTCTCACAAGTCATGGAGGCGTGTCTTCAGGTGGAAATTGGATTTTAGCAATTAATAGGAGGTATTCTGTGATTTCAAGCAACTCTTTTCATACAATGCAAGGACACTTTTTGTCCTCCTTGTGACCTGTTTGACAGTCAACCCTGTGCTTAATAAAGCAACTAGAGGGTCACCTGGTTAACTGGACATAAATGGTGTACCCTGTATTATACGAAGGCCAACTAGCATACTGTGCACAGCATGCTGGTGTCTGACCACTTACCCTGATTGGGCTGGCCACTGTGTGATATATTTAGGACTTTTAAATGGTGCAGTAGGTCAGTGTTAATGTGCAAAGCTTAAAAAAGCCATTGAGGAGAGAAAAATATTTATTTGAAACGTGAGTTGGCCTCTCTGCTAGAAGGCAATTCCCAAGATCCCTTACGGATGGGGGCATTGAGGTCCCACAGCATTGTCCCCACAAAGCAAGAACTCCATCCACTCCCATGGTGGCTAAGCACTTTTGGTAAGTTGCCATAGCTACTTATTCGTGGGGTAGGTAAAGTGACAGGCTTAATCCTATGGCCAAATGGTCCCTTGTCACTGTGATTCTTCTGGTTATCTGAAATGCCTTCAGTACATTGAAAAAACAGTTTATATCCATCCTCCAACCACCTCCTCTTTCCCGCTTCCTTTATTCTCAAATTCCCAAGAAGAAAATTCTCATAATTAATGCTTCTCATAATAAGAAGCAAATTCTCATAATTAATGCTACCTAAGAACAATTAAACCAAATAATAAGCCAATAAGTTATAGAAGTATATAGCTGAAAGAAGTATTTAAAAGCCATGCCATAAATACTGTTATAGTTTCAATATTTTAATCACCAATAGAATTTTTAAAGGTGCTCTGAACAAAATAATGTCAAAAGAAAGAGGCACGAAATAATACATTTTAGATCTGGCTTCTACTTTTAAAAATAACTGCTTCAATCATTTTGATTCAAGGATTATAAGGATCCTGGCAAAAGAAAAATTATAAAGAATGTCAAAGTCTCGTATTATCAGTGTCCTTCTCCATGTGTGGCTACGTCTTTGAGACAAAGCCAGAGGTAGGAGAACTGCACATTAAAATAATCATGAATCCTGCTCTCAAATGAGCTCTAATGTCCTGGGCTCATTAGCACTGGAGCCAAGCTATTAAGAGGTCTGCAGTATCATACGATGGTTTTGATTTAGGATTGCCACACATGAAAATGACTTCAGCTATTAGGACAGCAATAGTTGAATTACCAATTTTAGGAACTTTTTTTCATTGCAATATAGTAACTTGCTTGTAACTGCTTTTAAATTAATATGTTGACTAATTTGTAATTTATTTTTCTATACATTTTCAACTGCATCATAGTTGCCATTCAGTTGAAATGTTATATCTCAAGAATAAAAGGATATTTAAACTAAATCAGAATACCAATATCACAACTAAAATAGCCTCAATATTTTTCAAAGAATATTGGAAAGCCATTACAAGAGACATAGAGATGATTTGGAATTAGAGTGGTTCCCGAGGTATTATTAGAATCATTTTATTACTAATATATTTTCCTTTGTAATGAGTTTTACGGATGCTCTAACATTTCTACAAACCATCCTTTCCAATTTAATTTTTTTTAATCCGGCATATATTTTTTCCAATGTTGAGGTGAGAGATGTGCTTGAGGGTGCAAAATTAGATGCATGCACTCTCAAGTCATACAAATGAAAGTACCCGGCATTTCATCCACCTCATCCTGACTCTAGTCCTATAAATAACTCCCAGAAAAGATTCAACCGTAGTTACAAATACCTCTACTGAAAACATCAAGGTTTTACTCTTCCAGAAGGAAGTAATGTCTATCACTTGTTGAACATTTACGTGCACCAGACCCTGTGTTCATTGCTTCTTCATATGAATGATCACATTGAACGTTCACAACAAGCATGAGGCAGACATTATAATCCACATATAACTGATGGGAATTTGAGGCTCAGTGTGGTTAAGTAACTCGTACAAAACCATTTATACAGCAAAGAACAAGGTCAAGGTTTAAGGTCGGGTCTGTTTGACTTGAAATCTAGTGTTCTTAATTAATAAACTGTCCTAAATCTGTGAGACAGTGAATAGAATGGATTTTTTACAAAACAAGGTTTTTCCAACAGTGTAATTGCTTCAAAGAACATAAAATAGCAATATCTAATGTTTAATAGTGTTGCCAGCTAGAATTCTTGACAAATATGCATTAATGAATACTTTCCAACAGGCTGGTCTCCCCTCTCACACCTAACATTGTGTGCACCTAGCATATATATTCCAATTGTAGGAAATTCCACTGGTGGCACACCCATAACCCTTTACCAGGCCTTTCATCCTGGTACCCATCTCTCAGCTGAGGCAAGACTTGGCTGCTAATGGCTTGCAGCTGCCTCATTCCAGAGATCTGCCTTTTTGAATGAGAGCCTCCTCACCCAGAGACCTTTAGCAAAATACATCACTTGAACTTCCCCCTACCCCTTGAACCTGGAGCCAATAACTGACAGATATGAGGTGTAAAATCCCAGCATCCTGTTCCTTAAGGGGTACCCACTTCTGTGGTACAATTCTCCCTTCAGACCATGCCATGTATCAGTCTGAGGCTCAACTTTGGAGATCACATCTTTGTCTACTTTCTCCCCTACCCTTTTCAGCTTCTCTTTATCCTCCCACAGATATCATCTGAGAGGACTTTTTCAATAAATTGCTTACACTGAAATCTGCTGCTGGCTCTGCTTCTAGACACTCTGCCTGGAAGATCTGTCTTCCCTCTCATTTCTCTCTTATTTAATCCCAATGCATCCTTCAAACCCTGTGCAAGTACCACCTTTTCTAGAATGCACTCTTGGACCACTCACCTGGCAATGATTTTCATTCTCCTCCATATTCTCACATTCACCTATGAGCTTAAGTTCTCCATTTTGTTAAATAATTATTTGCTTGTTTCTGTGAAAGTACTCCTCTCTTATCTCAATGCATAAAATCATACACTTTCTTGAGGGCAGGTATCCTACTTGATTTATGCCTATGACAACACTAAGCACTTAAGAACGGTTCATTACTTGCTAAAATAATGTGTTGAATTGTAAATGATCAATATAGGAATCATGTTAAATTATAGATATGTATAACAAAATGCTTTGAAGTGCTTTCACTATGTAAAAAAATAAAAACTTTTCTTTCAGTCTTCACTAGGTCTTTCAGGTACCAGGCACAGGAGGGCAAAGGAGATGGACTCTTCTTGATGGTCAAAGCTAAGGACGCACAAATCTTTCTGAATCAAATGAGAGACTGGCATGGAGCAGAAAAAGAGCATTCCTCATGCCAGCAGTAGAAATGAATATCTTGGGCTCCTTATATTCCCACATGGCTACCAGTAGAACCATCACTACCCCCGATAAATTCCGCTTTAAGAGAAATGTCAAAGACGACTAGTACCTCTCACGAGAGACACATGTAGCTATCCATGTTTACAGTTATAGGCTATTCTCATTCTTAATTAGAATTGAACTCATGTCACTAAAAGGCAGTAAATGTAGACTAACCAATGGGCAATGATCAACTTAGTGATGATAATTCTATCACAAATCATAAAACACACTTCAAGGAAAAGCTTCCTGACAAGGGAAATACATCATCAGAATAAGTTAGAATATGATTTTCCACAATTGAATTTTCTATTTTGTAATGCAAATTTATTTGCTGATATTCCAGAATAAATTTTTGAGAGAAGTCATTTGAGCAATCTTATAAAAATATTTATTCTTAATTAAAGTATGTTTATATCTGTTGAACATTTGAACCATATCCAATTTCAGTTATAAAGCCTCAAATAAGTCATCTTCTTAACTGTGCCCACAGGGTGTTGGTAAAATCAAATGCAGCTGAAGAAACTCTTACAGACTCTTAACATTCGCAGGTCATATAACATAGAACAAAACTATTAAAAGTGACAGACATTTGAAAGATCTTCATACTTTACTTTCTGCCTTTATGCTTTGAATTCAGGCTCCATAATGTTTTATTCAAGCAAATTTTTTTAAACCTTGTCACGTAATAAAAGTCAAATAAGTTTCATTCTTTCAGGAATTATTGATTAAACAAAACAAAACAAAACAAAAAAACTACCTGTGGCTAAA
Organism: Papio anubis; assembly: GCF_008728515.1. NCBI lineage: Eukaryota > Metazoa > Chordata > Mammalia > Primates > Cercopithecidae > Papio > Papio anubis. Next base: position 133,832,103 of record NC_044981.1, read on the forward strand.
ATATGACTTAGCATTCAGAAGATAATTTCAATTTTTATAAGAATTAAACCTGGTAATTCATCAACATAATGATGCTAGTGACTTGCAGTTTATGGCTTATAAATTTAAAGATATTTAAAGAATAAGACACCGTATTTTCCTCCAAGAGCCAGCTACTTCATTTCACTCAATTTATTTAATCCTAAAATAAAAATTATTTCCACTGATTTTAACCCAGATTCTGTTTTTTATTATAGATTTTTGTTATCCCTTTTGAGACCTCGAAATAACTGCAACATGAGCTATGATTGTACTTGACTTTGATCTTCACACAACGTTAGATTTGGGCCTGCTTGCATACAAATAGCAGTTATTTCTAAAGTCTGTGGTATCTTTCACTTTTAAAGTACTTTTAATTTTTTTGTTTTATCCAAATAGAAACATTTTTGTTGTAACTTCTGTGTACCTAATATTAATTTACTTTAAATTCACAGGAAGCTGGGTGCGGTAGCTCATGCCTGTAGTCCCAGCACTTTGGGAGGCCTAGGTGGGTGGATCACTTGAGCTCAGGAGTTTGAGAATAGCCTGGGCAACATGGTGAAACCTCATATCTACTAAAAATACAAAAGTTTGCTGGGCGTAGTGGCATGCACCTGTAATCCCAGCTACTCTCGTGACTGAGGCAGGAGGATCACTTGAGCCTGGGAGGCAAAGTTACAGTGACCTGAGATCACACCACTACACTCCAGCCTGGGCAACGGAGTGAGACTCCATTTCAAAAAAAAATCAATCAATCAATTAATTAACAGGAAACATTAACCTAAAATTTTAAAACTATGTAGGAAGTTGTAATATAATATTAACAGCTAAAATCTATTCACAGAGAGCTGCAGGAATTCATGTCCACTGCCTTTAGAAATTGGAATGTTAGGCCGGGTGCGGTGGCTCAAGCCTGTAATCCCAGCACTTTGGGAGGCCGAGATGGGCGGATCACGAGGTCAGGAGATCGAGACCATCCTGGCTAACACAGTGAAACCCCATCTCTACTAAAAAAAATACAAAAAACTAGCCGGGCGACGTGGCGGGCGCCTGTAGTCCCAGCTACTCCGGAGGCTGAGGCAGGAGAATGGCGTAAACCCGGGAGGCGGAGGTTGCAGTGAGCTGAGATCCGGCCACTGCACTCCAGCCTGGGCGACAGAGCCAGACTCTGTCTCAAAAAAAAAAAAAAAGAAATTGGAATGTTAGTGGTAATCTAAGATTTCAAAACTTCTGGTAAATTGCATAAATGTGATTATCACAAAGTGTTATTGTCATCCTGTGGAGACCAAAAAAGAGGTAAAAGAAATGGTTTTCCATCTGTCGTCTCCCCTCTTGTTATATTAATCCTTTCCACTGGCCAAGGTGTTAGCCAGAATTGGCAGTGTTATTGATGCCAGATTTTATCTGCTGAGGGGTTTGGACCCATAGTAAATAAGAGGATCTGAGAAGGAAGCTGTAGTGGTCTCCTGCAGAGTTTGGAAATTATAGAAACCAAACCCATCAAAGTTGAGTTTGGAAATTATAGAAACCGAACCCATCAAAGTCCTGTAGAAGCATTGCCTGCCTCCAACCCTTGTCTCCCTATGATCTGTTTCTCAAAAAGTAGGCAGAGTGGCACAGTATTAAGAAAGTATTATTTTCAAAATCATCTAATCGATTCCCAACATTTAGAATAAAATTCAAATGAAGCACAAGGTCCCACGTGATCTGACTTCTACATGTACAAGGTCCTACATACACAGTACAAGGTCCTACCTGTCTCCAGATGTCATTGGCCCTTACCCTGGCTGCCCTTATCCTGGCTCACAATATTAGATCCTTTAGGGCCTTGTTTCTGTTTCTCAAACATGAGAAGCTATACCCTACGTGAGATGTTCATTCCCATCTTAGGACCTCTGCATTTCTCTGCAAACATCTCCAGAGTTGGAAAGTCCCTCACTGGGCTCTAACAAACTCAACTCTTCTTTAGCAGGGCCTTTCTTGACTACCCTTTCAGTTAACTCCCACCCCATGATCTATTCCAACACCTGTTTTCATTTCTTCTCATCCTTAGCATTATACGAAATTATCTTGTTGATTTATTTCTTTCCTTATTCATTAGTTTTTTCTCCTTCTTCCCATCCCCTCTAAAATAAAGCATCATAAGAATGGGCACCTGTTTACTTCTGTTTTCCCATTGCTTAGAACAGTGCCTGGCATCTCATAAGGGCTCAAAAATATTTGTTTGAATAAATGACATGAATAAGTGTTAGACACCAATGGGTTTACCAAGCCATATTCCCCAGAACAGATGGTTACATCTAGGGCATGAGTACATCTACAGCTTAATTGTGGTCATTTATAAAGACCTCCCAAAATAGAGCCAGCAGAGCCATAGCCACTGCTCACTAGACTGGAGGGAAAGCCTTTCCTTAGTTGCCTCACACGGATTCCCTTTTGTTTGATTGAATAAATGCATTTTCATCTGTAGAAGGAATCTAGTGATTGGTTTGTTTAATGCAAATTATTAGGGGGCAAAATTGGCCCTCACGACTTGGGCAGAAGGGGAACAATGCAGGCACTAGGTCTGTGATCTTACCCTTGAGCAACGATGGACCTGGGGCTGGGAATCTCAGGCTAAGACTGAATAACTTAGAAATAATCTGAGGTGTAAAAGTCAGAATCAAATTTTCATCATCCACTGAGCAGTAAAATCCGTGTTTCCCTAGGAAGAGAACGGAGTCCTTTGATGGTTGGTGTATAAACTGGTCCCACTCATTCTTTTCCTCCTAGGAACCCATGCAAACCTATGATCCTGATTAGCAGAGATTCCCTTACACTTTTGAGCAGGGTTAATTTTTAAACATCTGTCAAATATACTCATCAGGTATTGGTCAATATAGATTTTAGTCACTCCCTCAGCACAGTATGAGACAGAAATCACGTCTAGCATAAATGCTGGTCAGGAGTATGTTTCCAAACCTGATATATAGCAAGTGGGTGCCTGATATATAGCAAGTGGGTGCCCATGCAAAGCTCATGAGGCCAATCTAACAGTGCCTGGCACAAACGTTTTGCTCAATAAATATTTAATAAAATAATCTATATGAACGTTCCCTTGTGTCTTTCTTTAGTGCCTTGTAAAAGACATTTCTTTGTTTTCTTTTCCTTTTAGAATTTATTTCATTTATATTTCTCTTTAAGTCAATATTTGATTTTGTATGTCTTTGGGAATGATAGAGGACTTGAATCTACCTGTGTCCATTAGCAGTTCAACAAACCCCGCTGGGCACAGGTACTAACCATTCCCTGATGCTACTCTCTGTCTGCAGAGAGCCTAGGCCTGAAAGCATTGTGGCAGCAAGTGAATAGAACGCATTGACTCTGGGGCACGTCCCTGGTCTGTATTCACAGTAGTCATGTTTACATAAGATTTTCTAACAATTTGCGTAAAGTCTATGAGGACTTTTTCCCACCTACACTTGAGTCACTGAAATTTGGACCTTCGCTAGTTGTATTATGAGGAAGAACGGTGCCTTTGAAATATATTTTATGCAATACATTCACAATGAAATTTAATTAACCAATTGCAGATTAAAAACAAAAAGCCAGTATTCCTGCATATAGTACTTTCATTATTACAAGTACCTTATTTGCAGAGCTCATCTTTGCTCATTTTAAAGAATAACCATTTAATAAAGAATTAACCATTCGATAAAGAAAAGCTCATTTCTTAGCACATTGGCCTGTTTTTTCTAATTACTTTATTTTAAAAAGGATTACGTGAATGAATAGATACTTTTCATGAATATTTAGCATTGAGACAACAATTGAATTATTTCTCAAAATAATAAGGATTTTTCAATCGATTCAGCTAAATGTGGCCTTTATATACAATGCCTTTCTTAAGAACAGCTGGAACATTCTCTGAGGCCTTACCCAAGAAAATCCCTTGAGTTTAAATTATTTTTCCTTTATTTCCAGTCTTTGTCCTTATGCATTGTTTTTTATTTTTATTTTTTATTTTAAGAGACCTGCATATAAACCAAGAGCAACAGAACAGTCTTCAGGAAGTTATTCACAGAAGGTAGAAATTACAGAAAGAAATTTGTATTTCTCAAAAATAATTTACCTCAGATCTTTAAGGATCTTAAACAAGTGTCTAATCTCTACATTTATACAAACATGGAACACAAAAACAGTCACAACATTTTAAAATATATGATTAATCTCTTAGAATATTACTTAGCAAAAAGAGAAATCAGAAAGTATTTGCATTTTAAATACGAGGCTGAATCCAATGTGAAATCTTACCTATTTAATAAAATCTTTTTAAAAAAATTAGTGCTGATCTGTGACTATTTAAATATTAAAAATGTATTCAAAAGAATTTTCTGTTCCTGATAAGTTTATCTGTGGATCTCAATTCCTGATTGACAATTAGTAATATCCTAAAAAGTGTTTTACAATAGTCAGATTGTTCAAAAAACAAACAAACAAACAACAACAACAACAAGAAAATAAACACCTCTGGTTTACATGTTAATATTCCAAAAAGCAAGCTATATTTCAACAGAAAAGAGAAGCTATGGGACCAAGAGTATAAGTTTTGTATTGTTATAATTTATTTCCTTTAAACTCAAAAAAAAGGAAAACTGGAATAAAAGATGACTTAAGGAGGATTTAAAGGTTGCTGTCTGGAGAGGAAATAATATTGGGAGACATCTTGACGATTCACTTGTAAACATTGTAAAATAAATAAAACTCACCAGAAAATATTTTTAACCTGTTTAATCAGTTTTTATGTGACATAAGTAATAATGTCCTCAATAATTGTTTATGTGTTTGCTGAAAAATATCTATGCTTAGAAACTTACACATAATAAATTACTTCTTTCCTTTTGAGAGCTTAGCCTCTCTGAGTAGGAAGAAGAATAAAATGAATGATTCAAATAAGCAAGAAGCAAGAGTAAAATAAAATTGGAAAAATCTCAATTATCTTTCATGATGTTATCAATTTAGAATAATTAAATAAATAAGATAGAGTTCAGTTGATGATCACGTTATCAAATCTGATTCATATCCTAAGGCAATTTCCTTCCTCCTGGAATATAACAGAATTTGCATTTTCTAAAATACACATTAGTATTTAAAGAGTTTATCAAACTTGCACAAAAGAAAAATAAAGTGACACTGACGTAGCCATCATTGCACCCAGATGTCAAACAGAGCAAATTATTTCACTCAGAACAGAGATCACTGGCCTGCTTTATTTAGTTTTCCAATATATTGGTCAGCTCTGTGCTTCTAAGAAATACAAACTCTTCTTTCCAATTGCTATTTACCAAAATGTACATATTTGGAGTAACATTAATAAATCCTTGAAAGTATATTTTTTTTCATGATTTAAAGTACCTTAACAACACACCATTCACCACAGTTGCTTGTGCTACTGTTGAACTTCATTTTATAATCCTCTCATATAAATTGTTCATGAGGGGACTCCTCTTATAGACTCTTGAAACAGGAATGTATTCTGTACATTTATGTTACAGGTTTATTA